>NW_008329143.1:1311592-1384050 GCF_000622305.1 Nannospalax galili | reverse complement strand
AAAAAAAAACCCTTCAACATGTTGCTTTACAAGAAAAGAATTTTGTGTGCGTGTGAGTCTCAGTAGAGTTGTGGCTTTTATTGTGCACTAGTGGGTGGAACCAGGGTTATCTGAAATCTGATGGAAAGTTCTAGCACCAGATATGGGTCACTCGTGTTGTGAACTGAGGCTGTGTGTTTTGTTCATCCCTACTTTGCAGCTGGGTATAATTTTCTGCATTTACCTGGTGTTTCTTGCAGATAAAATCATACCCATGAGCAAGGTAGACACTTGAGCTATGTATTAAGTTCCCTAATAATATCATTTATGTTGAAATGAGTATGTGCTTTCCAAACAAGTGTTATAGAAGAATTGTCATCTCCAGTTTGCAGTGAAGTTAAGAGAGGTTAAAGGGTGGTTCAGATCAAACAGCTGGGAGGTGGCCACGCTGGGATTAAACTCAGATTTTCTTCAACACTTAAGGTCTGTGACAGAGCCCTTCCTGTTCTTGTTTGTGAGACTGGAGTTGTGTCTATAGGAGACTAAAATTTACGTTTGTGAATTAGGTAAATTAGAAGGGCATTTTAATAATTGTAGAGGACTGGGAGATGGAAGTAGCTCAGTTGATAGTGTTCACCTTGTAAGCACAATGACATGAATTTGATCCCCAGAATTCTCATTTAAAAAAAAGAGAGTTGGCTACCAAACCTGAGGACCTGAGTTTGAATCCCAGAACCCACATAGCAAAAGAAGAAAATCATCTCCTACAAGTTGTCCTCTGACCTGTATAGGCAAGCAGGGTACGTGTGCACACACACTAAAATGAATGTAAAAAGGCTTTAAAAAAGCTATAGAGGACTGGGGACAGGTGGTTGCTTCTAATATAATAATTTCTGTATCATAAGAGTTTTATTAGTACATGTTATATATAATAACATGGGTTTCATTATGACATTCTAATACATAGGTAATGGCATTTAAAATTTTTTGCTTATATTTTTTGAAACTGGTTCACATAGCCCAAGCTGGCTTTGAACTCCTATGTAGTTGAGGATGACTCCGAACTAACTCCTGATCCCTCTGCTCCACTTTCCAAGCACTGAGATTATAGACATGTAGCTCAGGCTGGCCTTGGACTCTCAGTCCTCCTGCCTTACCCCACCAGTGCTGGGATTACAGACATCTGCCACCACATCTGGTTTTGTGTTAGCACATTTTCAGTAGATCAGTGTAGCATGAATCTTGTGCAGTTGAAGTAGAGGCCTGCCATCTCATGCTCAAGTAAGTCCTGATAGCCTGGGTGGCAGCTGGAGGGTGGTATGGGCACAGAGGAAGTGCCCAGGGGCTCAGGGCAGAGACCATTGGTGCCACGGGTGCAGCTGCATCAGTGCATCCTCACAGAATGTCAGCCCCAATCATGTTCTCAATATGTGCATGGTTCAAGTGGCTACTTTGGTATATTCCTATTGTAGGATCTTCCTTTATCTCCAAAGTCTCAGTTATGAAAAACTTGTTATAAATGTCAAAGTTGAACTGCAAGGAGCTACTTCATGTTATAGTTCATTCTAAAATGATCATCACTGTGTCTAAGGAGTCATTTGAAAGTATGTTGCACTCACAAGTCAAGAGTAGCTGGGCCTAGTGGCCTTAAATCTCAGCACTTGGGCAAAGGCAGGTGGATCTCTCAAGGCCAGCCTGGTCTTACATAGTGAGTTCCAGGCCACCTGGGGCTACAGGGAGAGACCCTGTCTTGAGTGTGACATGGTGATTCTTGAAGACTGGGGGAAAAGGGCCGGGAAGGATGGGGAAAGGTTGGGTAACAGGTACTGAGTTACAGTTAGGTAGGAGAAATAAGTTCCAGTGTTCTATTGCACAGTAATGTGACTATAGATAATGAGGCTATGCTGTATATTTCAGAAGAAACTAGAAGGAAAGGTACTGAACACATTCCCCACAAAGAACAATAAACATTTGGGGCAGTAGATGGAGATTACCCTGAGCTGAGCATCACAGTGTGCATAGAAGTAAGTGTTGCATGTTACCATAGAAACATGGGCATTTAAAAAAAATTATTTATTTTTGTCTTTGAGATAAGTTCTTCCTGCAGCCCTAACTGTCCTGGAACTCACTATGTAGATCAGGCTAGCCTTGATCTCACCGAGATCCACCTGCCTCTGCCTCCCAAGTGCTGGCTATTTATTTTTTAAGTAATTTAAAATTTTTTCTTTGTGGGGTTGGAGAGATGGCTCAGTGGTTAAAAGCACTGACTGCTCTTGCAGAGGACCTGGTTTCAATTCCCAGCACCCACATGGCAGCTATGAACCATCCTTAACTCCAGTTCCAGGGGAATCCGAAGCCCTCTTCTGACCTCCGCGGCATTGCGTGATACAGATGCACTCACATACGTGCAGGCAATACACCCATACACACAAAATAAAAATAATAAAATATTAAAAAAAATTTTTTTTTTCTTTGTACAAGTCAGTATGGTATGTGTTCAGTGCCTGTGAAGACCAGAAAAGGGCGACAGAGCCAGAGCTGCCATGTGGGTGCTGGGAGTTGAACCTGGGTCCTGGAAAAACAGCAAAAGTGCTCTTAACTCCTGAGCTGTCTCTCTAGTCCTGATTTATTTATACTTTTACTTCTGTGTATTTAGGTGTATGCCATGTGGGTGTCTGAGGGGCCCAGAAGAGGTTGTCGGATCCCCTGGAGCTGGAGTTACAGGTGGTTGTCAAACAGTGATGTGGCTGCTGGGAACCAACCCAAGTCCTTTGTGAGAACAGAATGCACTCATTAACTGCTGAGCCATTTCAGTCCCAACACACATGATTTTTATGTCAATTCAAAAAGATGTTAATGTCATGCCGGCACTTGGGAGGCAGAGGCAGGAGGATCTCTGTGAGTTCAAGGCCAGCCTGGTCTACATAGCGAGTTCCAGGTCAGCTGGGGCTACAGGAAGACCCTGTCTAAAAAAAAAAGAAGATGTTGATGTCAATATTTAGGAAAACAAAGTATGCTGCTGACATGTCTCACCACAAAATACTAAAGCTACATTTCCTAAGAGTTAGGACATGCCTTTAGAGCCAGGACATGGTTCTCACAAGGAAGAAAATGTACAATATCATCTGACATCTCCATATTCAAACATCCCCAGCTATCCCAAGAATGTTTTTTATTTGGTGCAATCCATTTCAAACATTGCCTCCCATTCTGTGCGGTCAGGAATGTGAAAAAGAGAAGGGGGCGCCTTGCCTTTGATCAGCCTAGAGTCCCCTTTCATTCTCCCACTTTTGGTACGGGTCTAGAAACATCTTGGTGGAGTCTAGGAATCAAGTTTCTGTTTTTGTGTTGAGCACATGCATTTCATGTAAGCTCTGTCTATGTTTACAACAACCACACATGGAATTCAGGTTTGTAATTTTAAAAGACATTTTATGTCCCTCCCCTGTAATAGAGCAAAGCTAGAATTTCTGGATCTGAAGAGCTAAGTAAAACTCAGTGTGTTGCTTTCAGAAGGAGCCAAGGGTTTTGATGTAATAGACTCTCGAGTTGGACATGAGGGTCAAGATTGGAAACCCAGATGTGTGGTTTCCAGAATGCCTATGAATGGTCCATCCTCCCTCTACAACTTCTTTCTCAAAGTGGGGAATTTTGGAAAGTTTTGTTTTTCCTTCAAGACGTAGTCTCACTATTTAGCACTGCCTGATCTGGGATTCAGCTATATAGACCAACCAGCCTGGCTTAGGAATCCTTCTGCCTTGGCCTCCTGAGTGCTGGCTGGGATCATTAACATCCAGGTTTGGTGATATAGGCCAATAATCTCAGTTCTGGGGAAACAGAGGCAAGAGAATCGCTGCAATTTTGAGGCTAGCCTGGTCTACTTACCAAGTTCCAAGCTCTCCTGGGCTACACAGTGAAACTGTCTCAAGAAAACAAGACTGGGGCTGGAGATATGGCTCAGTTGGTATAACACTTGCTTGCCATGCATGAAGCCCTGGATTTGGTCACCAGCACTTCATAAATTGAATCTGGTTGATGGCACATGCCTGTGATCCTAGACAGAAGCTCAAAAACTCAAGGTCATCTTTGGCTACATAGCCAGCCTGGACTACATGAGACCTTGTCTTAAAAAAAATTTTTTTTTAAGGTAGAGAGTGATAGGGGAAGATGCCCAACATCTGCCTGTGCTCTTCATACACACCTGCACACACATAGATACACTGCATACACATATACACACCCATTAGCAACACCAGGCATGGAGTTACACACATGTCTGTAATCCCAGCACTTAGGAAACTGAGGCAGGTAAATTGAGTTTAAGACCAGCCTGAGCTACACAGGCAGTTCAACGTCAGCCAAGGCTGGCTACATAGCGAGACACTCTCTGAACAGACAGACCCTATCTGGATAGAAACAGACAAAGAAAAATAAACTCATGAGCAATGACACAATAAAACGATTTTATGCTCACTAGGATGGCTCTAACTGGAAATAAGAGAAAGCAAGCGTTGGGGAAGGACATTGGAGGCACCAGAGCACTCCTAACTCATTTGGCTACTGGTGGGAAGGAAAATTGTATAGCTGCTGTGGCCAACAGTCCTGCAGATCCTCAAAAGAATTTAAATGTAGAATTAACCATACCACCCAGCAATTCCACTCCTAACTATATACCCATGATAATTGAAGATACATGTTTAGACAAAAATGTGTATATGAGTTGTTCAAAGCAGTATTATTCATAGGAACCAAAAAAGTACGAAGGCCCCAAATGGTTATCAGCTGATAAATGGATAAACAGTGTGGAATATTGTTCCATTAAAAGGAGTGAAGAGCCGGGTGTGGTGGTGCATGCCTTTAATCCCAGCACTTGGGAGGCAGAGGCAGGCGGATCTCTGTGAGTTCAAGGCCAGCCTCATCTACATAGTGAGTTCCAGGACAGCTGGGGCTACACGGAGACCCTGTCTCAAAAAGATCAAAAAAAAAAAAAAGGGTGAAGTAACTGGGCATGGTGGGACATGCCTTTAATCCTTATACTCAGGAGGCTGAGGCAGGCAGATCTCTGTGAGATCAAGGCCAGGGGCTACAGGGAGACCCTGTCTCAAAAACAAAACAAATGAAGTACAGGGTACAACATGGATGAACTTGAACACATTCTACTAAATGGAAGAAGCTGGACACTGAGGCCTCATGCAGCATGAGTCCATGAACATGACTCCTTGATTTATGATGGGTGATGTCCTGGTACGTAAGATGCACTTAGTACACGAAACCTGCTAAACATCCCTTAGTAGCACAGTGGTCACTGCTGAGTGTTGTGCTACGTGTTACGTGTTGCTAGCCTCAGCAGAGACTCAAATCCAAATTTTCAAATGTAGTCTCCATTCAACATGTAGCGCTTGCTTTTGTATCATCCTGAAGTTGAAATCATTGTAAACTGGACCATTGTAAATCAGGCACCATTTGTATATGAAATATGTAGAGAAGGCAAATGGATTGACAGCAGAGGAGTGCATGCCAGGGAACTGGGACTGACTGCTCCCTGGCAGAGTTCCTTAGAGTAATCAGTGTTCTGGGAGAAAAAAACGATCGTCACACAACATAAAATATATCCAAACCACTGAAATATACACTACTTTTAAGTTGATGAATTTTGTATTCTATTAATAATAGTCTTTATTTTAAAAAATGAACAAGGAGGAATATCTTTAAGTTTTAAATAAATTACCTGCCAATTTTCTTTTTTCTTTTTGAGACAGCCTCCTTATAGTGATAGCTGGCCTGGAACTTGCTATATAGACCAGGCTGGCCTTCATCTCACAGAGATCTGCCTGCCTCTGCCTCCTGAATGCTAGGATTAAGGGCATACACCACCACAGCCAGCCAATTTTCTTTTTAAATTATTATATCTTGCTGGGTGTGGTGGCACAAGCCTTTAAGTCCCAGCACTCAGGAGTTAGAGGCAGGCAGATCTCTGTGAGTTCCAGGCCAGCCTGGTCTACATAGTGAGTTCCAGGTCCACTGGAGATACAGAGAGACTCTGTCTCAAAAAGACCCCCCCACAAATGTTATTTAGTTGAGGGATGGGCATTTCACACTTACCTGCATGTGGGACTCAGAGGACAACTTGTGGAAGTCAGTTCTCCTACTATGTGGGTTCCAGGGATGAAACTCAGTTCATCAGGCTTGACAAGTGCCTATACCTGCTCAGCAGTCTAGCCCAGGCTAGCCTTGAGCTCACTGTGTAACCCAGACTGATCTCAGACTCTTAGCCATCCTATCTCAGCTTCCTAAGTGTTGGAATTACTGGCATGAACCATCAGCCTGATCTGTCCTGAGCTTTATGTAAAGGTTCTTGGCCACCCAGTGAGTCTTCTTGACCCTGCCCTCTGTGCAGAATCTTGGTTTGCAGCCTTCCCATAAACTGAAGGGATACTGGGAAACCTCAGCTACCTGCCTGTGGAAGAAAATGGACACCAAGATAAGTTTGACATATTGTGTGATTGGAAGGCAGGCCGAACAGATCACTTTCCAGATGAGCCTACACTAATGGCTTAAGAGGATATTTGAAAGAGAAAGCTGTAGCCGAACTGGCCTGAAGTTCTGCCCAGTCAGCAGAAGGGGCACATTAAGAATGGGAAGGTATTTAAAGCTGGCATCAGTAGTGAGTGCTGGCCATAGTGTCGGGGGTTTAGTTTAATACATGGTTTTCATGGTACTTATGAAGAAGGGCTTTGTCACGTTTTGTGCCCTTCTCCCCTCCCCTGGCTTTCTCTGGGAATTAGACCCAAAGGCTTTGCTTTTATTTAAGCAAATGAAGGCCTTTGGGAATCCCAGGTGGCCTTTTCAAGCTTTGCCAGAGCCAACAAAACCGAGGTGTTGAGCCAAGTTATTCACAGCTTTTAGAATCAGTTCCTGTGCTGTTGAAGTCCCCAAAGACCCCTTCAAAGTGGGCCCCATCAGCACTTTTGTCTTCTACCTGCACTGTGGGATTTCTTGAGATGCCCCAGTGGTTTGTTTCAGGAACAAACTGCTCCTATCTGGAATTTGCAACCCCCATTAAGTGACTTTGAGCAGAGAGTGAAAAGTCAAAGATCGGGGCGATACCAGCTAACGAAAACTAGACAGTGGGCACAGTAGCCTTTAAAGGCCTTGGGGGTCAGGCAGGCTGAGCCAGCTCTGCCTCTTTGCTGTGACCTTAGACAAATCATTTCACCTCTGAGTCTTGCTTTTTTCAGCTTAGAAGGTGAACAACACAGTTCCTACCTCCAAGGAATGAGAAGATTAATGGGCCTGCCCGCTGCTTCTCACAAGGTTCACAGTTCAGCACTTGTAGGTAACTGTGGGCAGGAAATCACTGGAACCAGGCACAGTTGTTGCAAAGACTTCAGAAGTTAGGAAGTGCACTCTGGCTCCTGGGCAGTTATTGCCCCTTTTCTTTTGGCTTGACTCTAAGTCCCTTAGTTGTAAATATATAATAAGGTTAGGTAAGTGCCGTAGAGAAAAATGCAGCCCAGAGGGAAGATAAGGAGGGAGTTCTGGAAGCAGTGTGCTGTCCTTTAAAGCCCAGCAATCAAGGCCTGCCTGACAGTGGCCTTAGAGGAGAGATGCAGGTGGTTCCTCTGGGAGGAGCATTCAATCCAGGCAGAGGGAAAAGCAAGGACAAACTTGGGCAGGAAGGAATCAATGTTATGAGGGAGAGCCGAGTGAGAGAGGTGGAAAAAGTCAGCTGGGGCCTGACTTTAGGGGATTCAGAGAGAAGGGCTTGACTAGAGCTGAGGCTCATCCCAACCCACTGGGACTGTTTGTGAAGAGGCTGTGGTAACCTAAGCAGCAGTTGTGAAGAGGGAGGAGGCCAACTGCCCCAACCCAGGCATCAAGAGATGAATCAACTCTTGGGAGAAAGGCCTTCCATACTTGCCTGTCTCTGTTTTTCTCTCCTCATTATTATTTAGAATCTCAAAGCAATGCTGGCAGGGTCTGGAGGTATTTATTTGCAGGTGCTCAGAGGATTTGCACTGTGGGTGGGGACATTGGAAACCAGTCCTTGTGGTTATTTAGGTCTCTGGCATTTTCTTAAGCCCTCCCTCCACTATCTCCAATACCACAACACCCATTTTAACCCCTATAGATTTCTTCTATGCAGAGATCATTCTGGGGATCTGAAACCTGTTTGGAAAACAGGTCCAAGGCTGTGGAGCCTCCCTTAGGCTTCTGTGTTCACACACTACTCCTGGGGCTCACGCCTTCTTTGATGCCCTTTCACAGGCCTGCATAAACCCTGGCTCAGCTCACAGCTGAGGCCTCGGGGAGGGGGTGTCAGGAAAGCAGAACACGACCCAGAAAACTTCCATTTATGGCCACAGACATGTTTCCAGGTGGCCGGGGAAGGGAGTGCCTGGTGTGGGCAAACAGTTCCTTGTGGCACCAAAGCTTTGATGAAGAGGGGTGGGGAAGGATCGACTTTCCAAGAGCAGAACTCTGGGCACCCCTGTAGGCAAGGGCAGCCACGCCTGCAGGCATGGCCAATGCTGAGGGGGTGCAGAGGCCAGGGAGCCCTGCTGGCATCTCAGCCAACCCCCAAAAGCCTCCTCATAACCTTCTCAGCCACCTGGGCCCTGCCTCCCCTGCAGGGTGGCCTCTAAGGCAGCTGCCGAAGATTCCAGTTCTGCAAGTGCCATGGCAGTATAACAACAGAAGCAGCACTTAGGGGCTTTTACCCCACAGAACCTCATTGCAGATTTTCCCATAGAGCCTGTGAGATACAGAGAGACCTTTTTGTGTGTTTGAAACTGTTTCACACTAGCTCTGACTGGTCTGGAATTTACTGGCCTCCTGCTTCAGCCTCTTGAGTGTAGGATTACAGGCATGGAACCACTATGCATAGCCATTTTGACCGTTGTTTTTTCAGACAGAATCTCACTATATAGCCCACACTAGCCTTAAACTAGAATTGATCTTCAGTTCATTCCCTCCATGTGCCCCCCGACCCCAATCCCTCCAGTGTACCTGTGCCCAAGCATTCACTTTAGAAATAGGAAAGAGGGTGAATGGATTTTCCTGAAGGCCACAGCTAGTTAAGGCCAAAGTTCAGATGTATTTCAGTGTTCAAAGTTCAAATGCCAACTTTACACACCAGCTAGCAATGCCAGGCAGCGGTGCCCAGTGGAGTCACCTGTGCTAACACAGAGAAAAGGGCCTTCAGGAGGGGCCTGTTCTGTCAGAGGTCTGTCCTCAGCATGGGAATGCTCTGCTCTTTGCTGTCTCACTGTACTGCTCTGCGCTGGCCTTTATCTTACCCTCAGGTCTCTTTGTTACTGACCCTTCTCCACGTAGTCAGCCCTGTAAATCCTGAGGCCAATGTTCCTGACTCCTTTCCGTTTTTGTCCGTCCTTCTGCAGAGGGCCTCTGATCATCCTGGCTCCTTTGCCCTGGGACCAGCTCCAGGGGTCAAAGTCCCTCTTAAAGTCTGAGTCTTAGAAGGAGAAAAACATCATCTAGCATTTGTCATTAGATTGCAACCCTGAGAATGTTCTTATCAAACCACAGAGCATCAGACAGAACCCACAGGCTCTCATGTCCTGAGTGTCTTATTTCTGATAATGCTACTGAGATTCACGTTTGGGATTTTGGAAGCCACATCACCCTGGCTGGTTGCTGTTGAAGTTATAATAGTCAACTAAACATGGGTCCCTCAACTCTCTTATTAAGATTTAAGACAGGAAAACAAACCATTTGTTTGTTTGTTACTTATTTGTGGTGCAAAGCCTTGTTGCCTTGAGACAGGGTCTCATTGAATATGAAACTCACTGTTTTGCCCTCTGGATCTGCCTGTCTGTGTTCTCCAGTGTAAAGCTGTTACACCCTTTGCCACAAAGATTCAGGGCCAGCCTAGGATACATAGTGAGTCCCTGTTAGAAACAAACAACCCACACTAGGATTAGCGTGCATGTGCTTGCCGTAACACCCAGGGCCCTTGAGCCCACATCTGTGCTGATTCAATTTGTTCCCAGGCATTACTTTCTACCCAGGAAGGATGCAGAGGACGCAGCATGACATACTCTAGCAGGATTCAGTCCCGGGATTGTCCTCTGTCATGCTTCCCTCTAGACCAGCTGACCAACCTCTGCCTGCATGCCCCTTCCTCTTCCACTCATGTAGGTCATTGTCCTCTATTCTCACCACCCTAGCAGATGTCCTCCCCACAGGCCTCCTGTATCCTGTGGTGCCCAGATTCTCAAGGTCTCCATCCCTTGGGGGTAGGCACGAGGGTACCTTCTAATTAGCTTGTGACTTGCGCTCCAGTCTGTCTGAGCATTTGCAAAAGTACAAGTATTTTTTATTTGGTTATTGAGACAGGGTCTTGCTCTATAGCCCAGGCTGACCTGGAGCCCACAGTATAGTCCAGTCTATCCTCCTGCCTCAGCCTCAGTGCTGGGATTACAGCTGTGAGCCACCACACCCAGCCCTAGTGTAATGTTTTGATGATCATTCTGCAGCAGGGCATAAAGAGCTTCTCATTTGTTTTATAGCTGCATGGTATTTTGCTGTTAGAAAATGCCATCATTTATTTAGCTCATCCCTTATTGACGGATCTTTGGGATGTCTCCCGTGTTTTGCTACCACAAACAATGCTTTACTGAGTACCTTTTGTGTGCGTCATTTTGCATGTGTGCAAGTTTCCAATTCTTGATCACCTTGGGAAAGGAGAACAGGCCAGGTAAATGGATAATGGAGTCCTTTGAAAGAACTGCAGCCAGGAAAGTAAAAAGTTTGAGAAGCACTGCTGGATGAGTGTCCCAGCTCTCATCCCTTGGGATCTTGCAAGAAGAGCATGTGACTGTGATGTATCCTATTGTATACTGAGGCCCATATCCAGGACCTTCGGGCTAGTCTTCATGCTATTATCATCATCATCAGGGTCTTACTGTGGCACCCAGGCTGGTTCAGACTCACTCTGTAGCCCAGGCTGGCCTTGAACTAATGATTCTGCCTCTCTCACAAGTTCTGGAATCGTGGGTGTACACCACCAAGACCACCAGCTCTCCTTTCTTCCCCTTCTCTCCCCTCCCCTTCCTTCCCTCCCTCCTCCCTCCCTTCTGTAATAAGGTTTGAGCCTAGAGTCTTGGGGGTGCTAGCAAGATAAGCACTCAACCACTGACCTATATCACTAGCTCCTCTTTTTCTTATTTTCATTTTTTTCTGACTCAAAATTCTTTTTTATTTTTTTTATTTTTTATTTTTTGGTCTTTTTGAAGCAGGGTCTCCCTGTAGCCCCAGCTATCCTGGAACTCACTGTGTAGACCAGGCTGGCCTTGAACTCACAGAGATCTGCCTGCCTTTGCCTCCCAGGTGCTGGGACTACAGGCATGCACCACCACGCCCGGCTTAAATTCTTTTTAAATTTTTTCAAAAAATATTTTTTTATTTATTTTATGTGTACACGTGTATTGCCTGAATGTAGGTAAGTGCACCCATGTCATGCAATGCCTCCAGAGGACAGAAGAGACTGTTGGATCCCCTGGAACTGGAGTTATGGACAGTTGTTAGCTGCCATGTGGGTGCTGGGATTTGAACCCGGGTCTTCTGCAAGAATAGTCAGTGTCCTTAACTGCTGCGCTATCTCTCCAGCCCCCTGACTCAAAATTCTTAGTATGAGCACCCCAGACTGAGATGCCCACTCCCCTTTCTAAGGGATGGTGGCATTGTTGTGGAGGTTTATTGCTCAGATTCCTGAAAGTACCTTTCAGGCCCCCAGAGCAGGGTTAGCAAACACTCTTAGAAGCAGATGCCTTTCCCATCAATGCCTACTTGTCCTGGATAATGAAAAATGATGCTAGCATCCATTAAAGAAAAAGCTGCCTCTGTAAACTCTGCTGGACAAGTGGGTGCTTGTCATGGAGTCATCTGCTGATGCATGTGACCTGGAGACTGAGAAATGCCTCCCTCTGCAACTTGGACTTCTAGCCATTCTTTAGGGCTGTTTGAGAGGTTTTGTTCCAAAGTTCAGAGGCAGCGGGTCTGAGCTAGTCTAGCACAACCCTCTTTTGGCAAACTGTGGGCCTCTTGCTCATTCTCTGCAGAAGAGGTTTTTGAATCTCGTTCTGGAGTGATTGAACGAATCAAAGATTCTAGACTTCTCAAATCCCAGCTACTTACTCCAGAGGCCGAGGCAGAAAGACCACCCAAATCCAGGAGTTTAAGGCCAGCCTGTGTAACACAGTGAGACCCTGTCTCAGAGAATTTTGAATGTCACAATGGCTTTATATTCTCACAGTGGGCATTGGAATATTTCTAGGTCCTCTTGTGCTTGGGAAATGGCCCTGGGTTGGTGTGTATTCCTGGCTGGCTGGCTGGCTGGCTGGCTCTGTGTAACTTTGAGCAAGTGACCTGAACATTTCTGGGCCTCAGCTCACCAGCATCAAGGGAATTAGAAAACCCAACCAGTTTCTCAGCAGAGCAGGAGCCAATGTGAGGTGCTAATTCAGCACCTATGCATAATAACGCCTATGTTGTTTGTGTGAGTTTGCGCGCATGCATGTGTGTACTTGCTATGACACACATTTCGAGGTCAGAAGACAACTTGCAGGAATAGGTTCTCTCCTTCCACCATGTGGGTCCCAGGGATCAAACTCAGGGTCTTCAGGCTTGGTGACAAGTGCCTTTCCAGTGGAGTCTTCTCGCTGGCTTCTTGTTTTTTGAGACAGGGTTTCATAGCCTAGGCAGGCTTCAAATTTTGTGTGGCTGACAATGATCTTTATCTCCCGGTTCTTGGTCCTCCAGTCTCTACTTCCAAAGTGCTTAGATTACAGGCATGTGCCACCACACCTGGCTCCTAGTTACTCATAATTATTGTTAATTAAGGATTATTTGTGGCTTTTCTCTTCACTCCCCACTTTTTCATAGCCTTGGTACTATTGGGTGTGTAGACTTTAGCTCATGGGGTCCTCCTCAAATGAAACCCTAATAACTATATTTCTTACTGGCTCATTGAGTTGTAATTTACTCACTATACAATTTACCTAGTGTAAATGCATGTTAGTTTTTTATGAATGTACAAAGTGGTTCAGCCATCACCCTGATCCAGTTTTAGAAGATTTATGTCACTCACAAGTTCCATTGGGTCTACTGCCTGGCAAATCTCTACCCAGCCCCAGCCCCAGCCCTAGACAACCATGGGACTGTTTTCACAAAATAGTCCAGTAGTTTTTTTGGTGAATGCTTATCACTTGGTGCCTTAGAGGTTTATCTGTACTATTGACAAAGGCTGGATGTAGCTCAGGGCTAGAACACTCACTGGCCTAGCCTGCTCAAGGCCCTGGATTGTATCCCTTGCACTGCAAAAAAGAAAATGAAAATGTTCCTAGACACATTTATTGGTATTTTATTCCTGTTTACTTATGAGTAGTTGCTGTACTGTAATTGAACCATCCTAGTAACAATAGATTGGTTATATATAACTTCTGGAGGCTTTTTTTCCCTTGTTGTTTGGCTTTTTAATGGGTAGATGTGGAGGTGCTGAAAATGTATACAGACACAGACACACACATACACACACACACACACACGTACGTACGTATATGTATAATTTTGTGATGGCGTACACCTTTAATCCCAGCACTCTGAGAGGCAGAGGCAGGTGGTCTAAATACTGAGTTCCAGGCCAGCTGGGGCTATAGTAGATCCTGTGTCAAAACATGCCCCCCTCACCCAAATTTTCTCTGTCTCATAGATATATGTATATATGTTATTTACCTTGTATATACAATATCCTGGGCTCAAGTCCTACCACTACAGAAATGAAAAAAATTGAACTGGGCATGGAGATGTATGCCTGTAATCCAAGTACTAGGGAGGAGGCATAGGGAGGAGGATCGCTGCAGGTGCAAGGCTAGTCTGGTCTACATAGTGAGCTCCACGCCAGCCAGGGCTGCATAGCAAGGCATTGTCTCAAATGAACAAACAGCAGAAAAGAAGAAAGTTGGACAATAAGGTCTATTACAAATACAGTTATGTCTGGGCCCTAATTTTGGAGAAATGGATGTACAAGGATGCCGTTATATGGAGTAAGTGAATTGGGAAGGAGGATATAGAACAGGTTTGGAGGAACAGGACACTTAGTGGGTGTTTGCAGGATGTGCGTGTGTCTAACAGCTTTGATAAATTTACCTGCCGTATATATAGAGCCAAATATCTTTTGGTATATGCACAGAATTTCTAATCTGCATCAATTTTAGGACTTTTTTTGTGTGTGTCTTTTTTTGAGACAGGGTCTCCCTGTAGCCCCAGCTGTCCTGGAACTCACTATGTAGACCAGGCTGGCCTTGAACTCACAGAAATCTGCCTGCCTCTGCCTCCTGAGTGCTGGGATTAAAGGTGTGCGCCACCACACCCGGCTTAGAACATTTTTTTTTTAGCAAGCCCAAGAAACTTCCTCACCCTGACTACTGAGATGGCTCAGTCTTTGGACTTCTTTGCTCACACAGAAGCCTGGGGGAAATTTATGATATATCAATTCCTAGGCTCTCCAGCTCTGGACATCTGAATTCAGTTAGCCAGAGGCAGGACCCAGACCTGGGTATTTTTCAAAGCACCTAGAAGATATGGGATGCACATTAGATTAGATCCCAAGTGGAGTTTTGGTCAATGTGCTTTAGTTCCCAAATGGAATTGAGACCTGGGAGGTTGTAAGGCCACTTTAGGGGCCAGCTCTCAAGACCATCTCTTCCTGTGAGGAGACAACAGGGATTGGGGGTGAAGGACTCAGCTGCTTCAGAATTTAGAACATGGCCCTCCCTGTCCTCCGGGAATCCCACAGAAAGGAAAAGTGGGCAGATATGGCACCTGGGAGGCAGCCTTCTCTTTGTAATCAATAAGCAAACAGGTCCTGGAGTCGCCCAAGCAACCACAGGAATGCTCCCTGGGTTGGGGCCAGTATGAGGCTGTGTTTAGCATGCAGCAGAAGCTGGGACAGTACAGCTCAGATTTGGTGGGGTGGGGGGGGGCTTCTTTTTTTGAGACAGGATCTCCTTATGTAGCAGACTTTGAACTCACAGAGACCTACTTGCCTGTGCCTCCTGAATGCTGGGATTAAAGGGGTGTGCCGCCACACTTGGCAATTTATTTATTTTTTAAATTTTTATTATTTTTATTTTATGTGTATGCATGTATTGCCTGCATGTAGGTAAGCACACCCGTGTCGTGCAATGCCCTCGGAGGTCAGAAGAGGCTGTCAGATCCCCTGGGACTGGAGTTATGGACAGTTGTTAGCTGCCATGTGGGTGTTGGGATTTGAACCCAGGTCTTCTGCAAGAACAACCAGTGTTCTTAACCATCTCTCCAGCCCCTTATTTATCTACTTATTTATTTTTCAAGCCTGTTGCTGGTCTCACTGCAGCTCTGGCTGGCCTTGAACTCAAAGTGGTATCAAAGGCATGCGCCACCTCATCTATAGCTTCCCCAGCCTGTTCGCAGGGCTCTTGCTGGGCCATGCTGAGATCAAGCTGCCAGGTTTTATCAGCTGCCCCTGAGTTTCTGGACTGTTCAGAGAGGTTTTTTTCCTGGTCCTTCTGGACTGAAGGAACAGGAGTCACTGCTGGGCACCATTCTGTGTAGCCCCACTGGCTGCCTTTGCTTTTAACTCTCTGATTAGAGTGACCCATGTCTGCTATGTTCACACTTGGCTTTTCTGTCCCCTATCCAGCACTCCGGCTGCCTTAGGCATGTAGTGCTTGGGGGCCTTGGGACTCCCCTGCACTACTCTTATGGCCCATTCCCCTTGCTTGTGCATGTAGCCAGAAGCTTGTCCGATCCCATGCCCTGCTTCTTCTTGTGTCTGCTGATACCCTTCATTAAATTGTCTCCTCCATCCTATGCTGCTGCACGAAGCCCTCGGAACCTGCTGCCCTCTTGCTGCTTACGCTTCTCGTTTCTGATATTTGGTTGTCAGTTATCTCTGCTCTACTGGAACACAAGCCCCAAGGATCTTGTTTTTGATGCTGTGTTTCCCCACCTTAGAATGAGGTAAAAGAGTAAGAGCTTTGTGTATTTAAGTAGATGAGCTTGGTGGTGTGTGTCTGTAATTCCCGTTTCTCTCTGATCCCAGCTGTTGGAAGGCTGAGGCAAGAGGATCACAAGTTTAAGGCCAGTCTGAGCAACTTGGTGAGACCGTTTCAAAATCAAAATTAAAAAGGACTGGGGATGTAGCTCAGTGGTAGAGCTACAATGCCTGGTACACCAAAAACAAAACAAAAAACTGTTGAAGAATGCTTAAAACAGAGGGTTGAAGGAGATGAACATGTCTCCCTTTTATAGATGGGGAAACACTTGGCAGAGGTGAACACTAGGCCCTAAAAAAGAAGCAGAGTTGGACTTGAACCCAATTTGCTTTAACCACATTCGTACAGATGTAAAATATTAACCTGTGTGTACACATTGGCTGTTGACTGACTCTAGATGCCCCATTTATGAGATTGATGGGATTTTCACCAGTATTTGCTGTGGAGAGCTCAACACATTAACCCAGATAAATTCTACCTGATGATCCCTTTAGCTTTAGTGAGCTGGTAACAGCTGGGAAGAGTCCAGGGTGAAGATGGATTGCCCTTTTATCCTGTTTACTTCAAGAAGTGGAGGGCAAATGGGCCTCAGTTAATTCTCCTTGGTCTCTACCTTCCCTGGACCCCACACTATACCAGCTCTCTGAATGTTTTTCAAAGGAGATTTGAATGAATCTCACTTTCTTTTTTATTTTTATTTTTTGAGACAGTCTCACTAATAATTAGCCAAAGTTGGACTGGAACTCTATGTAGTTTTGGTATCCTCCTGTCTCCGGGTCCCAGTACAAGGATTACCCACCTGTGCCAATACACCTGGCCCACTGTTCATTGTTGAAATTAGTGAAGTGAGTGACTTTGTTCTGGCTAAGGGCATTTGGGGGAGGTTGGGAGAAGGAAGCTGATTAAGTTTCATGCAAATAAACTTCCTGTCCTTGGGATCCCTTGGGGGGAGCCTCCGGTCAGCAAGGGTGACATTAGGGACACTGGGAGTTGTGTAAGATGACCTTCTGCATTCCTTATCTTCCCCAGAAGGAGGGGGGCGGGGAACACCTGGGGCTGAAGCTGGCCCATGAGAGGAACTCTAAATTATTTCAGCTTATGAAAAGTGATGACATAATGCTGAACGTTCTGGAGTCTGGTTTCAGACTTCCTCTTTTGGGTGACCCTCTCAATATCCTTGTATTTTCTGAGGCTTGAGTCTCTGCAGAGAGGGAGTGAGTGTGGAATTGCTATTCTTGTCATTCTAACTACTGTGAGTTAATCCCACTCAACTAACCAAGTGTTCTAAGTGACTCCCACAGTCTTAGGAGACAGACTGCCTGGTGGGTAAGTCCTGGGAAGTTAGCTGATGTCAGGTCACAGCCTCTGTCTGTCCATTGTTGTGTGGCTTGGTCACATCCCTTCACTTTTCTGGGCTCAGTTACCTCATAAACGAGGGATGCTAAACCTACCTCCCAAGGCTTATATACACTTATCCCCCAGGACTCCTGTATCTAATAAAGACTAGATTGTAGTTCCTATCCACAGCGCTCAAAAGATAGACATGAACAGAGTTTGTCAGTTGAGGTCAGTCTTCCCAGTAAACCCACATCTCTGCAACATGCTCCATCTGTGGACAAATTGCAGGACAACTTGTGTCCCTTTGTGGGGGTGTCTTTTTGATACAGGGTCTCCCTGTAGCCCCAGTGGGCCTGGAACTTCCAGAGCCTCTGCCTCCTGAGGGCTGTGTATGCTACCACGCCCACCATGTGCCATGTCCTTCTATTTTTTTTTATTTTTTATTATTTTTATTTTATGTGTGTGCATGTATTGCCTGCATGCAGGTAAGTGCACCCATGTCGTGCAATGCCCGTGGAAGACAGAAGAGGCTGTCGGATCCCCTGAAACTGGAGTTAGGAACACTTGTTAGCTGCCATGTGGGTGCTGGGATTCAAACCCGGCTCTTCTGCAAGAACAACCAGTGTTCTTAACCACTGAGCCATCTCTCCAGCCTGGCATGTCCTTCTATTTTTTTTTAAATATTTTATTTATTATTTTATGTGTATGAATGTATTGCCTGCACATTTGCAAGTATACCTGTGTCATGCAATGCCTGTAGAGATCAGAAGAGGATGTCAGATCCCCTGGAACTGGAGTTATAGATGGTTGTTTGTTGCCATATGGCTGGGTCCTCTACAAGAGCAGTCGGAATCCTTAACCACTGAGCCATCTCTCCAGCCCTGTCTTTTTTTTTAAAAGTGCCAGTCACATCTTCTGTTAAGTGTGGGTCCTTTATCAACCTCCAATGCTTACTAAGTTTATAGATACCCCTTAAAGGAAGACATACCAGCATTACCCAGTACCATCTAAGAAAATGATGGACCTGGAGAGACATCTTCTGGGTCTGGAGACTCATGGCACTGTGGCTGGAGTTAGAAACAGTGCTACTGAGCTATATAGGAGAAATGGCCCCTGGCTAAATGAAGCTGTCTTCCCCAGCCCTTTCATCTACCAAGTTAAACTTCTGATTTTTTATCTTCAGTGTTTGAATTAGAAAATGCAGCCTTGGTTTGAAGTACACAGTGGCAGTATTTTGGCTTCTCTGATCTTGTGTGCATAAACTTGGGCTGTGTATGCATACGTTCAAGTGGTCCTTGAAGTAAAGCTAAACACAGCATTCTTGGCGTTGGCTGTGGAACCTCTCTGAGGGGGACCCATTCCATCACGTCTCCTTTGTGTGTGGTGTGGGCAGGGCTCTGCTTTCAAGCAGTTGCTTCTGAGAGGCTGGATCACCCCACTGGTTACTAAAAGCATTCATCTATGGTCAGCTGCCTTTGATGGCAGGCCCCTGCCCTCAAACCCCAGCATCTTCTGCATTGTGCAGAGGCTTTTGCCAGTGCCTGGTTTCTACCTACTCACATTCCAGTGATGGCTGCCCCAGTGGGAGAAGAAACGAGATCCTTCAAGTAGAACTGGCTGGGGCATGAAGGCAATTCCAAGAAAAGAATTGCTGAGACTCTCATTCACCCTGCCCAGCCTGCTGGGACCAGAGGCTTTTCATGAACTTGGGCTTTATTTGTACTGGAACTTCAGCCATCTCTTCTAGGGTTTTCTGTTTTGAGCTACTACTGCCAAGTGGGCTAGAAAATGGGGTGCTGAGGGGTGAATGAGAAGTCATTGTGCAAGACAGGCATCCAGGAAGCTATTCTTACTAGTTTTTATTATTTTAAGAAATTATTCATTCAGGGGCTGGAGAGATGGCTCTGTGGTTAAGAGCACTGATAGCTCTTGCAGAGGACCCGGGTTTGGTTCCCAGCACCCACATGGTGGCTAACTGTCCATAACTCCACTTCCAGGGGCTCCAACACCCTCTTCTGATCTCCGAGGGCACTGCACAACATGGGTGTACTTGCATACATGCAGGTATAACACCCATATACACATAGAAAAAATAAATAAAATATTTTAAAAAATAAATTACTCATTCTAATTATAACCATCTTTCTACCACCATGCCTGGTCTTCTATTTGCTGGAATTTAGACCAACATTTTTTTCCTCTTTTTTTTTTTTTTTTTTTTTTTTCAATGCTGGCAATTGAAGCCAAGGCCTGTGTATATGCTATATCTCCAGCAGAAAAATCTTTTTTTTTTTAAATTTCTTCTACTTCAACCCCATATCTTTCAATCTTTCTTCCACTCCCTCTCCAGTTACCGTTAACTTCCCATGTGTAGCACTCCAGACTGTTATGGACTATCTTTTTCTTGTTGGTTGGTCATTTGTATTTTCTTAATAAATACTTCTGGGGCTGGATAATAAATTGGGGGGAGGGGCTTTTTGAAACATGGTCTCCCTATAGCCCCAGCTGGCCTGGAACTCATCATGTAGACCGGGCTGGCCTTGAACTCAGATCCGCCAGCCTCTGCCTCGCAAGTGCTGAGGGAACAAGCTTGTTCCACCACGCCCGGCCTTATAAATAAAATATTTTAAAAAATAAATACTTATTTTTGCCAGAGATCCCCTCTCCATTTTGCGTATGAGTAACAGTGAGGACCCTCCCTTTGGGGTGAGCCACCCTAGCCCTGAACTCAACAGTGTATAATTTAGGGAAAAAAAAGTAGAACCTCAGCAAGCCTGGGGTGGGGGAAAGGAAGTAAGTTTTAATCTCAGCAAAGGTAGGCAGAACTCTGAGATTGAGGCCAGCCTGGTCTACGTGGCAAGTACCAGGCCAGCTGGGATTCCAGATGACCCCCCCCCCTGAAAAAAAAATAAACCACACACACAAAGGACACAGGGCAAGGACCTGCTATGTAGATAGGGCATGAAATCTGACTGCCTAGGTTCACATCCCAGCCTTGCTGCTTGCTAACTGCCTAATATCCCTAGCTATAAAAAGAATTTGGGGCTAGAAAGTTGGCTCAGCAATTAAGAGCACTGTCTGCTCTTGCAGAGGACCCAGGTTTAATTCCCAACACCCACATGGCTGTTAACCATCCATAACTCCAGTTCCAGGGGATCCAGCACCCTCTTCTGACCTCCGCAGGCATTGCATAACATGGGTGTACCTACCTATATGCAGGCAGTACACTCATACACATAAAATAAATAATAAATAAAATATTAAAAAATTTCTTTCTAGGTGTGGCAGCACACACCTTTAATCCCAGTACTCCAGAGGCGAGGCAGGGGATCTCAGTAAGTTGAGGCCAGCCTGGGTGGGCTACATAGTGAGTGACACTGTCTCAAAAAACAAAAACCCAAGAGGACAGACCCCAAAGTTCTGGGATTAAAAGAGTTAATATTTATAAAGTGTTTAAAATAGAATCTGGAACTATAGTCAGTATTCTGCAAATATTTAAAATATTGATCAAATAGTTAAGTTCGTTGAAGCTGTTACATTACCTCAGATCATAGATTTTGTTTTGTTGTACAGCCTAGGGTGGCCTCAGATTCATGAACTTCCTACCTTCAGCTTCTCTGGGATTGCAGGTGTGTACCTCCATGCCCAGTATGAGGATGTAGTTTTTCCTGATGATGATGGGGATGGTGGTGATGATGATGTGGTAGAAAGGTTTTCCCTTCAGAGATGCCCAGGGGTCTTAATTCTGTATTGGGACCAATACAGATAACCAGTATAGAAAAGGTGTTTTGTGCTTGGTTGAATTTTTAGTCCCTCATGAGCTTTCTGTCACTTTCATCATGGAAATGTTCCCATACCCCCCAACCCCGTGTGTTGATCTTGGTATTTCAACATTTCACCACATTTTCCTCATACTGCCTCCCAATTGATGATGTCAGAGTTCCACATAACTGAACATGGCCAGCCCTGGCCAGGGTTGAAGGAGCCTCCAGAGCTGGACAGCCTTTTGTCTTTCCTGTAATTTTCAATTTCTCAGTCCAGAGGATCCGGTTTTACAAAACAGAGAATGAGTGCTAATGAGTACCTAGAAATTCAGGTTGGGGCTCCCTCTGGCACTTTCTGTGTCACTTCTCCCAGGGTGAGGCTGGGCCACATTAAGAGTTACCCTGAGCAGGTCAAGTGCTTTGCACCAAGTTATTTACAAAACCATTTCATTTTTCAGGCCAACCACCTATGGCAAGTCCAGTCATGGTCCTGTTGACTTTCACTGCCCAGATTTGTCTAGCTGGGGAAAGGAATCTGGGGCAGTGCTTATACCCTGCTTATATGACAAGCCACCACATATGGCCCAGTCACTCCATTATTTATGCTGGGGGTAGGGAGGGTTACTTAAAAATCTTTAAAAGGTCCTAATTAGGACTTTGAAAGTGGTATCTGTGGACTGGAGAGATGGCTCAGCAGTTAAGATCACTGGATCTAGCTTGGCGTGGTAGGCAGAGGCAAGCAGATCTCTGAGTTCAAGGCCAGCCTGGTCTACATGAGTTCTAGGCCAGCTGGGGCAACAGGGAGATCCTGTCTCAAAAAGACCAAAAAAGAAAGGGACGTTCAAGTTGAGACAGATCTTTCTGCACGTTGCTTCTCACATGTCTTTGGCTCCAAAATACATATGTCAAAGAGTATTTTGGGATAACATATCCTAATTCCCTTCAACAGCCACTAGTAGCTCTGCTGTTTGCTAGTTGTGGGATGTTAGGTAAATGTCTTAACCACTCTGTGAGTAGGAATAATGGTGGTGCATATTCTCATCTTCTTATCCCCTAAAACAAATTATCTTCTCCGGCAAATGGAATTCAGGACTTTGAGCTTCAGACATGCTTGCAGGGGCGACCCCTGGTGGAAGAAAGAAACACTGCAGCCCAGGCATCCACAGAGGCTTGGGCTTTCTGGCAGAAACCTGATCCTTCGGAAAGAAGTGCCCAGCCTTGTAAAATAGGCATACCAGCAGCAATTTTCACAAGAGAATGCTTAGACAAAATGGAAGTTTCATTGGGGGGAGTGATGGATAGTTATCTGAAAGGGAGGAAAACAGGCTAACTTAGAGTTTCCTACAATGAACTCTTTACAACTGTTCCCTGTGCCTGTGAGGTTTTTTACTACATTTCTACATGTTTTTTTTGTTTGTTTGTTTTGGATTTTGGTTTAAAATTTTTTTTAGCATTTGTTTATTTATATGTGGGGATATGTGTGCATTTGTGTGCACCCCTACCCACTTGTGGAGGTCAGAGAACAATTTTTAGGAGTCGGTTCTCTCCTACCTTGTGTGTTTGAACTCGGGTCCTCATGTGGTGACAAGTGCCTTTACCCACTGAGCCATTTCATTAGACCTTTTTTTTTTTTTTTTTTAAGATTTTATTTTAATTGTGTATATGTGTGGGTATGTCCATTTGAGTGCAGTACTCAGGAAGGACAGAAGTATCAGATCCCTCTTGGAGCTGGAGTTAACAGGCAGTAGGTGCTGGGAATTGAACTCAGGTTCTCTGCAAGAGCAGTATGCACTTTTAATCACTGAATCATCTCTCCAGCCCCAAAGATTTTATTTTTAATCATATGTATATGTGTGTGGGTATGTGGGCATGAGTGCTATGTGTGGAAGCCCAAAGACGGTGTCAGATCCCTGGAACTAGAATTACAGGCAGTTGTAAGCCACAGAATGTGCATGCTGGGAACTGAACTCAGGTTCTCTGGAAGACCAGAGTGTGTGTTCTTAAATCACTGAGCCATCTCGCCAGCCTTTTTTGTTTTCTTGAGATAGTCTCATGCACCCCAAGCTGGCTTCAAACTTGCTGTGTAGCTGAGGATGACCTTGAACTTCTGATCTGCCAGCCTCTGCTTCCCTAAGTGCTAGGATTATAGGTGTGCACCACAATGCCCTGTTTGTTTTTTGTGGGGGTTTTGAGTTTCGGGTTTTTTTTCTTACATATTTTAAAAATATTTTATTTATTTTTTATTTTATGTGTATGAGTGTATTGCCTGCATGTATGTGAGTGCACCCGTGTCATGCAGTGCTGCGGAGGTCAGAAGAGGGCTTCTGATTCCCCTGGAACTGGAGTTAAGGACGGTTCGTAGCCGCCATGTGGGTGCTGGGAATCGAACCCAGGTCCTCTGCAAGAGCAGCCAGTGCTCTTAACCACTGAGCCATCTCTCCAGCCCCCTTTTTCTTACTTTTTTTTTTTTTTTTTTTTTTGTCTTTTGAGACAGGGTCTCCTTGTAGCCTCAGCTGGCCTGGAACTTACTATGTAGACCTGGCTGGCCTCAGTCTCATAGAGATCTGCCTGGATCTGCCTCCCAAGTGCTGGGATTAAACGCGTGCGCCACCACTCCTGGCACATATTTTTATCCATATATTTGTTTACTTTTTTTTTTTTTTGGTCTTTTTGAGCTCCAGCTGTCCTGGAACTCACTATGTAGACCAGGCTGGCCTTGAACTCACAGAGATCCGCCTGCCTCTGCCTCTGGGAGTAAACGCGTGTGCCACCACGCCCTGCTTACTTTTTTTTTATGTGTATGAGTGTATTACATGCATGTATGTAAGTGCGCCCTGCCCGCATTGTGCAATGCCTGTAGAAGTCAGGGAGGATGTCAAATTCCCCTGGAACTGGAGTTATGGACAATTGTTAGTTACAATGTAGGTGAAGAGAATTGAACCCAGGTCCTCTGCAAGAGCAACCAGTGCTCTAAACCACTGAGCCATTTCTCTAGCCCCCTTTACTGGATAATTAGATAAGGAAAAAAGTCAGACCACAACGATTAGGTGCCTGTATTTGTGAAGAACTTTATGAAAGGTTTCTGGATAGCTTTGTTAGTCATTGCTAGTGTAGGGTTCCTTGAGCTGGTCCTCATTTTGCATGATTGATTTTTGGATAAGAATGCTCCTGCCTGAAATCTGCCCAGTTTCCTAATCACTGTAATTTCTGCCCTGCAGTTAGTTTTGAAGGATGCACTGGTCGGCCAAGGACAGTCTACTTTTCTGATGACTCCCGATTCAAAGTGGCCACAGATGGTGTGGTCACAGTCAAGCGACCTCTAAACCTTCATAAACTAGAGACCAGTTTTCTTGTCCACGCTTGGGACTCTAGCTACAAGAAGCTTTCTACCAAAGTCACACTGAAGTCTGTGGGGCATCACCACCACCGTCACCACCACCATGTAAGTTGGGATATTTTTTTGAAGTTTGCTGTATTTTCTGGCTACTGTCTAATCGTGGTCTCCTGACCTTGGCACTCTGGACATTTGGGGCTAGATAATTTTGCAAGAGGACTCAGCTGCATACTTGGCAACTCTAGATGGCAGGAGCACCTCTGTCTTTTACAACAGCAAAACTCCCTCCATAAACTGCTAAGAACTCTTGGGCAGGGACTGCAAAATCATCTCCAGTTGAGGACAGTAGGTCTCACTGAACGCAGTCCTATTGGGTCTGGGGATGTTGCTGTTGGAATGTGGGGATCTGGGATCCAATCAGCCTGCCATTGCTCTCTCCCTTCAACCCTGGAAACCCCAGAGGGGTCACTGAACCTGCCTAGGCTTGAGTCTCCTTGTCTGTAAGGCCTGAGATAATAGTGAAGATTGAGTGAACTAACACTGATGAAACACTAAGACCCTGCATATGCCATTGACATCCACAAGGCTGTGGTTTTAGGATCCTCCACCTCCTTTGTGGGTACCTAAGGCTTATATGAAATAGTACAGTTATTTGTGTATGTCCAGCACACATCCTCTTGTTAGCACACCTCTAGATTAATGACAATATCTAATATAATGCAGATGCTGTGTCAGTTGTTATGTGTTATTTCAAGATGATAAGGGGAAAAGTCTGCATGTGAGGGCTGGAGAGATGGCTCAGCTGTTAAGATCACTGACTGTTCTTCCAGAGGACTCAGGTTCAGTTCCTAGCACCCACATAGAGGCTAATACTTGTCCTTAACTTCACCTTCTTCTGGCCTCTTTGGGAACCAGACATATGCACGGTGGACTTACAGGCAAAACATTCATATACATAAAATAAAAATAAAAATAAATATCATCTTTAAAAATCTGCCCTTTTTTTATCCAGTTTTTTGAGACAGGATCTCCCTGTGTCTGCAGCTGGCCGGGAGCTCACAGAGATCTGCCTGCCTCTGTCTCCCAAGTACTGGGATTAAAGGTGTGCACCACCATGCCTGGCCTATTTTTTCTTTTTTAAGGCAAGATCTTGCTATAAAAAGAGTCTAGGCTGACTTCAAACTCAATCCTCCTGCCTCAGCCTCCTGAAAGCTGGGATTACAGATGTATACTAGCATGCCTGGCTTTAGGTTTCTCTTTTTTTCTGGATAGGGTCTCATGTAGCCCATGATAGCTTCTGACTTACCATGTAGCAGAACCTTGAACTTTCTAACCCTCTAGGTTCCATCTTGTGCCATCACCCCAGGTTTTATTTGGTTCTGGGGATTAAACCTACAGCCTAATGCATGCTAGGCAAGCACTTTACCAATTGATCTACATCCCCAGCCAGGCTTAGATAACCTTTAAAAATTTTAAAAGAAGATTTTTAAAAACTTGGACTGGAGAGATGGCTCAGCTTAAGAGCCCTTACTGCTCTTGCAGAGAACCTGGTTCAGTTCCTAGCACCAACACAGTGACTCATAATCATCCCTAACTCCATTTCCAGAGGATCTAGTGCCCTCCTCTGGCCTCCGTGAGCATTGTACACATGTGGTAGACTTACACACAAGCAAAACACTCACACACATAAAATAAAAATAAATTAATTAAAACTTTTTAATGTTTTAAAATTTTTTATGTGTACTAGTATTTTACCTGCATGTATGTAAGCACACCACATGTGTGCCTGGTGCCCATGGAGGTCCGAAGAGGGCATTAGATCCATTGGAACTGGAATTAAGGATTGGTGTTAGCCACCATGTGGATGCTGGGAACTGAACTCGGGTCCTCTAGAAGAACAATAAGTACTCTCAAGCCCAGCCATCTTTCCAGCCACTAACATTTTTTTAAAGATTTATTTTTTTTATTTTTCTTATTTATTTGTGTATGTGGAGACCAAAGAGGGTATCAGGTACAAACACAGGGTTTCATGTAGCCCAGGTTGCCCCAAGCTCAATATGTAGTCCAGGATGACCTTGAACTCCTGATCCTCCTGCTTCTACCTCCCAAGTGTGAGATTAGAGGCATGCATCACTAAACCTGGCTTTGAAAAATAATTTCCGTCTGTAACTGATTGCCCACTGATTTGAGCCCTGCAGCTATGAAGGGCCAAATGTGACAGGTGCTCATTAAATATTAGCTGCTGCCATTTTCTTCCCAAAGCAGAAAGAATTAGAGGTGAGGTACTGAGCATCTTAGCAAAGGGAGGGAGGAGCCAATAGAAAGCCTTTTCAGGCTCCTTATGCCGCTTGCATAAGATCCTTTCTGCTGTGTTTGCAGTGCCTAGCCATTAGGTCTGGCACATTCCAGAAAACCAGTAAATATTGAACAGGTGGGTAGATGGACTGACCATGAGTGGATGGACATGTGTCTGCCTAGGTTCTTGACAAGAATGTCTCTGCAGGTTATTACCAAAAGCCAAATGCCTCTGCCAGTTTTGAGAGCGCTCTCATGGCACTTCCTATCAAAATGTCTGTAGGCGCTCTAGACCTTCTTAGCGTTCCCAGCTTATTGCTTCAAGTGTCAGCTGTGCTGTATGTGCAAAAGCCTATGAGTCTTCTCTGAAGACTCATAAGATTTAATAATCTTCTTGAAGGATCTAATTTTCCTCCCTGATGCAATTAGAAGAGTGAGGAACTTAGTTCAGCTGTGTTAGCCCGACTTCCTGACTCAGGCCCCCAGTTGGCACGCATGCTAGTTCAGCTCTGTGAATTCTGGTCAGGTAGCTGACTGGAGCCTCCTAAGACCAAGAGGCTGTTTTGAACTTGGTTTTCCTCTAGCCTTCCCTTCTCACCTCTGCTGACTTTACTTCTGTCTAGAGACAGGATTTGATTCAAGTATGTATTATAGAAAACCCAAAATTACAGTGGTTTATGCAAAATGTTCCTTTAAGACAAAGAAGTCCAAAGATAAGTTGTGGTCAGAATGGAGGCTTTATAGTTAGGAACATTCCAGGTTTCTCCTCTCCTGTTTGCTTTGCCGAACTTAGCAAATGGTGTTCCCTTCACCCCCGTCCCCAAACTTTTGGAGACAGGGACTTGCTATGCAGCCTAAGTTGGCCTTCAACTTATGGCCTTTCCTTGCCTTAGCTTCCCAAGTACTGAGATTGCACGTATACATGACTATACCTGGTTTGTCTTTAATGTTTTTAATCCAAAATGTGAGGAAGGCTGGGGGTGTGTGTAGCTCAGTAGGAAAGCAAAAGGCCTTGGGTTTTATCTCCAACTCTGCATAAGCAGATTATGGTAGCACATCCTGTCATCCCTTGGTAGGTGAAGGCAGGAGGATCAGAAGTTCAAGATCATCCCTAGCTATACAGTTTGAAGCCAGCCTGGGCTTCATGAGGCCCTGTTTCAAAAATGCCAAAACCAAACTAAACAACTACAAAAACAAGGAAACAGGAAACAAGCTCGATTCTAACTTGACTGAGGATGATCAGTAATGAGTATCTTCTTCCAGAAATGTTGTTACTGTGGATCATTCTAGAACAAACAATTTGGAAGGTATTTTCCTTCCATCTTCAACTCTTATTTCCCTGAGTGTGTGAAGTTGTCTTTACTGCACATGAAAACTGTTCAGTATCAGTTGCAAGGTTATTTTTGGTTCTCATTCCAGCAGCTTCTGTTAGAACAAATGGAAACCTTAGCTATGACACAGTAAGATTAAGAGATTTATATCGATTGCACGGTAGTTCTTAGTAGCAGTTCCCAAAACTTAGAGTTGATAACTCCCCTCTGGGGAACTATATCCCTAGGAAAAACATAGACATTGGAAACACCTAAATATCTAGTTATTGAATCATCTGATATTATCAGAGTGTAATATTGCTTAAATGACATTATGTAAGTTTTAAATAACTTGTAAATTCAATTATTAAATTTTCAAACCTACACTTGTGTATATATAGTTATTTGAATTCTGGATACTGAGAAGAATCAATGACTATAGTATTATGTGGCTGTATCTGTCAGCATTCGGACACTACAGCAAAATTCTTGAGATGGTAACTTAAAGAGAAGGTTTATCTTATCTTACGGTTCTGGAGGTTCAAGAGCAAATGATCCCATTATTTGGTCGTCTGATAAGGACAGCACATTGTGGTGAGGGCATGTAGCCGAGTAAACCAACTTGCCTTGTGATACAAGAAACAAAGATGAGACCGAAATCCCAAAATACACTTCCTGTGATCTGATGATCTCTCAGTAAGCACCACCTGGAGACCACACTTAAACATGTGACCCTTGGGGTGGGGGGTGGGGGGGCATTCACTGTCCAAACACCAGTGGCAACAGGGTGTTTTGTGGAAGGATATATGATGTGTTGTTGAGAAGAAAATATATCATTAAATTCAAACATACACTACCCTCAGGAGATGGAGGCATGATGGGGTGGATTGAACTGTTAGACCTGTACTGTGTCTCATTTTGCTCATCTTCTTTGCTTTTAGGACTCTGTCTCTGGATCCCAGCCAGAAGTGCTCATGTTTCCCAGCTCCCACCAGAGTTCCAGAAGACAGAAGAGAGACTGGGTCATCCCTCCCATCAGCTGCCCAGAAAATGAAAAGGGCCCATTTCCTAAAGACCTGGTTCAGGTAGAGAAGGAAATTGTCCTCTGCCACCACCACCACTCTGGCCCTCCCCTGGGAAGGATTTGATAGAGAAGAACCAAGAGGAGAGAAACTAAAAATGACCCACTGTCAAGGTCTTCCCTTGACAATTGTTTCTGTTCTATCTTCAGATCAAATCCAACAGGGACAAAGAAACCCAGGTTTACTACAGCATCACTGGCCAAGGAGCTGACAAACCCCCTGTTGGTGTCTTTACTATTGAAAGAGAAACAGGGTGGCTGAGGGTGACGGAACCTCTGGATAGAGAAGCTATTCCTAAGTATATCGTGAGTATCTCTGAGAAACTTGACCATGGGGTAACTAACATCTGTCCAAAAGTATTTGAGCAACCCATATTGGATCTCGAGGGAAGAGCTTAACTTATCTCTTGGCGTGTTGATAAAAGTGAGATGACAGGAGATGCAGGGCAGTTGAGAGAGTTAGTTCCCACCCCCCTCCCTTGTTGGGAGAAAAGTAAGGGGATTCCTCACACACTATGCGTCAAGATTAGCTAGAAGATGTCACCTTGTTCTTGGGGCTGGAAGGAAGTAGATATAACAGGTAGCAAAAGCCATTTCTGGGACATGGTTACATGAGCTTAGGGAAGAGAGAGTCAACCTGTGGATGACAAATGCAAAAAAATCTGGGAGAATTACTAGATTGGAGATGCCAGAGAAAATTTACCCCGAGTGAAGTGAATCAGAATTTCGTAGGCTTCGGCTTCATCTCTAGTTCTGACACTGTAGTTTTCATGTGATAAGTGGGTGGTCTGACCTAGTGAGAGTTTTCTCCAGCCCATGAGATGAGGCCTTATCCATGACTTCATTAAGTAACAGCACATCATGTAGGATGTCCTCCCACAGAGGTCTAGAAGTAGAAGGAGTGGAGGTCAGATGGAGCCCCTCCTCCTACCACTTCTTTCTGGGCAGGGTCCAAGTAACCCTCACTTGGCTCTTGGCAGCTGTATTCTCATGCTGTGTCATCTAATGGGAACGCTGTGGAGGAGCCCATGGAGATTGTGATCGCGGTGACAGATCAGAATGACAACAAGCCCGAGTTCATCAAGAAGGTCTTTGAAGGGTCTGTCATGGAAGGTGCTCTTCCAGGTATGTTAGCCACAAGGACCTGAAATACCCAGAAAGACACCTCAAAGTGTGGGGCTGGAACTTGGGGTCAGGTCACTGAAACTAACTTCATATTGAGAGAGGTTCTTTGAATGTGTGTCTGTCTGTCTTGTGTAGTCTAATATTCTACCTATAGGAATATACAAAATAAGAACAACATAAGAACAACTTTGCTAAACTGGGCCTGGTGGTTGATGCATCTAATTCCAGTTCCAGAGGATCTACTGCCCTCTTCTGACCTCTGAGGATACCTACATGCATGTTCACCTACACAGATACACAGATACACATAAATAATAAAATCTTTTAAAATTTGTTTTATTTTTATTTTATGTGAGTGTTCTGAGTGTTTTGCCTGCATGTAAGTGCACCCATGTCATGCAATGTCTGCAGAGATCATAAGAGAGCGTTGGATCCCCTGGAACTGGAGTTATAGATAGTAGCCACCATGTGGGTGTTGAGAACTAAACCCAGGTCCTCTGTAAGAGCAGTCACTGCTTTTAACTGATGAGCCATCTCTCAACCTCAACAAAATCTTTTTAAAAATAAAGAAAATGGAGGAGGAAGAGAAGAGAGACTTGGTGGAATGCTTTAATTTATTCCCGACACCTTCTCCTCCCCTCACTACATCTAAAATGTAGGCTTTGAAAGTTGAGTTCTCTGAACATAGCTGGTTTGATGTAATGCTTTCTTCTCTTGCAATTTCATGTGAATTTTAGAAATAGGCCCTTCCTTTATCATCTAGGATGGGATTGGGCTGAGCAGTAAGGAGCAAATCCCCAAGTGGCAATTGTAGTCCACTTAAATCTCTCTCATTTGACTTTTCCAGGAACCTCTGTGATGCAGGTCTCAGCCACTGATGCAGATGACGACGTAAACACCTACAATGCTGCCATCGCCTACACCATCCTCAGCCAAGATCCTGAGCTGCCTCACAAAAATATGTTCACTGTCAATAGGGACACAGGGGTCATCAGTGTGGTCACCTCCGGACTGGACCGAGAGGTCAGGCAGGGCTCAGGAGGATCCAGTGGGAATTGAAGGCAAATGTTTATTAAATTCCTTGGGCAGTGCAACCCTCTGCTGATCCTAATGGTCAGTGAGTGTGAGTGTCTCAGTATGCATCTCAGCACCTGCCCAGAAGCTCTGTGCCTGGGGGCAGGCAGCCTGGGCAGTTAAGCAGATGAGCAAATATTCCAGTTCTCTACATGCCGTGGGCTGGGCTGGACCAAGGTGGCTGCTGGAGCTGGTTCTGATGTGCATGTTTGATGTTTGCAGAGTTATCCCACGTATACCCTGGTGGTTCAAGCTGCTGACCTTCAAGGCGAAGGCTTAAGCACTACAGCAAAAGCTGTAATCACAGTTACTGACATCAACGACAACGCTCCCATCTTCAACCCAACCATGGTAATTCTGCAGGTCTTTAGACAGTTTCCTGTGAAAGGTTCTTTGTAGTGTGCCAACTAAGTTTTACGTAAAACTCTGCTCATGGGTGAACCCTTTGAGAACTCTTCTCCAGGTTAGTGACTGTAAACTTAAAACTTCGAAGCCAGCATATTGGTGTAGCTCTTCTATCTTTGAATATTTTTGTTTCAACCGTAGCCTGGGGCCCATAGGATTGTGAAGTTGCAAAAAGAACCTGATGAATCCACGACCTTATATTCTGCATCTTTATATCAGATCCTAAATGGATCTAGTTTATTCATCAAACAAATATTTTCTAAGTTTATTCTAAGCATTGTGTTACGCACTGGAGATGTAATCACAACCAAAGCAGACAAGGATTCTAGTCTTGAATTGGTGGTCTAGTCAGAGAGATAATTGGCAATTATAGGAATTATAATTTGGGGGTGATGGGTGGCTTGAGCAGGGTTTCACTATGTAACCCAGGCTAGCTCAAATTCTGGAATTGCAGGTGTGAACTACCATTCCTGGCCTCATAGGAATTACTGGATGCCAAGAATATCAAATGCATTCAAGGAGTAGATTCAAATAGAGGAACTTCATATCTATATATAAAATTAAAAAATTTTGAGACATGGTTTCTAATACCCAGGTTGTCAGGCAGGCATGCACTACCATACTTGGATTTTTTTTTTTTTTTTTTAATTTGATTTGTTAGTAACAGAGGCCTTAAATAGCAGGGCTGACTTCTTTTTTCTTACGTCACAAAGGTCTGGGGATAATTGCTTTTTCATCATTTCTAAGGGGCTTTAAGAATACTATAATGGGGCTGGATGTGATGCCAAACACCTTTAATCCCAGCACTCGGGAGGCAGAATCTCTGAGTTCAAGGCCAGCTGGGGCTACAAAGTGAGGCCTTGTCTCAAAAATTGAGGTGGGGGGCAGCTCTTGGGGACTCAGGGAAAATGGTGACTGTGAGTGTGACTGAGATCAGTCAGTAGGCACCTGGGCCAGCAGGTGCTGAGTGGTTCTGGTAGCTAAGGCCTTCTAGAAGGTTCCTTCAGTGGCTCACAGAGGAGCATGCTCGGGTGTGCTGACAGAAAATGAGGGTCAGTTACTTGACCTCACCTCAACCCTCCCTTGGGCTTGGGCTCCGCAGCATGTCCATTCCTGGAGTCCTGGCTTCCCCTTACTGTCACCATGACCCACCTTTTTCCTTTGCTCTACAGTACCAGGGTCAGGTGCCTGAGAATGAGGCTAATGCCTACATCACTACACTCAAAGTGACTGATGATGACACTCCCCACACTCCAGCATGGGAGGCCGTGTACACCATCATAAATGATCCTGAACAACAATTTATTGTCACCACAGACCCTGCAACCAATGATGGCATTCTGAAAACAACCAAGGTTTGTATTGTGCTTGGGAAGATGTAGAAATTGATGTCCCAGCAGCTGGTCCTCCCTTATCCATGGTGACTTCTCATAAGTGAATCAGCACTGGCTGGGGAGGGGTCGGGGAGCCTTCTCAGATCACAGTAGACTGACTGTCCCCGGCTTGCAGTGACTCTACTATAGCTGTTGGGTTTAATTGGCTGTTTCCCAGGGACCCTGCTTCCTTCCCCCTTTCTTATCTTGCAAATGAGAAGGACCATGGTTTCCTGCTCTGAGCTGTTTGTCTAGACTATTAAAAGTGAAGCAGGTACAGCTCTTTTGAAAAATGGCCTAAAAACTTGGTTCTGGAAAGATATGACTCAGTGGTTAAGAGTCATCATTGCTGCTCTTGCAGAGAACCTGAGTTCGGTTCCCAGCACCCACACTGGGTGGCTCACAGCCACCTGTAACTCTAGTTCTAGGGGATCCAACACCCTCTTCCAACCTCTGTAGGCACCTACACATATGTGGCACACGTATATACACCTAGACAGGACACATATACATAAAACAAAAATAAATAAATCTTTGAAAAATGCCCTAAAAACTTGAAAACTAAAAGTGGGAATGAATTGCTTGTTGAATTTAGTCAAAGTTAACAGCTACCTGGAGTAGCCTTCGAGCTTTAACAGCCTCTTCAACAGGCAGGCAGCCATGTTTGGGAACCCCTGGTATATTGTCCACCAAAAGCGATAAAGATGAAAACTTTTTCAAGTTTCACTTTATTTTTTGCTAACACTGTTTCTTGTTTTTTTTTTCACTTTATTCTGTTGTGGGGTAACGGTGGTTGAACTCAGGTCCTTGAGCAAGTGCTCTACCCCTTAGCCACACCCCAAGCCTGTGATATTTTAGTTTAAGCTCATTTTTTTCCTGTTTTCTAGGGCTTGGATTTTGAGGCCAAGCAACAGTATATTCTACACGTGACAGTGGGGAACGTGGCCCCCTTTGAGGGGGCTCTTGTCACATCCACAGCCACTGTCACTGTGGACGTGATGGACGTGAATGAGGCACCCATCTTTGTTCCTGCTGAAAAGAGAGTAGAAGTACCTGAGGACTTTTCCGTGGGCCTGGAGATCACGTCCTACACAGCCCGGGAGCCAGACACCTTCATGGATCAGAAGATCACGTAAGTGGAAGGGTTTTTCAACTGACTGGTACCAAGGGGGTACTGGAATGTATTTACAATTTTTCTGTTCCTTTTAATGTCATTTTAATTTATGCGAATATGTATATAAATACAGTCACTTGTCATATAATGATAAAAATACATTCTGAGAAATCTGTCCTTGACCAGTTTGAGCATGAGAACAGTCTAGAGTTTGTTATATAAGCTAAGATGTCTGCAGTGTCACTGTAATTATTGCCATCATGGTACAGTCCGTGGTTGACTTATGGGAGTCAGTTTTCTCCTTCTACCACGTGATCCCAGGAATCTAATTCAGGTCGTTAGACTTAGAGGCAAGTGCCTTCTTTACTGAGCCATCTTGCTGGCCCTTATTTTTTAATCAAATGTGAAAGAATAGAGAAAAGACAAAAACAAAAATGTAGGATTTTGTTTGGTACTGAAGCCTTGGACTGGATAGTGTCTAGACTGGGTTGATACGTTAGCATGCCAACAGGCGTGTCCAACCTGAGGCCTTCAGGCCACATGTACTCCAGGATAGCTATGAATGTAGCCCAACACAAAATCATAAACTTAATTGATTTTATTTATTACTTTTTTGGGGGCGGGTGACAAGAGTATGGTTTTGGCTTTTTTTTTTTTTTTTAATTAACATTTATTTATTTTGTGTGTATGTGTGTATACATGTATGTGGGTGCTTGCTTGCCATGTTTCACATATGGAGACCAGAGGATAACTTTCTGGCGTTGGTTTTCTCCATCACTTGGGTCCCAGGGCTTGAATTCAGGTTGTCAGGCCTGACGGCAAGCGCCTTTACCCACTGAGCCATCTATCTTGCTGGCCCTATTGTATCACTCCTGAGCTTGAGCTATGTCACAGTCAATGCTGGACATGCCTGATAGGCCTTAGCAGTATTCGTTACCATGGCCTAAAGACCACTTCTTGTAATTCATTGCTTTGCACTTATAGAGAAGCAAGGGCAAGCAAGCACATAGATTTCCACAGTTCTTTCTTCCTCTGGTTTCTTAGCTTCCCACTACCCGCCCTCCCCTTTTTTTAAGGCAGGGTCTCATTCAACTCAGCCTGGCCTCAAGTCCCAATCCTCTTGCCTCTGCCTCCCAACTGTTAGAATTTCAGCCGAGCATCACCACATACAGCTCTTAGCTCCCTTCCCACAGATCTTGACTGAGCAGCAGAGCTCTGCTTTTTAGGCCTTTGTTTCCTCTGATTACTATTTCTGGTATTCCTAATAAGATATTTAACAGGATCCTCTTCGCCTTTTGAATAAAGTGGGGTTTCAATGTTGTTATCATTTGTTTTGTTTTTAATTAATCGTATTAGTCCAGAAGAATTAACTTCCCTGGCACCTATGAATAGGTGTGCATAGTGCAACCCAACCATCAGTGTCAGCCTGAGTCTTCAGGCATACAGGTGTAGAGAGCATATTGTGACCTTTAAGAATTTTTTATTTTTAGGAACGCTAGCCTTTTTAAAAATAAATATGGATCGGGGCTGGAGAGATGGCTCATCAGTTAAGAGCATTGACTGCTCTTACAGAGGACCTGGGCTCGATTCCCAGCACCCACATGGTGGCTACAAACCGTCCTTAACTCCAGTTCCAGGGGAATCTGTCCTTAACTCCAGTTCCAGGGGAATCCAAAGCCCTCTTCTGACCTCCATTGCATTGCACAACATAGGTGCACTCACATACGTTAAAAATGATACATAAACTGGGTGTGGTGGCACACACCTTTTTAATCCCAGAACTGGGGGTAGAGGCAGGCGGATCTCTGTGAGTCAAGGCCAGCTGGAGCAACAGGGAGACCCAGTCTCAAAAAGACAAATAATAAATAAATAAATAAATATCAAGCTAGGTTTGGTGGTATACATCTATAATGCCAGCACTCAGGAGATTAGGCAGCAGTTAAAGGCTAGCCTGGGCTATATAATGAAACCCAGTCTCATAAGTGTAAAAATAACAGACTAGAGAGATGGCTAGTGGTTAAGAGTACTTCCTGCTTTTCCAGAGAACCTGGATTTGGTTAACAACTGTTTTTAACTCCAGTTTCAGGGGATCCAGCACCCTCTTCTTGCCTCCAAGGGCACTGCATCCATGTAGGGCACACACTCATATACACAAAATAAAAATAAATAAATCAGGGGTTAGAGAGATGCCTCAGCAGTTAAGAGCACTGGCTGCTCTTGCATAGGACCCTGGTTAGATTCCCAGCACCCATATGATGGCTAACATCTGTCTGTAACTTCAGTTCCAGGGGATCCAGTGCCCTCCAAGTATTGTACTTTATATACATGCAAGCTAAATACATAAACACATAAAATAATATAAATTTAAAATAAATTTTTTAAAATAAAATTAAAAGCTAGACCTAGGTATATAGGTTTGTAATCCCAGCTACTCAGGAGGCTGGGGCAGGAGAATCAGAAGTTCAAGGTCATCCTTGGCTATATAAGGCCAGCCTGGACTATAGGAGGCCCTGTCTCAAAAAAAAAAAAAAAATCAGGCCAGGCATGGTGGCACACGACTTTAATCCCAGCACTTGGGAGGCAGAAGCAGGTGGATCAGACTAGAAAGATGTGAGTCAAATGCCAAAGATGATCCACTGGATCCCTGGAGAATACTCTGGACCCTGATGCTATTTTCATGTAAGCTGGGCTGTCACTGCCCACAGTGGATTGAATGCTAAATTGGGATGAGGCTGTAAGATTGTTGTAATGTGCATTTGGAGGAATCTGATAATTTAAATGTTCTGGATTTTCAGCAATACTGGGCTACCACAGTTTTATTTCCTGGATTAAAAAAAATAACTGAGTAATGAGTAGCTGGGGATGTAGCTTAGTGGTGGGCGCCAAGCCCTGGTGTCCATCCACAGTACCACAATGAAAGGGAGAGTGGTGGTCATTACTCTTGGTGGAGGGTAGATGCATGGTCACTGTGCTATTCTGTGGCTTTCAGGACTGCTCATTTTAAAAAGTAGCTGTTAATGAAGAGGACTTGCAGCCTCCTTCGGTTCCATTCTGTTTGCTGGTCCCATTCTAAGCCAGACCTTGTCCCTCGTCAGGTATCGGATTTGGAGAGACACTGCCAACTGGCTGGAGATTAATCCAGATACCGGTGCCATTTTTACTCGGGCTGAGATGGACAGAGAAGACTTTGAGCATGTGAAGAACAGCACATACACAGCCCTCATCATTGCCACAGACAATGGTAATGGCTGCCGCCCTCCAGGCCAGCATGCCTCCTTTGCCCCTACGTTTTTTTTAGAGTCATGACTTCACGCTTTCTCTTTTATTCATAAACAATGGCATTCTTGATATTGAAAAAACAAATAAAGCAGGCTGTGGTGTTGCACACCTTAAATCCCAGCACTGGGGAGGCAGTGGCAGGCAGATCTCTGAGATTGAGGCCAACTTGGTCTACATAGTGAGTTTCAGGCCAGCTGAAGATACAAGCAGACCCTGTCTAAATACATAAATAAACAAATTTGGGGAATCACTAGGAATGTAGCTTAGTTAGTGGAGTGCTTACTAGCATGCACAAAGCCTTGGGTTCCATCTCTAGCATCATATAAACCAGACATGTAATCCCAGCCCTTTGGAGATAGGGGCAGGATCAGGAAGAGTTGAAGGTCATACTCAGGTATATAGTGAGTTTGAGGCCAGTCTAGGGTACATGAATCTGTCTCAAATAAATGAATGAATAAATAAATAAATATTTAAAATTTGAATGCAAGGGTTGTAGCTCCATAGTAGAGCACTTGTATAACACATGTGAGGCCCTGGTTGTTTCCAGTGTTACAAAGTGAATATGACAGACACAGCTCTGGATAGATGTTTGGGAGCTCACCTGCTTTTTTTTTTTTTTAAGAATTAACTGTAGGGGCTGGGGCTGGAGAGATGGCTCAGCAGTTAAGAACACTAGTTGTTCTTGAAGAAGACCCGGGTTCGAATCCCAGCATCCACATGGCAGCTAACAACTGCCCGTAACTCCAGTCCCAGGGGATCCAACAGCCTCGTCTGACCTCCGTGGGCATTGCACGACACGGGTGCACTTACCTACATGCAGGCAATACACGCATACATATAAAATAAAAAAATAAATAAATTTTTAAAAAGTTTTAGCCAGGTATGGTGGCGCACGCCTTTAATCCCAGCACTCAGGAGGCAGAGGCAGGCAGATCTCTGTGAGTTCAAGGCCAGCCTGGTCTACATAGTGAGTTCCAGGACAGCTGGGGCCTCAGGGAGACCCGGTCTCAAAAAGCCCCCAGAACCCCCCCCAAGCACTGAACTCCTTCCTCAGTGTGTGTGTGTGTGTGTGTGTGTGTGTGTGTGTGTGTATGCACGTGTGCACAAATATTGTATGTTTGGATGCCCACAGAGACCAAAAGAGGACATCGGATCCCTTGGAGCTGTAGTTACAAGCAGCAGTGAGCACCTTGACCTGGGTGTTGGGAATCAAACTTTGGTCCTCTGGAAGAGTAGCAAGTGTTCTTAATTGCCAAACCATCTCTCCAACCTTTTTATATTTCAAATATGGATGGACTCCAGTGCCTCATGCATGTTAAACTTGCTCTCTGCCACTGACCTGCATCTCCAGCTCCTGAATTACTTTTTGTTATTTTTTGAGACTATGTATTTCAGGCTAGTCTGATTCTTCTATGATTACAGACATGTACTACCACTCCAGCCCCAAAATTGCCTGTTTTGTTTTTTGAGTCAGAGTTTCACTATGTAGCCTAGGTTAACCCTTAACTCACTATTTAACCCTAGTTGGCCTCAAATTTGAGATGAGTCTTCTGCCTCATCCTCAGGAGTTGTAGGATTCCAAACAAGAGCCACTACATGCAGGTTTCTCAAAACAAAAAATTTTTTTTTTCTTTTTTCGGTCTTTTTGAGACAGGGTCTCCCTGAGCTCCAGCTGTCCTGGAACTCACTATGTAGACCAGGCTGGCCGTGAACTCACAGAGATCCACCTGCCCCTGCCTCCCGAGTCCTGGGATTAAAGGCATGTGCCACCACGCCCGGCCTTCAAAATTATTTTTTTAAAAGACCTTCTGGAATCAGACCTGGGCAGGAGGTTGAGAAAGGAGGATTGCAAGTTCAGAGGTTACATAGTGAGACCCTATCTCAAAAACAAAACTTAAATGAACAATTTTGTCTTTTTGAGACAGGGTGTCCCTGTAGCTCCAGCTGACCTGGAATTCACTATGTAGACCAGGCTGGCCTTGAACTCACAGAGATCCACCTGCCTCTGCCTCCCGAGTGCTAGGATTAAAGGCATGCGCCACCACGCCCAGCTTAAACGAACAATTTTATAGAAGGAAGAAGAAAGATGTCTTCAAGGGATAACCTCAGTAGTTGTTCATAAATGGGGAATGAGCTTGTCAGAAAGCTTACCCATCTGGCAGCGAAAGGCCACAACGGGTAGGACAGAGACTGTGGGTAATGTGGGGTGTGCTGAGGGTCCAGAAAAATAAGCCAGGACAAGATTTGGCCTCCTGGGAGGTGTTATGTCACTCACTATCATCCCCAAGTTGTGACAGCCTCTCTGTGTTTTCTCTTAGGCTCTCCGATTGCCACAGGCACAGGAACCCTTCTCCTGGTTCTATCTGATGTGAATGACAATGCTCCCATCCCAGAACCTCGAAATGTACACTTCTGCCAGAGGAATCCACAGCCTCAAGTCATCAACATTATTGATCCAGACCTGCCCCCCAACACCTCCCCCTTCACAGCCGAACTAACCCATGGGGCCAGCGTCAACTGGACCATAGAGTACAGTGACCCAGGTGGGAACTCTGGCTCTTTCTGGAATTTGGCTCTGCCTGCTGTGTGTCTTCTGCCTCCCCACTTTGGAATTTCTGTGCTGCCCTTTCCCCCTCACATTTCAGTAATGGTACCCAAAGCCCTTTTCCTTTCCTGGTGCTGCATTTTGGGTGTTGCACTTTGAGATGCTTAACACAGTTATCTGAACCCCAAGTAGTTCTGACCAACTCTGTTGGAATGACTCTGGTTCCCTAACAGTTTGAATCTCAAGTGAGCTTTTTGTTCTGGTCGTATCTTTTCCTTGTTTTGATTTCCTCAGCCCAAGAGTCTCTCCTCTTGAAGCCAAGAAAGACCTTAGAGTTGGGTGACTACAAAATCAACCTCAGGCTCATGGATAACCAGAACAAAGACCAGGTGACCACCTTGGACGTCATTGTGTGCGACTGCGAAGGGGCCGTCAACAACTGTATGAGGGCGAATTATGTGGAAGCGGGATTACAAGTTCCTGCCATCCTGGGGATTCTTGGAGGAATTCTGGCTTTGCTGAGTAAGTGCATTTGGCAAGTGCTTCAGCCTATAGCTTCTGAAGTGGAGGTTTATTTCATAGACATGGTTTTTAGTTAGGGTATGGGTTAAACTGATCCATGGTTGAAAGGGACCCTGGATCCTTCTGTTTTCTTTCTATCTTCCTGTGCTCCCCAAGATTGATTGCATACACATCACCCATGCCTTTTGGTAAAATGGGAATTCAGTCCCAAGATACCTGGCAAGGGGCTTCAGCTGCTGCGTTTTGAACTAACTCCCAAGTGATGCTGAGGTTGCAGGACCACATACCTTGAGATGCTATCCTCATTAGCACAGTCAAGGCTGGCCAGCTCACCACCACCTCCATATTGCAGGGTGGAGGGCAAATGAGAGAGGAAGAGGCAGCCTCTCTACAAGCTGCAGACAAAAGTATCACCTCACATCCTCTTGGCCCAAACACAGCCATACCAAGCTGCAGAGGAGCCTGGAAGCTCTCACTGGGTGACCATGTGCCCAAAGGAGGCTTGAGCAGTGAGTTTCCTTTGCTGAAAGGATAAAGGAGAAAAGGAATGCTGGAGGAAAATTGGCTATTTCTCCCATAGTCTTTGAAACTAACATCTCTTGATCTCACCTTAGAGTGAACCCAGGGCTGATGCCAGTGCTCTGAGAATTTCTAAAAGGAAGCAATGACAAGTCAGTTAGAAACAGTCACTGAGCATTGGCACATTCCTGTAACCCTAAAACTTAAAGCCTGAGGCAGGAGGATTGAAAGTTTGAGGCAGTCCAAACTAAATACTAAGTAGCAGCATTCTCTCAAAAACAAAAAAAAACCCATAGGGGGCAGGGAAAAGGCTCAGTGGTTAAGGGCATTGACTGCTCTTACAGAGAACCCAGGTTCATTCCCAGCACCCATATGGCAGGTTAACAACCACCTATAACTCAGTTCCAGGGAATTTGACATCCTCTTCTGGCCTCCATGGGCATTGCACCTGTGCATTTACATACATGCCGGCGAAACAGTCATAATATAAATAACACTTTTTTAAGATGCATGGGGATGTAGTGTAGTTTGGTGGAGTGTTTGGCTAGTGTGCACAAGGCCTTGAATTCAGTCTACAACACTGCATAGCATGGTGGCACATAGCTGTAAAGAGAAAGAGAAGTTCAAGCTGTATATTGAGCTTGAAGTGAGCCTAGACTATATAATTTAAGGCCCTGGTTTTTTCTTTTTTGGTTTTTTTGGTTTTGTTTTTTTTTTTTAAGGGGGGGATGGGGGCTGAAAAGACAGCTCAGTGATTAAGAGTGCTTACTGCTCTTCCAGAGGACTGGATTCAGCTCCCAGCACCCACATTGCAGCTCGTGACCATCTGTAATTCCAGTTCTAAGGGGTCTGATGCCTTCTTTTGGTCTCCACAGGCACCAGGCACACATGTGGTACACATTTAAACACATAAAATAAATAAGTCCTTTAAAAACGGATAGGGACATCCTGATGAGATGGGCTAGCAGGTAAAGGCACTTGTCACCTAGTCTACTGGTCTGAGTTCAATCCCTTGAACTCACATGGTAGAAGGAGAGAACTGACTCTTACATTGTCCTTTGATCTCCACATATGAATGAATGAATATGTAGCAACAACAAAAAAGAATCCTCAAAGGTGATAAATATAAAACTCAAGATTAAAAAGGGATGACCTAGTTGTTGGAGAGATAACTCAGTAGTTAGGAGCACTTAATGCTTTTGTAGAGGACCTGGGTTCGGTTCCCAGCACCAACATGGTGGCTAACAGTCTATAACTAGTTATGGAGGGTCTGACACCCTCTTCTGGCCTCCTCTGCCACTGCACGCACACATGTGGTGCACTTACATACTTGCAGGCAAAACACTCATACACATAAAATGAAAATAACTTTTTAAATTTTTATTTTATGTGTATGTGTGTATTGCCTGCATGTAGGTAAGTGCACCCATGATGTGCAGTGCCCATAAAGGTCAGAAGAGGCTGTTGGATCCCCTGGGACTGGAGTTACAGACAGTTGTTAGCTGCCATCTAGGTGCTAGGATTTGAACCCGGGTCTTCTGCAAGAACAACCAGTGTTCTTAACCACTGAGCCATCTCTCCAGCCCCAAAAATAACTTTTTAAAAAAGGGATGGTCCAGATCAGGAATGCTTTTGCAGTCAGAAAAAGGCTATTAGTAAGTTTCATGGTGCTGTTGTTTGGACCACTGGAGCTAGTAGGATTAAGATAGGGTATTCAGCCAGGGATGGCTTTAGTCCCAGCACTCCGGAGGCAGAGGCAGGTGGATCTCTGTGGGTTCAAGGCCAGCCTGGTCTACATAGTGAGTTCCAGGACAGCTGGGGCTACAGGAAGACCATGTCTCAAAAAGACAAAAAAAAAAAAAAAAAAAAAAAAAAAAAAAAGAAAACATGAGATAGGGTATTCAGAAAGTTTCCACATTAGTGAAGACATGAAGGGAGTTTTAAGTAGATTCTACATGGAGCAAAAAGGGTATGGGAGTGGATGAAGACTTCCAGGAAGCAGTGGAGCAAATCTGGGCTTTGGGTTGAACTATTCACTCTGTAGCTTCACACACTTGAGGAGAGTGCACCTTTCAACCTGCAGGACATGCTTAGTGGGTGTCACATTTGTGCTCTCTCTGAGACCCCACCCTCTAAATTTTTGAAGAGAAAAATAACCATTGAGAATACACTGAGGTTGATAATGGCCTATCTGCCTAGCACAGATAGGTTGCGTTCTTTTTCCAGTAAATTTTTAATGAGTGTGTTTCATTAGACTTGGCTGAGAAGATTCTGATGTTGGACATTTCAGTCAGAAGTGCCAGGATACATATGGACAGCTCATTTTATCATCATCATCAACATCATCATCATTTCCTTGTTGTGTTGCTCCTGTGACAGTGCCTCATTCTGTAGCCCAGGCTCTCCTAGAACTTACTATATATATAGCCCAGGGCGATCTGGAGGTAGTTCTCCAGATGCCATGTGGATTAGTTAGCAAGTGTTTTGGGAGCAGCAGTGGCTGAGTACCTGCCACCTGTCTGGGGTCCGAGGACACAGTACTCCATGATGACTGCTTCCTCTGGCCTTTCTTGCCTGCGACTCATCACTCTCTTCTCTTCCCTGTCTCCAGTCCTCATCCTGCTACTCCTGCTGTTTCTGCGAAGGAGAGGCGTGGTCAAAGAGCCGCTACTGCCCCCAGAGGACGACACCCGGGACAACGTGTATTACTATGATGAAGAAGGAGGTGGAGAAGAAGACCAGGTGGGTTTTAAAGACATAAAACTCTGGTGATTGCTTTATTTGGAAGAAGCAATGGTTAGGAGAAGGCAGGCTTTTGATACAGCTGTGTGTTACTTTTTAAGGCCTAATAACCGATAACATTTATTGATTGTGTATTGTGCTGCCTTTAGATGAGGGAACTGGGGCATGGAGCAGCTGAGTGACATGTCCAAGGTCTCATAGCTAGGAAGAGGTGAAGCAAGGGGATCTGGCCCAGAGCCCGCACTTACTTCCTCATTGTTGTTCAGTACATGAACTTCAAGCAAGTTATCTTTAAGATACTGTGAAGAAGTTGTCATAGAGCAAACTATTTCTCTTGAAGTTGGTGCTCAAACTGTTTTTAACTTTTTGTGGATATTAAACCAATACATCTTTCCCCTTGAGTGTAGAGATCTGCTGTATTCTTTACTTTTCTTGTTGGCTGTGATAAAGTCCCTGACAAAAGCAACTTTAAGGCAAGAAAGGTTTGCTTTGGCTCATGGGTTACAGGTAGAATCCATCTTGGTGGGGAAGGCACAGCAGTGGGAGAGGCAGCTGGTCACATTGCATCCAGTCAGGAAAGAGGAAGATGGTGCTGGCCCTCTGCTCCTTTTCTCCTTTTCATTCAGTCTGAGATCCCAGCCCATGGGGTGGTGTTGCCCCCCGCCCCAGTTATGCATTCTTGGAAGAACCCTCAGAAAACATGCCAGAAGTATGTCTGCTAGGTGATTCTCAGTTGAGTCAACTTGACTGTGAAGAGTAAGCATCAACAGGCCTTACTTGAAAATTCCAGATTACAAGACATTTTTAGGTCTAATTGGGGGATGCCAAATACAGTGTTCAAGTGAGCCATCACAACAGGATTGCTACGGAGCAGAGAACCCCAGGATCTCGGGGCACCCAAAAAGTCGGGGGTTTCCTTAGACATTCTTGGGTTCTTGAGAATGATTGCTCACAGCATCTGTAGATCTGTTAGGACTCAGCTGAGCTGAAATGAAAGGCCCTAAGCTGTGGCTTGTGTCCAGGTCTGCTGCAGGGAGCCTCATGTGGGTCCCTGCAGGCATGCATTGCAGACCGCACCTGCTGTCTTCGTTTCCTGTAGCTCCTCACATGACAGTGTATTGATAGACTACCTTCTTCTTACAGCAGCTGTGGTGGGAAAGGAATGAGTATTTGCCAAGTAGTCACCTAATTAATCATGTCCCATGAAAATGAGTGAGACCCGATAGCTTGTATTCATACAATCCCCACATGCTGTCTGTTATTTCATTGTGAATTGGGAGACTTTCAATTTGGAAACTGCCATTTTATATGAACTTGGGCACGGCTAGTAAATACTACACAGTTGGTAGTTATGGGATTAACTGGTAGCATAGTCTGTGATTCTGTGAGGCAAACACAGCCCTGTGTATGCGACTGGTTTTTGTTTGTTTTTAACTCTGTCGTGTCTCTCCTCTTCTTTCCAAAGGACTTTGACTTGAGCCAGCTGCACAGGGGCCTGGACGCTCGACCTGAAGTGACTCGCAATGACGTGGCTCCCACCCTCATGAGTGTGCCCCAGTATCGTCCCCGCCCTGCCAATCCTGATGAAATTGGAAACTTTATTGATGAAGTGAGTAAGCAAAGCTGAGGGCCAGGCACAGTTCATCTCTGAATCTAGGAACCAAGGAGAGAAGTGTTACAATGAGAACCTTCAGGTGTCTGCCTTGTCCAGATCCCTAAGGGCCTTGGTTTTTCTGTGATTCATCTGAATTTCAGAACCAACAGTACCTTGCGCTGGTCTTTGGTGACTTTGCTAAGTCTATATGACAAGACCAAGAACTGCTTTCAAGAATTGAGTAGATCTAGACTTGAAGAGTACATTCTAGTTTGTTTTCGTGAATGGTTCCCTGTGTTCATAACAGCTTGAATAGGTATTGTCATAGGGAGGCTGGGGCTCATTGGAGAAAGTGCTTGCCTCATAAGCCTGAGGACCAGAGTTCGCATTCCCAGCACCCATGTACATGCCAGGTGGGCAAGGAGGCCCATCTGTAATTCTAGTGCTCAGACAGACCTGCCCATATTAGTGAGCTCTGGGTTCAGTTAAGAGACTGTCTCAATGAATAAGGTGAAGAGCAATTGAGGAAGACTCTTGATGTCGATCATGGGCCTCCATATGCATGCACACACACATGCAAACATGCACGTGCACACTGCATACACACAAAATGTATCCTGATCTACCTGAAGTGCATAAAAATAGCATCCATATGTTATTGTATATATCAGAAATGCAGACCGTCGTAGATTTTACTTTGTCCAAAGTGTCTGTCATTGGACAAAATGTCACCACGTTGCCCCTACCTTCAGGGGAAAATAGTGAGGCATTAAATTAATTAGCTCAGGTTAAGGTTAAAGAACTGAGAATGGAATGAACAAAGGAGCCAGTAAGGGAAGAGTTTATAATTGTTTAAATTTTTATACATTTCTTGTTTGTTTTGAGACAGGATTTTATGTACTCCAGTCTGGCCTCAAACTTGCAATGTAGCCAAGGATGACCTTGCATTCCTGATCCTCTTGCCTCCAACCCCCAAAGCGCTGGGATTACAAACATGTGATATCATGCCTGACTTATTTGTAGTGTTTTAAAATTATAAAATAAGAGCTAGAGAGATGGCTCAACAGGTAAGAGCACTGACTACTCTTTCAGAAGACCTGGGTTTGGTTCCCAGCATCCATATAGTGGTTAACAAAGGTAGAAACTCCAGTGCCAGGAAAGCTGGCACCCTCTTCTGACTGCTGTGGGCATTTTATGCACAAGATGCAATTACATTTATGTAGGCAAAACACGCAAGCACATTTAAAAAATGTAAATTTATGCTTGGAATTTTAAAAGTTTAAGTTACAAGGCTTGTGATACAGCTTCATGGTAGATCACTATGAGGTCCTGGATTCAATCATCACTGGAAAAAAAATTATACAAATTACAAAAATGAAGGCTAGACTCGAGGCTAGCCTGGTCTACATAGTGAGTTCCGGGCCCAGCTGGGGCTACAGAGAGACCCTGTCTCAGAATACAAAAAAAAAAGAAAATGAAGGCTGGCAAGATGGCTTAGTGGGTAAAGGTGCTTATGGCCAAACCAGATGACCCGAGTTCAGTCCTAGGAACCAACACGTAGAAAGAGAGAACCGATTTCCATAAGTTATCCTCTGACTGCACTGTGGCACACACTTAGACACACACACACACACACACACACACACAATGAAATGTTTTAAAAAATATATCACAATTTGGGGGCTGGAGAAATGGCTCAGGAGGATAAGAGCATTGGCTGCTCTTGCATTCCCAGAACCCACATGGTGGCTAACAATCATCTGTAACACCAGTTCCAGGAGATCTGACACCCTCTTCTGACCTCCATGGCTATTGCACTAGTGCACTTACATCCCTGCAGGCAATACACTCATACATATAAAATAAATAAAAAATTGTTTTAAAAACCACAATTTTTCAAAAAGATGATGTTTATGAAGAAAAAAAGATAGAGCAGGGGGTGGTGGCACGTGACTGTAATTGCAGCAGGAGGAAGCAGGAGGACTGTGCTTTTGAGGCCAGAGTGGGTCCCTGCAAGACCCTAAATGGGAGGGAAAAAAGACCCATGCAAACTCTTCTTTAATATCCCCAACTTGACTCCCCAGAGTCAAGTTGTTTTTTTTTTTAATTTGAGACAGAGTTTCCCTGTATGAAGGCCCAGCTGGCCTAGAACTCACTGTGTAGACTGGGTTGGCCTCAGTCTCACAGAGATCCACGTGCCTCTGCCACTCAGGTGCTGGGATTAAAGGTATGCATCACCAGCCACAGTTGATTTCTTCAATTTTTTTTTTTTTTTTTTTTTGTCTTTTTGAGACAGGGTCTCCCTGTAGCCCCAGCTGTCCTGGAACTCACTTTGTAGACCAGGCTGGGCTTGAACTCACAGAGATCCACCTGCCTCTGCCTCCCGACTGCTGGGATTAAAGGTGTGCGCCACCACACTCAGCCCAAAATTCATTTTTATTTTATGTATTTTATGAGTGTTTTGCCTGCGTGTATGGAAGTGTACCACATATATGCAATGCCCACAGAGGCCAGAGAGGGCGTAGAATCCCTTGGAATTGGAGACAGTTTGGAGACAATTGTTAGCCACTACCACTACGTGGGTGCTGGGAACCAAACCTGGGTCCCCTGAAAGAACATCAAGTGCTCCTTTCCACTGAGCCACCTTTCCAGCCCCAGAGTTTACTTTGAACAATAGTTTGGTATCCATCCTCCCAGAACTTTTCTATATGTACCAGTATGACTACTCTCATTTTTAGCATCTATCCATCTTGATTGGGAACATGGAACCTCCACCCTAGTTTTTGATTGGTTGATGCCCATCTCTATCTGCCCACCTAAAATTTAGCATTTTGGCTTAGGGAAAATGCATTCTGTACATTTTTCTGTAACCATGTCTTTCCATGTGTATGTGGGTGTCTGGCAGGTGTTGAATACCCTGGTTGCTATGTCATGTGTCATGTGTCACATGTTGCTTACTGCAGTTGCATAGTGATGCCTACTGTGACCTTCCCCTCACTGAAAGACTTATGTGTATCTCCTTTAGAACCTGAAGGCAGCGGACAGCGACCCCACAGCGCCTCCTTATGACTCGCTGCTGGTGTTTGACTATGAGGGAAGTGGTTCTGAAGCTGCTAGCCTGAGCTCTCTGAACTCCTCAGAGTCAGACCGGGACCAGGACTACGACTACCTGAATGAGTGGGGCAATCGCTTCAAGAAGCTGGCTGACATGTACGGCGGTGGGGAGGACGACTAGAGGACCAGAGGAAGGCATCCCTGGTTGCAGCCATGGGAAATGCAGAATAATGTTGCCTGTGACTTTCAGCTCCTTTCCTCGGTTTCTAGGAGAAAGACCGACCCGGGATGTGGTTCTGACAGCAGTCCCACTCCCGTCAGCCTACTGTGTGTCAGGAAGGTTCTCGTTTATTCTTGAAATCCCCACCCCCACCCCTCTGTGCTGGGATTTGAACATGGGGCTTTGTGCACACTAATCAAGCACTCTGCCACTGAGCTGTCTCCAGGCCTGCCTCACCCTTTTTATTTTTTGTTTTTGTTTTTTTTTCCTTTTCTGTGCCTGGGGATGAATCTGGGGCCTGCAATGCCAGGCCAGCACTCTACCACTGAGCTACAGCCCCAATAGCATTTATTATTTCAGAGCAACAACCTCAGCCTCAGAAGATTCAGGTAGCAGATTTCTGTAAGGGGTTTTGTTTTGTGTTTAAAAAGGAGGGGAGCCTGTTTTGCTTCTGTTGGTTTATGAACAGAAAGTTGTTCTGTTTTGTTTCGTTGAGCTGAGAATTAAGGCAAATGTCCTACCCCTGAGCCACATCCCCAAGCCGCCGCCCCACCCTTTTTTTGTGTGTGTGCTTTCCCACCGTCATTGTATTGATGTTCTGTGCTCTAATACTCACTTGTATTCCTGAATTCTGTTGCTCTCCTAGATGGGAGTTCTCTGATGCAAAGACTTTTAGAGTTGCATCTAGGGGAGAGGCAGGTGGTCTTGACATTCTTTTCTAGCCTCCTGAGTACCCCCTTGTGCTGCATTCCTTGTTCAGAGTCACTCTTTCTTAGGTGAATGCTGTTGTGAGATGTGTTGCTGTGGTTCCATGCAGGGAGCCGTGCATGACCAGAGAATAAGGGAGTTTTCAGTTGCCGCTTGGTTTTGTGTTTCTTTAACACTAACACAAAAGAGTGATGTACTCAGACTAGTGCCTGGAGTGCTACAGCCAAAGACAGGAAACTCAAGAGACAGGCTCAGGGATAGTAGGAAGGCCTGTTACTGAGCCTGGCCATTTATTTAGCAAACTGATACCGAGGGTGGCAGACGTGGCTTGGCCTCTCTCCCTGAAAATTTCTGGAACAGTGGAGGAATCTCAGCATGTTTCCTGGCTGGAATCCTTGTCTGCAAGTCCCAAAGCCTAGAGTCCCCAAGTGCCTGCTTTTGATGATGTCTACAGAAAACACTGGTTTATCTGGACCCAAGTGTGCATAGAAAACTGAGACTATTAGAAATTGCACATTTCCTCATAGAAGCAGGAAGTAAATACTGTCCTAATGGGAGGGTGAGTGGGTGGGGGGAGCTTTGATTTGAGCCTTTTTTTTTTTCTTGTAATTCAAAATGCAAATAACTGCTGGAAAGAATTTTATTGAAATTACTGTCAACTATTTTGGGAAGTTAAAAAAAAATCGTGTCTGCAATCAGTTGTGAGGATTGTGCTGATTTTTCTACAGTTTAAACTGTCTAACATAGTTCAGTATAGAGTGTCGTAGTTTGGAGCGTATATGTGTGTGGGTGCTGATAATTTTGTATTTGGGGGGCATGGAAAAGAAACACAATTGTAACTGTTCTCAAAAGTGCATTTTTATAAATTTTATTAAAGAATTTTGTTAAACCATTGTCAAACATGCTTGATTTGATCCCATAGGGACCCTTTTTTTAAAATTTTTCATTTAATTTCATACAGAATATAGCGAATAATCTGAATCATCATTATAGCCGCATCCCCACCAGCACCTTCCCATAGCCCCCACACTGGAACCCATATACTCTGTCCTGGGTAATAAGACCCACCTTGTCAAGTCAGTGTCCCCAGACATTCCCCAGTGCAAGTCCATCCACTTGCACTTTAGATCTCTCTCATCTAGCTATCCAAAATAATTTTTTTTTGTCTTTTTGAGACATGTAGCCCCAGCTGGCCTGGAACTCACTATGGAGACCAGACTAGCCTTGAACTCAGATCTGCCAGCCTCTGCCTCCCAAGTGCTGGGACTACAGGCATGCGCTATCATGCCTGGCCTCCCATAGGAACTCTTATGCTAGACAAAGACAAAGAGGTCCATCTCAGTGCATGGAGAAGGGAGCTTCCAGCTAAGTGAATTCTCTACACTCAGTTCTGCTTGGGACATGCTCAACACAGCCTCCGGCAATGTGGCACATGATGAAATCAGTAAAATCCCAAGGTCAGGGGACCAGAGTGAAGCTCAGAAGCTGCAATGCTCAGACGGTGAACATTTTACAATATTAGTATAGGCAGTGATTCTGTGCCAGGGAATATTGTGGCCCCTTCCCCCAAGAGACATTTGGCAATTCCCTCCCATCTTTCCTTTCCTTGAGTGGTACTGGAGATTGAACCTAGGGCCTTGCACATGCTAAGCAAGTATTCTGCCACTGAACTACATTCTAACCTCTTTGCAATTTTTTTTTTTTTTCTTTTTTGAGACAGGGTTTCGCCCTGTAGCACTTGCTGGCCTTAAATTCCCAGAGGTCCCCTGCCAGTGCCTCTTGAGTTCTGGGTGTGTGCCACCATGCCTGGCTTAGATTTTATCTTTGTTTTTCAAAATTAGGTGTATTTGTGTATTGGGGCGGGGGGTGTGCACATGGATGCAGTGTTCGTGAAGGACAGGAGAGCATTAGATTCCCCAGAGGTAGAATTAAGTTGTGTGCCACCCAATGTGGATGCTGGAAATGGAACTTGGGTCCTCTGCACTCTTAACCACTGAGCCATCTCCAGCCCTGGACTTTTTTATGTATATGTTTTGTGGTACTGGGAACTGAACTTTCAGAGCTTTGCATATGCCATGCAGGTACTGGACCCACTGAAATACATCTCTGACCCCTTATCTTTTTGCTTTTTATTTTGAGACAGTCTCTGAATTGTCCAGGCTGGCCTTGAGCTGGCATTCCTTCTTCCTCAGCTCCTGAGCAGCTGAATTGCAGGCCTTTGCCACTTTACCCAGCTGACATTTGACAATTTCTGAGATGGCTGGAAGTTGAGATTGTCATCCAGTTAAGGCTACTAACTGTCCTCAAGTGTACAGGACAGTCCCCACAACAGGGAGTCCAGCCCAAAAGCCAACAAATTATTTTTAATGATTATGTGTGTGAGTGTAGTACCTACACGTACGTAAGTGCACTCGTGTCGTGCAGTGCCTGAGGAGGACGGAAGAGTGTTGGATCCCCTAGAACTGGAGTTACAGATGGTTGTTAACCACCATGTGGGTGCTGGGAACAAAACACAGGTCCTCTACAAGAGCAGCTACTGCTCTTAACAGCTGAGCCATCTCTCCAGTCCCTATGCCAACATATTCTTGTTGAGAAACTTGGTGATAGGCCTGCAACTTTTCTCTGCTGGAGGCTGTAGCCCCAGCTAACCTGGAACTTGGACTAAAGGTGTGCACCATCACGCCCAACTAACTTTTTTTTTTAAAAAAAGAAAGGTTTTTTTTTTTCTTTTTGTATGTGTGTATGATTATGCCATGTGTGTGGGCGTCCACAGAGGACATCAGATTCCCTGGAGCTGGAGTCATAGGCAGTCGTGAGCCTCCAGTCATGGCTGCTGAACTCTGGTCTTCTGAAAGAGTAGCCATTGATCTTAACTGCCAAGCCATCCCTCCAACCCAGTTTTGTTTTGTTTTGCTTTTTCCTCTTTTTTTTTTTTTTTTTGTAATTTATTTTTATTGTAGGAAATACAAAAGTTTCCATTTTAGCCACTTTTGAGTATGTAGTTTAGTGACAAGAAGTGTGTCCATGTTGTATAGCCACCCCTGTTGCTCTTTGGGATGTTTCATCATCCCAAACTGAAACTGCTCATTGGACCATTTCTAAATTTGTAGTTCAATGATACTTAGAGTACTTAAAACCTTATGTAAAGTCAGCTATGGCAGCACACATCTTTAACCCCAGCACTCGGGACAGAGGCAGGAGAAATTCAAGGCCACTCAGGTCTATATAAAGAGTTCCAAGCCAGCCAGGGCTACATAATGAGTCCCTACCCCCCACCCCAAATAATAAATGAAATTAAACTATGTATCCACTGGTATATTCACTAGAATTCTTTGAACCAAACTTTGTTTGAAACAGGGTCTCATGTAGCCCAGGATGGCAGCCAATACCCTGTGTAGCCAAAGTTGGCCTTGACCTTCTGATCCTCCTGTCTCTTCTCCCAAGTACTGGGATTGCATGCGTGAGCCACCATAAATTTTGTATCTAATATTTTCCATTTCCACCCCTTAGCAATTTTATTTCTGAGTTTGCCTATTCTATATGGTTTATATAAGTGAACTTTTTTTTCTTGGTTTATTTTATCAGCTATATTCAAGGTACATCCATTTTAGAGCATGTATCAGAACTTTATTCCTTTTTAGGGATGAGTGCTATTCCATTGCATGCATTTTTATTCCACTCTCCTGGGTGGTTTCTGTCTTTAGACCATTGAAATGAACACTGGCATACAAATACCTGTTTGAGTCTTTAAATTCTTTTAGGACTGTTCTGAAGACTGGAATTGCTGGGTCATCTATTCATTCAATATCCTGACTTAATTTTCTTGGTAGCGTGATTTTATAGGAGAATCTTCATTCTTGGGGTATAAATATGACTGAATGAAGGTGAAGAGTATATGTCTACTACAGTTAGGGGCAGGGATAGGGTCTCACCGTGTAGACCTGACTGACCTGGAACTTACTATGTAGACCAAGCTGGCTTTGAACTCAGAGATCCACCTGCCTTGGCCTCCCAAGTACTGGGAGTCCCACCACACCAGTACACTTTTTTGGGGGGGGTCTTTTTAAGGCAGGGTCTCACTGTGTAGTCTAGGCTGGCCTCAGACTTTGCTATATAGCCCAGGCTGGCCCTGAACTTGCAGCCCTGTCTCAGCCTCCTGAGTGCTTTGCCTAGATTATACTCTTTATTTTTATTTATTTATTTATTTTGGCCTTTTTGAAACAGGGTCTCCCTGTAGCCCCAGCTCACCTGGAGCTCACTATGTAGACCAGGCTGGCCTTGAACTCACAGAAATTCACCTGCCTCTGCCTCCCCAGTGCTGGGACTACAGGTGTCCACCACCACGCCCGGCATACTCTTTATTTTTTATAAAAGTTTGGGAAGAATTGCCGGGTGTTGTGGCACATGCCTTTAATCCCAGCACTTGGGAGACAGAGGCAGGTTCTGTGAGTTTAAGGCCAGCATGGTCTACATAGTGAGTTCCAGGTAAGCTGGAAAACCAAAAAAAAACAAAAAAAAAAAAAGTTTGGGAAGAATTAAGGAGCCCAGAAATAAATCACATAAAATCACATATACCTGGTGTTCTAATTTCATTCTGTTGTTATGATAAAACACTCTGAGCAAAACCAACTTGGGGAGGAAAGGGTTTATTTGGTTTACACTCCCAGGATAATGATGGACTCATTACTGAGGAAAGCAGGACAGCAGGAACTTGAGGCAGAACCCGTGGAGGAGCGCTGCTTGCTGGCTGGTTCTCTGGCTCACTCCCAGGTTCATGCTCAGTTTGCTTTCTTTTACAGCCAGGTCCACCTCCCTAGGAATGGTTCCACCCACAGTGGGCTGGACCCTCCTGAATCAGTCATCAATCAAGATAATTCCTCACAGACATGGCCACAGGCCGTTCTGATCTGGTCCATCCCTCAATTGAGATTCCCTCAGATGACTCTGAGCAGTGTCAAGTTCACAGCTGCAACCAAGTAGGACGCCTGGTCAAATGATATGTGACAGACAGTGATTCCAAAACCATTCAGTGGGGGGAAGAGTAATCTTTTCAACAAATGGGCTGTGAAAATTGGCTAAAGACATGCAAAAGGATGAAACTGGACCTTCCTTATATATGGATGTTAGTTCAGTGGATCAAGAACAAAATGACCAAAACTATAAAAGTCTCAGAAAGCCAGAAAAGCTTCATGAGATTGGATTTGGCAATGATTTCCTGAATACAACATTAGTTGCACAAGCAACAAAAGGAAAAAGGGTCAGAGCTGGGATAGAATTCAGTGGTAGAATGCTTGCCTTGCATGTGTGAGGCCTTAGGCTCAATCTATAAGGCACACCCCTCTCCCCCCAAAAGAAAGGAGGATATTTCATTACAGAAAAATGAAATGCAAAATTCTGCCTACCACATAGGGCTTTCAAAGATAGTTCTCTATAAGAACCCTTAATTTGCTGGGAATTCTATGCCTGAAAAACAGCCATTAATGCTCTGAAAGCTATTAGAATTGTTAGTTCTGGTTTGAGTAAATGAGGCAAACACCCTCTGTGTGCTTTGATGGCTTGTTTAGTTGCTGTCTCTGAAATCTTGATAATAGGCTCCTTGTTGGCTGACTTAAAGCAATGTAACACATTGTATATGAATATCTCAATACCTCAGTATGTATATCTTAAATACTCCCAGATGTCTCTTTGCAGAAGGTTGGTCCTCTCTCAGATATAGCTCTTGTGGGAACTGCTTGTAATGGAGGTTTAACAGCTTAGTACTGTGTGTGGGGGGTATTACTGGGTATTCCCCCAGCTGTACTTCTGCGTTTATTTGTTTTTGAGACAAGTTTCCTCTATATAGTTCTTGCTTTTCTTTTCTTTTATATTTTATTATTTTTATTTTATGTGTATGTATGTATTGCCTGCATGTAGGTAAGTGCACCCTTGTATAATGCCCTCAGAGGACAGAAGAGGCCAGATCCCATGGAACTGGAGTTATGGACAGTTGTTAGCTGCCATATGGGTGCTGGGATTTGAACCTGGGTTTTCTGCAAGAACAGCCAGTGTTCTTAACCGCTGAGCCATCTCTCCAGTCCCATAGCCCTTGCTTTTTCAAGACAGGGTCTTATTATATAACCCTTGTTTTGTTGAGAGAAGGTCTCACTGGCCAGGAGTTCACCAAGGAGTCTAGAATGGCTGGCCAGCAAGCCCAGAGAGCAACCTATCTGCTTTCTCAATCCTGGGATCAGAAATGTGTGCCAACACACCCAGCTTTTTTATGTGGGTTCTGGGGGTCAAACTCAGATCCTCATGCTTTCGAGGAAAGCACTTTACTGACTGGAATATTTCCCTACCCCGTTTTAAAAATTACATTTATTTATTCATGTGTATGTGATTTATTTAGTTGGGGGTAGGCATGTGTGTGGAAGTCAGAGGACATCTTGTGGGAGTCAGTTCTCTCCTTCCATCATGTGGGTTCCAGGGATTGAACTGAACTCAGGTTATAAGATTTGGTGACAAGCACCTTTACCCACTGAGCCATCCTACCAGCCTATTGCTTGTTTGTGTGTTATTGTTTTTGAGATAGGATCTCCCTGTAGTCCCAGCTACTCTTAAACTCACCATGTAGACTAGGCTGGACTTGATCTCACAGAGCTTCACCTGCCTCTGCCTCCTGAGTGCTGGGATTAAAGGCATGCATCACTATTCTAGGCTTTTGTTTTGTTTTGTTTTGTTTTGTTTTGTTTTGGTTTGGTTTGGTTTGGTTTGGTTTGTTTGAGACACAGTCTTGCTATGTAGCCCTGACTGATCTGGAACTCACTATTTAGACCAGGCTGGCCTTGTACTCCTGAGTGATCCTTCTGCTTCAGCATGCTGTGTACAACACCATGTCTGGCCTCATTAAATATTTAACACCTTCAATCACTTTAAATATTTTACTCCACAATAAACTTGTGTCCATACTGAGCAAAGATTGTCAGTAGCAGACCTGGAAGGGAATGTATGCAACAACAACAAAAAACATGGTAACTTTGTAGGTCATGTGTTTTCCCCTCAAAAGTATTTTCTCACTTAAAGATGTCTAGCAGGGGCCAGGCATGGTGGCACACGCCTTTATTCCCAGCACTCGGGAGGCAGAGGCAGGCGGATCTCTGTGAGTTCAAGGCCAGCCTGGTCTACATAGTGAGTTCCGGGACAGCTGGGGCTACAGAGAGACCCTGTCTCAAAAAGGCAAAAGAAAAAAAAAAAGTTCTAGCGGTTCTTGAGGAAGAGAGGAAAAAAAAAAAGATTCAGAGAGAGAAAAAGAAAAAAAGATTCAGTTACTAATCAGTAAGCATACCCTCTGTGGGAAATATTGTCAATTACTGACTGCAGTTTCCTTTTAACTTCTCTCAGTAGCATTGTGAAAGTGTTATCTCTTGACTTTAGAGGCTAGAAAATGGTTGATATGTTTGGGCTGGAACCCAGAATGAGATGGATCAGGCAGGAACCTAATTGGCCCTGAGGAAAGAGTTAAGTATTAAGGCTTCATTCCCCGTGGTGGTGATTGTATATGAAGCAGATCTCCTCAAGACTTCTGGTGGTTAATGGCAAAGGGCAGGAGACAGCCCTGAGCTCCAGGCCAGTGGGCCTTGAGGAGGGGCTCAGAGCATTTATGTAAATAGGTGTAGGAAGAGGGGGTGTGGCAGTGGTAGAGGACCATGATTGGATTTTGGTTTTTGCTATTGTCTTTTTTCCTTTTTCCGTTTTCTTTCTTTTCCCAGGGGCTCAAAATGTCAGCCTTGAACTCTCCAACTTCCTGCTTCAGCAGTGATTGGCTTTTAGTGGGGAGAGGCAATCCTACTGAAGTATTCCTAGAAATAATGTCCTGGGGAGGAGGACCTGTGGGAGGGAAGAGGAGGGACAACAGAGGGTAATGGAGGAGGGTATGCATAAAGGACAATCATGTTTGTGTGCATGTATGAAAATGTCAAAATGAGGGGCTGGAGAGAGGGCTCAGTGGTTAAGAGCACTGGCTACTCTTGCAGAGAACCGAAGTTCGGTTCCCAGCACCCAGTACCCAAGTGGCTGTAACAACCATCCTGTGTCCTGGAGCTCCAGTTCCAGGGTATTTGACACCTTCTTCTGTCCTCTGAGGGCATTGCATGCAAATGATGCACTTACATACATGCAGGCAATACACTCATACACATAAAAATAAATTTAAAATATTTTAAAAAGTAAATATAATGAAACACATATTCTGTATATTAACTAAAAATAATTAAGGGGCTGGAGAGCTAGCTCAGTGGTTAAGAGAGCATACCACTCTTGCAAAAGATTTGAGTTCAGTTTCCAACTTACAACCACCTGTAACTCCAGCTCCATGGGACCAGATGCCTCTGCTCTTTGTAGATACCCACACTCCCGTACATACCCACACACAGACATACACACATATGCATAATTTAAAAGTAAAATAAAGATCTTAAAAAGATAAAAATAGGCAGGTGTGGTTGTGCACACCTTTAATCTCAGCACTTGGAAGGCAGAGGCAGGTGGATCTCTGTGAGTTCCCAGGTCTACATAGGGAGAGTTCCAGGCCAGTCAGAGCTGCATAGTGAGACCTTGTCTCAAAAAATAAAAAAGAAAAAGAAAATTAGGAGCCGGAGAGATGACTCAGCAGTTAAGAACACTGGTTGCTCATGCAGAGGACCTGGATTCAGTTCCCAGCACCCACATGGCAACTAACAACCACCTGTAACTCCAGTTCCAGGTAATCTGATATTCTCTTCTGATCTCTGAGGGCATTGCACGACATGGGTACTCTTATATACATGCAGGCAATACACGCATACATATAAAATAAAAATAAAATTTGTATTGCCTGCATGTATATAAGAGTACCCATGTCGTGCAATGCCCTCAGAGATCAGAAGAGAATATCAGATTACCTGGAACTGGAGTTACAGGTGGTTGTTAGTTGCCATGTGGGTGCTGGGATTCGAACCCGGGTCTTCTGCAAGAACAACTAGTGCTCTTAACTGCTGAGCCATCTCTCCAGCCCCATAAAATGTTTTGTTTTTTTTTTTATAAAAAAGAAAAGGAAAAGTAGCATCATTGTTCTGTGATCTTTAACTGTCCCATCAGAACAGGCATGGGCTACCATGCAAGACTTATTTCTTTCCCTCCCTCTCTTCCTTTCTTCTTTCCATTCAGTTTTTTTTTTTGCCTTTTGAAACAAGGACTCAGGTGGCCAGGAACTCACTCAGGTAGCCTCAGGTGGCCAGGAACTCACTATGTGGACCAGACTGGCCTCTTCCTCCCATATGCTGGGACTAAAGGCCTGCGTCATCACGCCTGTCCTTTATTTTATTCTTGCTATGTAAGTTAATTCCATTTTCTGAAACTGTATTTGTTTCTCATCCGGTACAGGGGGTAGAGGAGACTAGAAAACAATATTTAAGGTAGGGGACGTTCCCAACAGTAGGCCCCGCCCCATGCCTCGTTCCCCGCCCTCTAGGGCGGAGCGCGTCTTGCCACACTCAATATGGCGGCTGCGCCTGTCCATCCGGGAGCCTGAGGGTTGCAAGTGGCGCGCTCCACTCCAGTCATGGTGGTCCCGGGAGCCGCGGCCGCGCCGAGTCGGGCCCCGGAGACCTGCGGTCTGGAGCAGATTCTCGAAGCGCTGAAGCTGCTGCTGAGCCCGGGAGGTGAGAGGACGCGTCTTGGCGCCGGGCTGGAGCAGAGCTCGCAGGCCCGCGGGTCTCCCGGCTTGCCGGGGCCCCGCATCGTGCTCCCCTCGGGCCCTGCCGGGACTCTCCATCCGGCCCCGGGCGATTGGGCAGTGTCCAGCCTCACTTCAATCTTGAGGGAACTGAGGCTGCGGGCCTGGGATCCGCTGAGTGCTGGCTAGACCTCTTGAGTCCACGATGCCATCCCGCGCCCCTCGGAGGCAGCACTGCGAAAGCGGCTTGCAACGGGTGTAATGTGGGGTCGCAGCCGCGGGAGGGCTCAGGGGTTCCAGTGCTGCAGACTTGTGTAAAATTCAGTGTCCGGAGATGCGAAGCAGTGGCGTTTGGGCTGAAAATGGGGAGGATATTTAGGGCTTTCCAGTCTGGTTAGCAGTATTTGTGTTGGGTTGACAGGATCTTTCCAGCTTAGGATCTGAAGGGACCTTGGGAGTGGGGAAGCCTTGCACTCTCCTTTTACTTCTGAGTCCCTCTGAGGCTCACTGAAGAGGGTAAGTTACCTGCCCAGGATCACGTGGTCATATTAGGTACACACCGTGGACCTAGAACTCAGTTGTGCCGAATTCCTTGTTCAGGCTAAGGCATTATTATCGAGTATAGAGACTCTGATGGTATCTGGAAAATTGGAGCACGTACTTATAAATTGGGCCCCACTTACAAATGCATTGTATTTGGGGGGGAGTATTTGTAGGATTAGCAAAGTAAAGGCACATGTAAAGTCATGAGCTGGGGGCTGGAGAGATGACTCAGAAGTTAAGAGCACTGGCTGCGCTTGCAGAGGACCTAGGTTCGGTACTCGGCACCCACATGGCAGCTAACCACCATCTGTAACTCTAGTTCCAGGGGATCTGATACCCTCTTTTGACCTCCGTGGGCATTGCAGGTGCACTTATATACATGCAGGCAATACATGCATGCACATAAAAATAAATATAGTAAATAAACTGGGCGTGGTGCTGACCTTTAATCCCAGCACTCAGGAAGCAGAGGTAGGTGGTTCTCTGTAGGTTCAAGGACAGCCTGGTCTACATAGTGAGTTCCAGGACAGTTAGCTGGGGCTACAGGGAGACCCTGTCTCAAAAAGACCAAAAAAAAAGTAAATAAAATATTTAAAGTCACACCAGGTGTGGTGGTTCACACCTTTAATCCCAGCAGAGGCAATGGAATGGATACCTGTGAGATCCAGGCCAGCATAGTCTACATAGTGAGTGAGTTCTTGGCCAGCAGAGGCTACAGGGAGACTGTCTCAAAAAGACTAAAACAAAATAAAGTCAAGAGGTGATGCTCTCAGTTCCAAATTTTGACCCCATACTACAATTGCAGGCATTATATTAATGGGAAGTGAAAAGTTAATAATAGTAAATGGTGCTACTAAGTATCAGTCCCTATAGTATTCTGTTCTTATGTATATCATTTAATCTTCACAACAATCCCATGAGTAGGTGTCATTTGTATTTCATAGTTGCCGACTAAGGAACCTAGGCTCAGATACATTGGAAATTCCTCAAAGTAAAACAAGTTAGTGGCAGAGATAGGTTTCCACCACTAAAAAATACGACATTAAGAGTCAAACTGCAAAGTACATATCTAAATTTGTTTTAATTAAATTAATTGATTGATGGATTAATTTTTGAGACAGGGTCTCACTATGTAGCCTTGGCAGGCCTGGAATTCACTATGTAGTCTCAACTGCCTGCCTTTGACTCCAGAGTGCTGATATTAAAGATGTGTGCTACCAAGCCTGGCTTTAAAAACAAAATTTTTTTTAAAATAGTCTTGCTGTGTAGGTCAGGCTGACCTCAACCTCTCCATCCCCCTGCCTCATCTACAAAGTGCTGATCTTACAAATGTGTACCTCCATTCTTAGCTACAATATGCAGTTTTAACTGATTTATGGGGTGATCTCTTGTTTAGCACTTGTAGCTATTTGGTTTGGTTTTGATTAATTTTTTTTTCTTTTTTTTTTTTAATGTGTATGAGTGTCTGGCCTACATGTGCCTCACCTTCATGTAGTGTCCTGGGAAGCCAGAAGAGGGTATCAGATCCCCTGGAAGTGGAGTCAGATCCCCTGGTGGTTATTAGCCACCATGTGGGTGCTGGGAACCAATCTTAAGCCCTTTGCAAGAGCAGACAGTGCTTTTCCAAAAAAAAATTTTAATTTATTTTATTTTATGTGAGTATTTTGTTTGCATGTAAGTACACCCATGTCATGCAATGTCTGAGGTCAGACAATGCCTTAGATTCCCTGGAACTGGAGTTATAGACAGTTTTTAGGTGCCATGTGGGTGCTAGGAACCAAACCTGGGTCCTCTGTAAGAGCAGCCAGTGCTCTTAACCGCTGAACCAACTCTCCAGCCCCAGACTTTTTTTTTCCTGTTTGAGACAGGGTCTCATGTACCCCAGACTCATTTAACTGAGGATGAACTTGAACTTGTATAGCTGAGGATGAGCTTGAATTTCTGATCCTTCTGCTTCCACTGCCTGAATGCTAGGGTTATGGCATGTGCCATCACTCCCGGTTTTTATGCAGTGCTGGGGAATCTAACCTAGGGCTTGCTGGGCAAGTACTTTGCCAAATGAGCTACGTCTTAATTCAGGGTACTTTTAGTGCTGCTTCCTCCTGAAGGAACACCCTTATGTAAGCCATCCTTTTTGCCTGTAGGCTGACAGAGGACAGTGGAGCAGCCAACACACCTGACTACTTTTTGTGCATGGCTTAAGACCTTGGTGATTTTTTATAGCATCCTGGGCATTTCACATCCATGAAGTAGGAATTGGGGCTCTGCACCAGGCACTTCTTGTGTTTCCTCTTCTGGAGAGGGATGAAGGAAATCCTTTGCAAGAGGCCTGTTCTCGTAGGGAAGTGTCACCACTGGAAAGGGATTTATTATATTTTTCGTTATGTGTATCTGCACATGTGTGCAGGTGTCCACAGAGGCCCAAAGAGGGCATTGAATTCCCCTGGAGCTAGAGTTCCAGGAGGTTGTAAACCAACTGAAGTGAGTGCTGGGAACCAAAACCTAGTCCTCTGAAAGAGTGGTAAGTACGCTTAGCCACTGCGCCGTCTCTCCAGCCCCTCTAAAATTGTATTATTTTGTATATCTAGTCCTCTGAAAGAGTGGTAAGTACGCTTAGCCACTGCGCCGTCTCTCCAGCCCCTCTAAAATTGTATTATTTTGTATATGTAGCCTGCATTATATTGTATGAATATGAATGCTATTTTTTTTTCCTTCTCCCTCCCTCCCTTTCTTTTTTTCTCTGAAAAAAATTTCTTTTGAGACAGGGTCTCCCTGGTAGCCCCAGCTGGCCTGGAGCTCGCTATGTAGACCAGGCTGACCTGGAACTCACAGAGATATGCCTGCCTCTACCTCTCAAGTGCTGGGATTTTACTTTAAATCACTTTCTTGTACCCTATGTTTGGATTTAGAGGGTTTTATTTATTTATTTATTTTTTTGTCTTTTTGAGACAGGGTCTCCCTCTAGCCCCAGCTGTCCTGGAACTCACTATGTAGACCAGGCTGGCCTTGAACTCACAGAGATCCACCTGCCTCTGCCTCCCAAGTGCTGGAATTAAAGGCATGCACCACCACCAGCTAATTTAGAGATCTTTTTATAAAATCACAAGGAGTTGAGTAGAAATCTTAGTGGTCTTAATGGCCAGTGACAACAGGCTTTGTGAACACACATTTTGTTGTTGTTTTTGTTTTTTGTTTTTTTAATATTTTTTATTATTTTTATTTTATGTGTAGCCACTGTGTGGGTGCTGGGAATCGAACCTGGGTCCTCTGCAAGAGCAGTCAGTGCTCTTAACTGCTGAGTCATCTCTCCAGCTCCTGTTTTTTTTTTAAATATTTTATTTATTATTTTTATTTTATGTGTATGAGTGTATTGCCTGCATGTATGTGAGTGCACCTGTCCTGCACAATGCCGCAAGACGGGTTGGAAGAGGGCTTCAGATTCCCCTAGAACTAACTGGAGTTAAGGACTGTTCATAGCCGCCGTATGGGTGCTGGGGAATTGAACCCGGGTCCTCTGTAGGAGCAGTCAGTGCTCTTAACTGCTGAGCCATCTCTCCAGCCCCATATTTTGTTTTTTTCAGACAGGGTCTCATTATGTAGTCCTGGCTGTCCTGGAACCTGCTCTGTAGACCAAGCTGGCCTCAGAATCACAGAGATCTGTCTGACTCTGCCTTCTGAGTGCTGGGATTAAAGGCTACCACACTTGAGCCTCATTATTTTCAAACAATGTTGTTACTTTATCTTTTTATTGAAGCATTTAATGTTTACTATAGTAAAGGGTAGAAAAACAGAAAGGGAAAGAAGAAAATCAAAAGGACTTTAATCTCATTACCTATTATTAACATTCTGGGAAATACTGTTTTCCTTTCTACAAAAATACATAGTTTTATAAGCCAGGTGTGGTGGCACAGGCCCTAAAATAACCTTCTATGTACAGAAGCAAAATATACTTACTATAGGAAAAATTAAAGATGTAATTAAGTGAAAAAAAGAAAAGCTGAGCTGGGCAGATGGCTCATTTGGTAAAGTGCTTGCTGTGCGAGCATGAGGACCTGAGTTCAGATCCCCCAGTGCCCATGTGAAAAAGCCAAGGGCAGCAATTTGTACTGGTAATCCAAGCACCTGGGAGGCAGAAACAGAACGATCCCCAGGGTTCCCTGACCAGCTAGTCTAGCCAGACTGGTGAGCTTTAGGTTCATTGAGAAACCTGTCCCAAAAAAATAAGATGGAGAGCTGAGAGATGGCTCAGCAGCTAAGTACACTGGTTGCTTTTTCAGTGGACCTGGGTTCAGCTCTCAGCACCCACATGGTGGCTAACAACCATCCTTAATTCCAAGGAATCTGATGCTGTCTTCTGGTCTCCAAGCCTGTGGACACATGTGGTGCACTTAACATCCATGCAGGCAAAATACTGATACACATGAAATAAAATAAATAGGCCAGGTGTGGGTAGTACACACCTTTAATCCCAGCACTTGGAAGGCAGAGGCAGGCAGAGCTCTGTGAGTTCAAAGCCAGCCTGGTCTACATAGTGAGTTCCAGGACAGTTGGGGCTACAGGGAGACCCTGTCTGAAAAAAAGACCCCCCCCAATAAAATACATAAATAATAAATAAATAAATAAATAAAATTTAAAAAAATAACGTGGGGAGTGACTGAGGAAGACAACTGATATTAAATTGTAGTCTCCACACACACACTTACACATACATGTACACACAAAGAAAGAAAACCACCCATAACCCTAGCACTCTAAGAGCACTATTTTTCTGTGTGTTATTTTTTCTTAAACTTTTTATTTTTTTATTTTTTGGTCTTTTTGAGACAGGGTCTCCCTGTAGCCCCAGCTGTCCTGGAACTCACTATGTAGACCAGGCTGGCCCTGAACTCACAGAGATCCGCCTGCCTCTGCCTCCCGAGTGCTGGGATTAAAGGCGTGTGCCACCATGCCCAGCTATTTTATTTTTTTAATTTTATGTGTATTCGTGTATTGCCTGCATGTAGGTAAGTGCACCATGTTGTGCAATGCCCGAGGAGGTCAGAGAGGCTGTTGGATCCCCTGGGACTGGAGTTATAGACAGTTGTTAGCTGCCATGTAGGTGCTGGGATTCAAACCCGGGTCTTCTGCAGGAACAACCAGTGTTCTTAACCACTGAGCCATCTCTCCAGCCCCATCTATGTGTTATTTTTAAAACAATCTCAGGCTGGCCTCAAATTCAAGACTTTCCTGCCTCAGCCTCCCAAATGCTGGGATTGCAGGTGTGCCCCACTATACTTGACCTGCATCTTTAAATTTATAAGAGGAAAAAAGAATCCCATAATTATCCCAATCCCAGTTTCCTGTTACTAACATCATACATTAGTGTGGTACATTTTTTACAATCAATGAACCAATGTTTATACATTGTTATTAACTTCAGTCCAGAGTTTACATTAGGGCTCACAAAGATGGATCTCTCAGTCTTCGTGATGTGTGTTCTGAGTTTGTACAAATAAATAATACCATGAATCCACCATTAGAGTATCATAAGTAGTATGTTTATTGCTTCTTTTTTGTTTTTTGAGACAGCATCTTCCCATAGCTCCAGCTGGCTTGGAACTCCCTATAGAGACCAGGCTGGCCTCAGTCTCGGAGATCTACCTGCCTCTGCCTCCTGAGTGCTGGGGTTAAAGGCATGCACCACCACACCCGGCTGAGTATCATAAAATTTTTAAAAAATAATTTATTATTTTCATGAATAATCAGACACACACACACACACACACACACACACACACACACACACACACACACACCCAGCATGCCTGTGGAGGTCAGAAGATAACTTGGGGAGTCCATTCTCTGCTTCCATGATATGGGTTCTGGTAATCGAACTTATGTCATCAGGTTGTGAGGCAAGTGCTTATATTGCTGAACCATCTTGTCAGCCCATAGGTTTTTAAAATTTGGGGTTAGAGTTGTAATTCAATGGTTGAGCAGTTACATAGCATGTGTGAGGCCCTGGATTCATTCTCCAGCACTAAAAAAAAAAACTACTCCCCCCAAAATTTACCTGCCTCAAAGTCTTGTAGTCAGTACCCCGTTTTTCCCGTCTTCACTGGTAGTCTCCTGCCTGGGTGGGCGACGTCGTCCATACAGATGGGCGTGCCGTTGGCTTTCCTTGTGGACCATTTCCTGTTTTTTGTTTTTCTTCGAAAGGATCAGGCTCAAGTTCACTACAGAGCACAAAACATGATGTCTTACTGGATACGTTAAAATCTAACCTGTCTGCCTTGGAAGACAAGTTTCTGAAAGATGCTCAGTGGAAGAAACTTAAACTCCTAAGAAATGAGATGGCTCGCAGGGCAGAGTGGCCCCAGAACTCCACCGATGTCACTTGGACTTTTACGTCTCAGACATTGTTGCTGCTGTTGTGTTTAAAAGAAACCATGATCCGCCTTGTAGCTGATTTCAGTCCAGGCAAACCCAATCCTAGAACCCCAGAAGCTGCCCCTGCCCTGAGCCCAGATACACTTAGTGTCTCTCAGCAGAAGACCTTCCAGTCTGTCTTGCAATTTGTCGTCACCTTGGGTGTCTGCCCCTACTTCATGCCTGGTGTAGGAATCCCTTTGAGATACAGAACTGAGTTTGGAGCTGTTGTTCAAGATGTGGTATGTCTGGAGGCTGCCCCCCATGGGGCTCGAAGACTGTACACCAGCTGCAGGGTCCTTCTGGACGTGGCTCAGCATTCGTCTCTGGGGAGCCTGATTTTCTGCCGCCACTTTGGGGATATCGCAGCAGGCCTGTGCCAGCTGGGATTCTGCCCAACCAAAAGAAAATCATCAGCACCTGTAGAAGAGGTAACAGATCGAGAGCGTGTGTGTGTGTGTGAGAGAGAGAGAGAGAGAGAGAGAGAGAGAGAGAAATGAATGTATATATTTGTTCTGTGTGGTACTAAAAGACATTTCTTAGTTCTTTGGAAATTGGTTGATTAAAAGATCTAGAATTTATATTGAATGCCAAAACATACCAAGGGTGTACTCTTTTGGGGTTGGATTTTGTTTGCTTATTTGTTTAGAGACACGATCTCCCTGTAGCCCCAGCTGGCCTGGAATTTGCTATGTAGACCAGGCTGGACTTGATCACACGAAGATCTACCTGAACCAGGCCTTGGGGGCTTCATTGGTTGGATGCTAGTCCTTTGCTCATCCAGAGAGGCCATTTCATCTGTCCCCTGTCATTTTGTGGGACAACTATTTCAGGCTTTTTCTTTGAACCTCTAGTTCCTCTTTTTAAAAAATGAATGTAGCTGTTCATGGTGGCTCATGCCTTTAATCCCAGCACTGAGAGGCAGAGGCAGACGGAATTCAAGGCCAGCCTTGTCTACATAGCAAGTTTCAGGCCAGCTGAGGCTACAGGAAGACCCCGTCTCAAAAAAGAAATGAATATAGTGGCTGGAGTGATGCCTCAGCTTTAAGAGTGTGTACTACTACAGCTGGAGCTGTGGTCCCTTCCTGTGACCCTGAAGCTATGGCCCCTTCCCATGAGGTGTAGCTGTGGTCCCCTCCTACGGGCTTGGAGCTGTGGTCACCTTCAGTGAGCCTGGACCTGTGTTCCCCAACTGTGAGCCATGGTTCCACATTCTTCTAGTAGTGGGCTGATGGTAGAGCAGCTTGGAGAATGGAGGCAGCAGTTTCAGCCTGCTTTGAGTGGCTGCATTCTCCACAAACCCTCCACTGAGGTCCCAGGTTGTGCATGGCAGTGGCTTTGCCTCTGTTGTTAGACTTATGCTGGGGACAGGGGAGGTTTCTGTTGTTTGCGGTTTCTAGTCTTGTGAGGCCTGATTTTCAAAAATGGACTCCCATCTTCCTTAATGGCCAGCTAAGATCCTGAGTCCACACGTGGTCCTCGGCACCCAGGCCCTGATGTTGGACCTTTCCCATTCCCAGGCACCAAGAAGTTTTCTATCATTTTTCTATTTCTCTTCTACAGCCCCAGTGTATCTTTACCTTTGCCCTACAGAAAAATATAAAGCACCTAATTGAATTTATAGAGATTTAAAAGATGAATTGGGGAAGTTGGGAGGCTGAAGGCCGAATATATTAAAAAGGCATTGTATCCATGTATGAAATTCTCAAAGAATTAATAAAGATACTACATTAAAAATTAAAATAAAAAACAAAAAAGAGTATATACTGCTCTTGCAGAGGACCTGAGTTCAGTTCCCAGCACTTACATAATTGTCTCCTTAACCACTCACTCCAGGAGATCTGACACCTTCTTCTGGGTTCTGTGGGCACCTGAACTCATGTGCACATATTCATACGTATGCAGACACACACACATGCACATGATTAAAAATAAAATAAGGGGTTGGAGATTTAGCTCAATGGTAGAGCACTTGCCTAGCAAGCACAAGGCCCTGGGTTTGGTCCTCAGCTCTGAAAAAATAAAGTAACTCTTCAGGCATGGTGGCACAGGCCTTTAATCTCAGTACTTGGGAGGCAGAGGCAGGCGGATCTCAGTGAGTTCCAGGCCAGCCAGGATTATGTAGTGAGACCCTGTCTCAAAAAAAAGCTTTTTAATCTATTAAAAATTTTTTTGAAAAATAAACATAATAATGATATGCCTTGGAAGATAGTCATGAGGATTAAAAACATTCTGTATAAAGCACCTAAACCAGTTCCTACCAGACTAGTGCTAATTCAGAAAGTAGTTACTGCTAATGTTGCCACTAAACCATTCATGCTCTTTCCTTAAATTCTTGGGAGAACCAATAAGATTAAGGATGTAGAGCCCCTGGTACACTACGTAACAAGGTTCCTTGTTAGCTGTTGGGGAATGTGCCTGTTCCTTGCTGTCAGTCAGTGAGCAGCTGTGTGGCACTTGACTATGGAGATTACAGAAAACGGACACTGTCCTGGTTAGGCTACACCAGTCCACCTGACTCAATTAGGGAATTGCCCCCATCAGATTAGCCTGTGGCCCTCTCTGTGAGGAAACATCTTGATTAATGATTGATATGTGGGTGCCCAGCCACTGTGGGTGGTGCTGTCCCTGGACAGGGGGTCATGGGCTGTATGAAATAGCTAGCTGAGTTAGCCAGAGAGCAGGCAGGTAAAGCAGTGGTCCTCCGTGGTTTGTCTCAGTCCTGTGTGAGTGCCTGCCCTGACCTCCCTCCATGATGCTTAGGAGTATAAGCCACAGAAACCCTTTCTTCTCCAAATTGTTTTTGATCATGGTGTTGATCTCAACAACAAAAAGCAAACTAGAACAGACATGATCCTTTTCCATTAACTCAGTAATTGGGGAAATTGGACTTACATGTATGACAGGTATAACATAGAGGGCACCACTGTGTCCCTGTAGAGGCCCACCAGCCTTAGTATAAGAGCTTGCCAGAGAAGCTGTCAAGGGTCACACAGGGGATTCCTAGTGCCATAGCACTGGCAGGCCAAGCCTGCACTTCTCTTTCACCTGCTGGGGTCACCCTTGAGCTTATTCCTTTCCTGTTCTCCTTGTGTTCCCTCCCTACCTCTTCCTAAGGATTTGCCTAAAAGCCGTCATTGTTCAAGCAGTGGCCTAAATAGCACCCAGCTAAAGCACAGTGCCCTTTAATTCAGTACCCTCAAGTACTGATATGCCAAAGTGCATGCAGTACCAGCGACCCGTACTGCCCTGAGATCTGGGAATCTGGATCTGTAAGTCTTGCAATTGTTATTGAAGCTCTGCAGTGCCCCTCGGGTCTCAGGCAGGAGAGAGAAAAGACACATTAGACAGGGAAAGAACCAAACTGAAAGTTGGGATAAGGGGTTGACAGGGAGATCCCATGACTATATATCATGAAGTTGAACCAAGTCCTACTGGCAGCCACTGCTCTGCAGGCATCCACATCTCAGTGTGCTGAGTGGTAATTAATGGGCAGGGCCCTGACTGTGAGTCCTCCAAAGTAGCACCTGTCTTTGCCAGCCAAGTTCTGAATGAATGGACAAAAACAGTTAGCAGACTAAGAGATGAAAAGTCAAAATGTGGGGTCAGCAAGATGGTTCAGCAGGTAGAGCGCTTGCCATACGAGCCTGGAGACCAGAGTTCGATCCCTAGAGCCATCATAGTGGTGAAAGGAGAGGACTGAGTCCACAGACTTGTCCTCTGACCTCCACAAGCATGCTGTGGCACATGCACACACAGAGAACACAAAAAAGTGTGTGTGTGGGGGGGGTTACCAGTATGACAGAGTTAGAAGTGATAGCTCATAAATGAAGAACTCCTCCTATCAGTAAGTAAGTCCAGATTACTTACTGCCCATCTTGTGTCAGGAGCAATGGAAAACTGACACCTGCCCACGATGGGGCATATACCTCTGCTCTGCCTCTCCCACAGAGAGAAGAGGGGCAGGCTGAGCAATATGTGCCGAAACTGACTGGTGAGCAAGTGCATTCCACAGTCTCAGCATAATAAGTGCATCTGCCCAGGAGTGGAGTGAGTGAGGGATGGAGAGAGGGCCAGGAGGGTTTGCATACACAGGGGCATTTGCATAGCACAGGCTCTTCCATGTAGATCGAAATAAGAGGGAATGCCTTCCTTCCTTGCCCCTCTCAAGTATCTTTTTCAGGGTTATTAAATGTTACCCTCTGTTCTCAGCCTGGTCTGTATTCCACTAAAGCTGAGTGCACATTTCTTTTAGGTTTTAACGGAAGAGGAAAGAGCCCTATCGAGGGAGTCATTGAGAAACATCTTGGATCAAGTGTATCAACCATTAGCAGTCCGGGAATTGCTTATCCTCCAGGGAGGACCTCCCCAGGTATTCAGGCCTTGGGACTCTGGTTGGGTGATGTGTGATGTGCTGTTTCCTCCTGGAAAGTTAGTTCCCTCTTGAATTATCTAGTTCAACCTCATTTCACTTATTTATTTTTATTTTTGACTTTTTTTGTTATTTTTTTGTTTGTTTAGTTGGTTTTTCTTTTTTGAGCGAGGTCTTACTATGTACGCCTCACTATGAACCAGGCTGGCCTTGAACTCATAGAGCTCTACCTGCCTCTGCCTCCTGAGTGCTGGGCTTAAAGGCGTGAGCTACCAACACATCCAGCCTTGTTTTTTGACTTTTTGATTTGTTTTTTTGGTCTTTTTGAGACAGAGTCTCTCTGTAATCCCAGCTGGCCTGGAACTCGCTATGTAGACCAGGCTGGCCTGAATGCACAGAGATTCACCTGCCTCTGCTTCTTGAGTGCTGGGACTAAAGGCATGCGCCACCATGCCTGGTTCTTCGGCTTTTTGAGATTGAACCTCACTCTGTAGCCTAAGTGGACCTGAAACTCACAGTGTAGTCCAGGTTGGTCTTGAACTCACACTGCCTCAGCCTCTTAGGTGAAGAGATTGCAGGTAACCCACCATGCCCTATTCTTAATCTTTTAGATCATTGAGTGGTATTTATAAAACTAAGTCACTCTGACCCTCAGGATAATTTAAAAGACTTTTTTAAATTAATGGAGTGATGAATACTTTACCAAAAAGATCATGATCATTTTTTTTTTTAATTTAAATTTATTTTGGGGCTGGAGAGATGGCTCAGTGGTCAAGAACACTGGTTATTCTTGCAAAAGACCCGGGTTTGAATCCCAGCACCCACATGGCAGCTAACAACTGTCTGTAACTCCAGTCCCAGGGGATCCAACAGCCTCTTCTGACCTCTTTGGGCATTGCTGGACACGGGTGCACTTACCTGCATGCAGGCAGTACACGCATACACGTAAAATAAAAAAAGAAATAAAATTTTTAAAAAGGGGCTGGAGAGATGGCTCAGTGGTTAAGAGCACTGACTGCTCTTGCAGAGGACCTGGGTTCAATCCCTAGCACCCACATGATGACTACAAACCGTCCTTAACTCCAGTTCCAAGGGAATCAGAAACCCTCTTCTGACCTCCATAGCATTACATGACACGGGTGCACTCACATGCAGGCAATACACTCGTACGCATAAAATTTTTTTTAAAAATTTATTTTTTATAGGTATGCGTGTATTGCCTGCATGTAGGTAAGTGCACCCGTGTCGTGCAGTGCCCTCGGAGGACAGAAGAGGCTGTTGGATCCCCTAGAACTGGAGTTACAGACAATTGTTAGCAGCCATGTGGTTGCTGGGATTCGAACCCGGGTCTTCTGCAAGAACAGTCAGTGTTCTTAACGGCTGAGCCATCTCTCCAGCCCCCTATGATCATTCTTTTAAGGCTTATGGCAATTTAATGTGAACACACACTCTCTGTATAGCCCAGGCTATCTTGGAACTTGTGCTCTTCCTGCTTCAGCTTGAGTGCTGGGATTCTAGGTATGCATACTGTGTTTTATCACACACACACACACACACACTTGTTTTGAGAGAGAGTTTCACTCTGTGGTCCAGGCTGGCCTCTACCTAGTGGCAGTCCTCCTGCTTCCTAAGTGCTGGGGTTATAGGCATGCTCCATCGTGCCTGGCTTGGATCTTTCTTTGTGTATGAAGCTGGGGATTGAACCCATGTCCTTGCACATTCTAGGTAAGCAATCTACCACTGAACTACATTTTTATCCTCTAGATTAAAAACATTTTTTATTATATTTTTTTATTTGTGTGTGGGAGCACAGGGGTATGTGTTGTATGTGCTACCCTGTGTATGTGGAGGTCAGAGGACAACTTGAGGAATCAGTTCTCTCCCACCACGTGGGTTTCAGAGATCCAACGTAAGTTGTCAGGCTTGGCAGCAAAAGCCTTTACCTGCTGAGCCATCTTGTAGTCTTTATTTTCTTTTTTCAAACTGAGATTTGGTTATTGGACATATTGGAGAT
>NW_008329143.1:1309030-1311469 GCF_000622305.1 Nannospalax galili | reverse complement strand
TTGGTCTTTTTGAAGCAGGGTCTCCCTGTAGCCCCAGCTGGCTTGGAACTCACTGTGTAGAACAGGCTGGACTTGAACTCACAGAGATCCACCTACCTCTGCCTCCTAAATGCTGGGACTAAAGGCATGTGCCACCCACACCCAGCTCCATTCTCTCTCTTTTTTAAAATTTTATTTTTATTTTATGTGTATGAGTGTATTGCCAACATGTATGTCAGTGCACCCATGTCCTGCATGCAGTGCCCAAGAAGGTCAGAAGAAGGTGTTGGATTCCCTGGAACCAGAGTTATTGATGGTTGTTAGCTGCCATGTGGGTGCTGGGAACCAAACCTGGTTCCTCTTCAAGAACAGTCAGTGCTCTTAACTGCTGAACCATCTCTCCAGCCCCCTATTATTTCTATTCTTTTTCTTTTTTTTTGGTCTTTTTGAGACAGGATCTCCATGTAGACCAGGCTGGCCTCAAACTCACAGAGATCCACCTGCCTCTGCTTCCCAAGTGCTGGAATTAAAGGCATGCACCACCACGCCCAGCCTATTATTTCTATTCTTAATTCCTTTGTTTGAAAAACATACTAATAATATATTCTTGGCATAGAGATAGGTTTTTTGTTTTGAAACAGGGTCTTGATGATTTGACCCATCTTTATAGCCTAGATGGGCCTTGAACTTGCAATTCTCCTGCCTTAGCCACCCAAGTAGCTGGATTATAGGCCTACACCATTGTGCTCTGCTCAGTTTTTTTGTTTTTCTCTCTCAAAAGTAATTATTTAACCAGGCATGGTGGCACACACCTGTAAACCTAGAACTCAGGAAGCTGAAACACAGGGTGGTGAGTTGAGTTTGAGGCTAGCCTGTGCTACAGAGCAAGACCTTATCACAAAAAGAAGGAAACAACAACCAAAAAATGAAATGCTGAAGATTTTGTAAAGAAGAAAGATACTTTTTTTGTTTTGTTTTTTTGTTTTGTTAATTTTTTTTGTTTTTTTGTTTGTTTTTGAGATAGAATCTCATTATGTAGTCCTGGCAGGCCTGGAACTTACTTTGTAGCCCAGGCTGGCCTTGAACTCAGAGAGCCACCTGCCTCTGTCTCCTGAGTACTGGGATTAAAGACGTGTACCACCACACCCTGCCTTTTTTTTTTTTTTTTTTTTTCCGGTGTGGGGGGTCTTTTTTAAGACAGGGTCTCCCAGTAGCCCCAGCTGGCCTGGAACTCACTATGTAGACCAGGCTGTCCTTGAACTCAGAGATCCACCTGCCTCTGTCTCTGGGATTAAAGGCGTGCGCCACCACGCCCAGCACCTGTTTTGTTTTTTAAGGAAAGCTGATGGGCTAATGGTATGGCTAGAGGACTTGCCTAACATTCACGAGGTTCTGTGTTCAATTTCCAGTACTGCCAAAGAGGAAGAAAAACAAAGAAGAAAGTGTTGCTCTATGTGTGTGTACATGCGAACATCATGTGTACATGCATATATTAGGGATCAAACTTAGGGCTTTGCATATACTAAACACATGATCTACCACTGAGCTACCCCCTAGTACCAAAATCAAAGACAATGTGTTTGTACTTTGTCTGTTTCATTGACATTAATAACCCATGCCTTCTCCTTTTTTGTCAGTCCTGCACAGATGTAACGACACAGCGTAGGTGTCGGGCCCCAGGGTGGCTCCGGCGTCTATGTGGGCAGCTGCTCTCTGAAAGGTTAATGAGACCCAGTGGTGTTCAGGCAGTAGTCCGGGGCATTTTGGAAGGAGCAGGTGGTAAGAAATAACATGTTTCTGCTGCTTTGGTATATCTCTTTGAGTTCTGAGGTGACTCACTGGCCTTTCGCCTTTGCCTTTAAATCCCACTGAGTTCTGGAACTGTAGCTCAGCACTGGTGTTCTTGCCTAGCATGTATGATGTCCTGTGTTCGGTCTCCAGGACTGAAAATAAAAATTAGAATTAGACTTCACCCAAAGGCATGCAGATTGGAATAAGAAAACGTGATGCCTAAGCCAGGTGTCGGCACATGCTGTGACCTCAGTACTGGGGAGGTGGAGGCAGAGTACCAAGAGTTAGAGGCTAGCCTGGGCTACATGTTGTACCAAGAGACTCTGTCTCAGAAACCAAAGTGAAGCCCCTTCTCCAATATTAAGTCCCTAGTTTCTGTTTCCTACTTCCACATATAGTGTTTGTGGTCATCTCTCCCATTTCTGGTGCTCTTCATTTTGCTATGTAAATCCAAATTTTGGTGCATATTTCCTTCTTCCTGAACTTAAAAAAAAAAAAAAACCAATTATTTCTTAGGTCTAGTAGCAGTGTATTCTTTTAACTTTTTACTATTTTGTTTTGTTTTATTTTTTGAAACAGGGTCTTATTATGTAGCCAAGATCCACCTGCCTCTGCCTCCTGAGTACTGGGATTAAAGGTGTGCACCACCAAGCCTGACTAAAGTCTTTT
>NW_008329143.1:1299337-1309015 GCF_000622305.1 Nannospalax galili | reverse complement strand
GTGTGTGTGTGTGTGTGTGTGTGTGTGTGTGTGTGTGTGCGCGCACGCGCTCCATGAGACATAGGTGGGAGTCAGAGGACAACCAGTGAGACCAGTGAGCGTTGATTTTCTCTTCCCACCATGTGTGTCTCCAGGATCAAACAACTCAGGTAGTCAGGCTTGGTCTTCCAACTTGTGTGGCAAATGCTTTTTACCCACTGAGTCATCTCACCAGCCCCTGGTTCAAAGTTGTGATCATTCTGCTTCACCCTCATCTGCAGTTCTTACACCACCGAAGACTTTACAGATGGTTGTATTAGTTACTTTTCTGTTGCTGTAATAAGACACCATGACCATGGCAACTTTTAGAAGGAAGAGTTTATTTGAGCTTATGGTTCTGGGGACAAGGATCTATAATGGCAGGGCAAGCGTGGCAGAAGGAGATGGTGAGAGCAGAAAGCTGAGTGATCACATCTTCAAGCAGGCACAGGAAGCAGAGTGACAGGAAATCTGACAAGGCTTAAGACCTCTCAAAGCCTGCCCCCAGTAATGTGCTTCCTTCAGCATGGCCACACCTCCTAAAGGTTTCTTGACCATCCACAAACAGCACCACAAACTGGGGACCAAGTGTCCAAATACTTGGAGCTTATGGGGGATACTCATTCAAACCACCATATGCTCATCCCATAGACTCATGACTTTGTAAAATGCAAAATGTATTTAGTCCACCTTCCAAAGTTCCCATAGTCTTTACCAGTCAATACATTCAAAAGTCCAGGCAAAAATAAAACATTTCTTCTGAGACTAAGGCAGTCTCTTAACTATAAGCCCTTGTAAAATCAAAAGACAAATTACATACTTCCAACATACAGTGTAACTGAATACACATTCCCATTCCATACGCACACACGAGTGCATACCCAAGAAATACTGGATCAAAACAAGACTGAAACACAACAGGGCAAACTCCAAATCCAGTACCTCCACGTGTAACTTCTGGAACTTTACTTCCGAAGGGCTTAGATAGCTTGGCCCCTCCAGTTTTGCTGCATGCATCTTACATCTCTCTCTTGGGCTGGTACCACTCCCTGTAGGCAGCTCTCCTTGGCAGATGTCTCACAGCTTTAGCATCTTGGGATCTTCACTGCCAACCACGTTTTACCTTCACAGCTTCACACAGTGGCCTGTTAGGGCCTTCTTTATGCAGGGACACCTCTGCTACATGCTGCCTGGCCTCAGCAGCACCCTGAAACTATAGAAGAAGAACCAATGACCCCTTCACTTTTGTGTCTTTCATGCCTCTAAAGCCAGCACCACGTGAATGACACTGCCAAATTCAGCTGCCAGCCTGGGATGAACCCCTGCTCACTTCACCCACATTGCCAGCAGCATTTCTACGCTGGAGTTTTCTGGGAGCAGAAAACCCCTCTGCATTTTCATTTCACAAGTTGGAAGCTTAGCTGCATGTGGTTTTTGCCCTGAAGGTCCTCTTTCCATTTTTAAATGCAGATCTCTAGGCTTCTCCTTATCTGATCTAATCTCCTTATCAAAGAGAGCCTGTTCTTCAACACATGCCTTGGCTCTAACATTAATCTTCCTAGTGCTCTTTTCCAATCCAAACTGTACATTCTGCATGTCTTTCTGCCCCACTTGTTCTTTTCCATTGTAGATCTCCCTAATACTCTCCATTAATAACCATGCTACCATTTCTGTGTTAGGCTATCTTGAATTCTGCCAAAGAAGAATTATTTTTCCATTATTTTTCAACTTAAGTTCAGGCAAGCTCTTGGGCTGAGGGCAGACTGCAGCCAGATGTTTGCCAAAATATCCCAGCTGCTGTTTAAGTCTGTTTCCCTCTGGAACTACTTTGCTCTCAGCACTGCTTTCTTCCAGGCTCCTACTAAAATGGCCTGTTCAGCACTGCTTATAGTATTCAGCTGCTTTTCTAGACAAACTTCCATAGTGTACTGCATTCCTCCCACCCACCTAGTCAGGTTCTTCATAGCCAACACCTCTGTCTGGAACCAACTTCTGTATTACTTTTCCATTGCTGTAATAAAACATTGACCAAAGCAACTTGAGTTTATTTGAGTTTATGGTTCCAGAGGGTTAGAGCCTATAATAGCAGGGAAGGCATGGCCGCAAAGGTAGCCTGACAAGCCGAGTGATCATATCTTCAAGCAGGCACAGGTAGCAGAGAGAGACTGGAAATCTGGCAAGGCTTAAGAACTCTTGAACCCCACCCCCCGTCCCGTGACATGCTTCCTTCAGTATGGCCACACTTTCTGAGACCTTCCAAAACAGTACCACCAGCTGGGGACAGAATGTCCAAATACCTGGAGCCTGTGGGGGACATTCTCATTCAAACCACCACACTGTTTTTGTTTTCTTTTTTAAAGACTGGGTCTTATGTAGATTTGACCAACCTGGGCTCACTTTGCAGACCTCAGCCTCCTATATAACTGAGTTTATAGCCATGCATCACTATACCCAGCTTGTAGTTTTGGTAGGAGGGGAAAGGGGATAAGAGAGGATAGCAAGGGAGACTTTGCTCAAACATTTTTATGCCACATGTGGTAGCACACCTTTAATCGCAGAGACAGGGGCAGGTGTATCTCTGAGTTCTAAGCCAGCCTAGTTTATATAGTGCATTCCGGGACAGCCAGGGCCACATAGTAAGACCCTGTCTCAAAACAAAACTAAAACATTGTATATATTTGTGAAATTGTAAAAGAATAAATGGTAGAGGAAAAAGAAACATTTCTTGTCCTAAATTTTAAGGCAGATTTCTTACTTAGTACTGCTGTGTTTAACATCCCTCTCCGTGTGACAGCTGGTGCTGCTGGTGGGAGCGATGCTGAGGCCAGAGCGGCTGACTGGAAGAAGTGTGACCTGATTGCAAAGATTTTGGCGTCTTGTCCCCAGCAGTCACTTTCCCTAGAGAGCTACTACAAAGACGTCTGCCCCCAGGTCAGTCATCTTGTTTCTGATTTGTCGAGGGTTGTCTGCTGACTCAGACAGGGTGGTTAGTGGTAGTCCTCTGAAACTGAAATAAGAACAATGTAATATTGAAGTTTGTTGCTCAGTGAGTCATCTTTGTTTTATTTTAATTATTTTTATTTTGTATGAGTTTTGCCTGCATGTATATAAGTGCACCTGTGTGTGCAAGGGCCATAGAGGCCAAAAGATGGTATTAGATCCCTTGGAACTGGTCTTATAGAATTAACTGCCGTGTGGGTGCTGGGAACTGAACCTGGGTCCTCTGCAAGAACAGCCAATACTCTTAACCACAGAGCCATTTCTCCAGCCCTTTTTTGTTTGTTTTGTTTTGTTTTGTTTCATTTAGTCTTTTTCTAAAAAACATTTTATTATTTTTATTTTATGTGTATGCATGTATTGCCTGCATGTAGGTGAGTGCACCCGTGTCATGCAATGCCATGGAAGTCAGAGAGGCTGTCAGATCCCCTGGAACTGGAGCTACAGACAGTAGTTAGCTGCCATGTGGGTGCTAGGATTCGAACCCAGGTCTTCTGCAAGAACAGTCAGTGTTCTTAACTGCTGAGCTGTCTCTCCAGCCCCTCATTTAGTCTTTTTGAGACAGAGTCTGCCTATAGCCAGAGCTGGCCTGGAACTCTATGTATACCAGGCTGGCCTTGAAGTCACAGATATGGGCCTGCCTCTGCCTCCTGAGTGCTGGAATTAAAGGCATATGCCACCACACCTGGCCCTTTTTTATTTTTGAAACAAGGTCATAGCCTAGGCTGGCCTCAAACCTGTGGTGATCCTCTTGCCCAGTCTCCCAAGTACTGGGATTGTAGGTATGAGCCACTGTGCCTGGATTGGGCCCTTCTTTAAATTTTTTTTTTGATTTTGAAATTACATTTTATTTATGTTGTGTATGACACTGTGTGTGTGTGTGTGTGTGTGTGTGTGTGTGTGTGTGTGTGTCCAAGTGCACACTAATGTGGAGGTCAGAAGATAACTTGCATGAATCAGTTCTCTCCTTCCCCCATTAGGTCATGGGGATGGAAATCAGGTGGCAGCAGGTGCCTTTACTCACTGAGCCATCTTGACAGCTCAGGCCCTTCTTAATAAGTAAATAAAACCTCTAGAAGAATAGGATCTAATTGTTAGGTTTAAGAATGTCTCAGCAAGGGGCTGGAGAGATGGCTCAGTGGTTAAGAACACTGACTGTTCTTGCAGAAGACCGGGGTTCGAATCCTAGCACCCACATGGCAGCTAACAACTGTCCATAACTCCAGTTCCAGGGGATCCGACAGCCTCTTCTGTTCTCCACAGGCATTGCATGACATGGGTGCACTTATGTACAGGCAGGCAATACACGCATACACATAAAAATAATAAAATATTTAAAAAAGAGTGTCTCAGCAATTGGGTGTGGTGGATCACACCTAGAATCCCAGCACTCAGCACTCAGGAGACAGAGACAGGCAGAGCTCTGTAAATTTGGTCCTCAGCATTGTTCTTTTAAAACAAAAAGGAGCTGGCCATGGTGGCACACACTTTTAATCCGAGCACTGTGGGGGCTAAGGCAGGTGGATCAGGCAGGGTGGGGCTTCAGGAAGACCCTGACTCAGGAAAAAACACAAATGAAAAACCAAGGATCCCTGGAAAAGTTTCACCAGCGTTTCATCTTGTTAATCATCTCTTCTTTTTCCATGTTTTTAGTTTTTAGGTTGTTTTTGTTATTGGTTTTGTTTTTGAGACAGGACCTCATTGTGTCGTTCTAGCTGGCCTGGAACTTGCTAAGTAGACCAGGCTGGCCTCAATCTTACAATGATCCATGAAGTGTTTCTGTAGCCAACTGTTGTCAGGTAGAACTTTCTCCTGACTGCAAAAAGGGCAAACTTGCCTTTAAGCCAGCAGTCAAAAGTGAGCCTGTCCATTGGTTGCCAATTCTGGAGTTACCCACTGACAGTTACTGGAGATAAATGTATATTTTTGAGAATAAAATGGACTTTTACCTAGTATAGTTTAGACAAGGCAGGTTCTGACTGAGACAGTCATTTCATTGGCAGCATTGTTATGATAGTAAAATCTGGGGGGACATGAATGTCTGTCCTCCCTGAGGGTCTATAAGCAGCTAATGGTTACTGTGGGGGGAGAGACATTTTTCAGTGATGTAGCCACTGGAGATGCCCTTGCTCTTGTAGGTAACCCTATGGAGACTCTTTGGGGTAAGAAAGAGAAGAGGGGCTGGAGAGATGCCTCAGTGGGTAAGAGCACTGGCTGCTCTTGCAGAGGACCAGGTTTGAATCCCAGCACCCAAATGGCAGCTAACAACTGTCCATAACTCAAGTTCCAGGGGATCTGAAACCCTTCTCTATCCTTCTCGGGCATTGCATGACACAGGTGCACTAACATGCAAGCGATATACTCCCAAATTAAATAAAAATAATAAAATATTAAAAGAGAATGAAAATAGAAGGGGGCTCATTGGGAGTGGGACAGGCTAGAGGGAATGGGTGAATGTGGTCAAAATACATTGTTTACATATATGAAAATGTCATCATGAAACCCACATGTGTGATTAATATATGCTAATAAAATATAAAAAATGAATGTCAGGAAATTAGGGAATAACAATAAATTCTCACAAACAGCTTGAATATAATATTTTTTCCTTTCACCTTTTTTAATTGTATTAAGATAGTACCTTGCTCTGTTGTCAGGCTGGTCTTACACTCCTTGCCTCAAGTAATCTTTCTGCCTCAGCCTCCTGTAGTGGTGGCCACAGGCGTGCATCATTGTACTTAGCTTGTATATATTTTTTGAAATATTTATAACAATATGATAAGGTTTCAACATAAATACATAAAGCTGAATATTAAGTGTGGTCTTTTTTTATATTTTATTTTTATTTTATGTGTATGAGTATATTGCCTGCATGTATGTCAGTGCACCTGTGTTGTATAATGCCTGCGGAGGACAGAAGAGGGCATTGGATTCCCTGGAACTGAAGTTAGGGATGGTTGTTAGCCAGAATGTGGGTTCTAGGAACTGAACCCAGGTCCTCTGCAAGAGTAGTCAGTGCTCTTAATTGTTGAACCATCTCTCCAGCCCCCTTAAGTATTATCTTGATTAAAAAGAAAAAGCTATAAAAACATACAAAATATTTAGAGACTTGGGAAGATTTTAGGTTTTTTGTTGTTGCGTACACATAATTTAAAATTTCTTTTGGTCTTTTTTTTTTTGGTTTTTTTGAGACAGGGTCTCCCTGTAGCTCCAGCTCACCTGGAACTCACTATGTAGATTAGGCTGACCTCAAACTCACAGAGATCGGCCTGCCTCTGCCTTCAAGTGCTGGGATTAAAGGTGTACCACCATGCCCAGCCTGGAAAGATTTTAGTTTTATTTCTTTTCAAAATTGCATTTATATATGTATGTGTGTGTGCATTGTTTATGTGTAGGAGGAGCATTTGTGGAGGCCAGAGAACAACTTGCAGGAGTCGGATCTCTTCTTTCACCATGTGGACTTAGGGATTGAACTCAGATTCATTAGTCTTGATGACACACACTTTTACCCAGTGAGCTGTCTCACCAGCCCTAGTTTTCTTTTTTTAAAAAAAGATTTATTTGTGTGTGTATATGGGGGTGGGGGGTTAGTCTTTGATCTTTTTGAGACAGGGTCTCCCTGTAACCCTAGCTGGCCTGGATTCACTATGGAGACCAGGCTGGCCTCGAACTCACAGAGATCTGCCTGCCTCTGCCTTCTGAGTGCTGGGATTAAACGTAGGTGCCACCACACCTGGCCTGTGTGTGTTTTTTTTGAGACAAGGCCTCCCTGTAGCCCCACTAAGCTTGGAACTCACTATGGGGAACAGAATGGACTCTATCTCAGAGATTCACCTGTCTCTGCCTCCTGAGTGCTGGGATTAAAGGCATGTACCACCATGCCCAGCATTGTTTTTGCTTTTTAATTAAGTGTATATGTGTGTGGGAGTATGTACATATGTGAGTGCAGGTGCCTGCAGAGGTCAGAAGAAGGCATTGGATCCCCTGGAGCTAGAGTTACAAGTGATTGTGTGTTAACCTATGTGGGTGCTAGGAATTGAACTTGGGTCTTCTGTAAGAGCAGTGCATGCCCTTAACCACTGAGCAATCTCTCCAGCCCCTTAAATTACTTCTTAGAACTTTGTTTTGGGCTGAGCGTGGTGATACATGCCTTTACTCTTAGCATTTTGGAGGCAGAGGCAGAGGCAGAGGCAGGTAGATCTCTACGTGAGTTTGAGGCCAGCTTGGTCTACATTGTGAGTTCTAGGCCTGCCAGGGCTACCTAGTAAGACCATGTCTTTAAAAAAAAAAAGTAGAAAACCAAAAGCAAACCAGTCTATCAGCTCAGTATTCTTATAGTGATTTTATATTTTGGCTCTAAGAAATAAATACTTTTCCCTCTTATTTACTGTTCTGTTCCCTACAAAGAGCTTAGTATTAACTTCCTGTAATTTTCCTGTAGATTCTGGATTTATTTCATTTTCAAGATAAACTGACAGAGCGACAGTTCCAGAGAGTCGCCACTACTACCTTCATAACCATGGCAAGAGAACACCCGGAGCTGGCCGCCAAGTACCTGCTTCAGCCAGTGTTAGCGCCTCTTCAGCGATGCTTGATTTCCACAGGTAAGGGAGGAAGTGGCTGTCTCTCCCTCAGAGTTCAGACTGATGTGATTTCAGTGTCTGCAGTTTTCCTTCTCCCCTCCCAACTTTGTCCTTTGAAAAATTTGCTTCACACATGCTCTAAGAATACGCTGCCTCACCCGTCCACACTTCACCCAGAGCCGCTGCTGCCTCACCCGTCCTCCCTTCCCCAGAGCCACTGCCTCACCCGTCCTCCCTTCCCCAGAGCCACCAGCTATTCTTGTCTTAGTCACATTTGATTCCTTTTTCTCTTCACACATGAATGTAGTTTAACTGGAACATTTCCAAGTTAATTGTAGACATGGTGACACATCACTCCTCAATCCTTTAGCATAAGTCTCCAAAGAAAAATGCTCCCCCTGCCACCCAGTCTTTTTCAGACAAGGTCTTCCTGTAGCCCCAGCTAGCCTGGAACTATGTAGATCACTAGATTAGGCTGGTCTTTAACTCACAGTGATTCACCTACCTCTGCCTCCTGAGTGCTGGGATTAAAGGTATGTGCCACCACCCCCAGCAATTAGTCTCTCTGTTAAAAAAATTTTTTGAGGGACTGGAGAGATGGCTCAGCAGTTAAGAACACTGACTGTTCTTGCAGAAGAACAGGTTCAAATCCCAGCACCCACATGGCAGCTAACAATTGTCTGTAACTCCAGTTCCAGGGGATCTGACAGCCTCTTCTGTCCTCCGTGGGCATCGCATGACATGGGTACACTTACCAACATGCAGGCATAACACTCATACACATAAAACAAAAATAATAAATAAAATATTTTTAAAAAAATTTTTTTAGTTGATAATGACCACGAACTCCTGATCCTCTTGTCTCTACTTCAAGTCAGTCTCTTAATTAACTATAGTACAATGATCACTTGGTTTTTTTATTTATTTATTTATTTATTTACTTGTTTAGAGACAGGGTCTTACCAGGTAACTCTGGCTGGTCTGTAACTCTTTGTGGCTGGCCTTGAAGTCACAGAGATCTGCCTGCCTCTGCCTCCGGAGTGCTGGGATTAAAGACACGCACCACTATGCTTATTTATGCTTAGAAAATTTAACACTGCTATAACATTACCAATATCTGTCCTGGACCTTGTTCATTCATTCAAAGATTTATTGGACCTTTATATGCCAGACATTCTTGATGTGTTATATTACATTTGCAACATAAGTACATGTTTTGCACATATAATCTATTGGTAACAAAAGGGACTAATAATTTTTTTTTTTTGTAGTGCTGCTGGGGATTGAACCCAGAGCCTTGTGATACTGGGCAAATAACTTTGTGAATGAGCTACACTTCCAACCCTCTTCCTTTCTTTCTTTTTTTTTTTTTTTTTTGGTCTTTTTGAGACGGGGTCTCCCTGTAGCCCCAGCTGTCCTGTAACTCACTATGTGGACCAGGCTGGCCTTGAACACCCTTCCTTTATTTTAAAACTTAGCTACAGATCTTAAGTCACCCATGGGGGCCTTACACTTGTGATCCTTCTGCCTTAGCCTCCCTAGTAGCTAGGATTATAGGTCTGAGCCACCAGGCCAGTGAAAATATGGTTAATCCTACCTGGTTATATCATTTTTAATAGGAAACAGTTAATTCCTCCCTCCCTCCTTTCCTTTCCTTGCCGTGCCATGCCGTTATGTCATGTCATGTCATGTCATGTTGTGAGACAGGGTCTCACTATGTAACCTTGGCTGGCCTTGAACTCACAGAAATCTACCTGCTACTTCCTGGAAAACAGAAAGGAATCTTCCTTATTGATATTTTGTGTTTTACATTGTTTTCCTATTTTTAGGGCTTATGTAGCAGTGGATTAGTATATTTTATTAGTCCTAAGAGATTTTTTTTTTTATAAGATCATTTTTTTTTGGGTATTTTTGAGACAGGGTCTCCCTGTAGTCCCAGCTGGCCTGGAACTCACTATGCAGACCAGGATAGCCTCAAATTCACAGAGCTCCTCCTGCCTCTGCCTCTGAGTACTGAGATTGAAGGAGTGTGCCACCAAGCCCGGCTTTGTTATTTTGGGTTTTTTTGGGGGGGGGGGGT
>NW_008329143.1:1253261-1299313 GCF_000622305.1 Nannospalax galili | reverse complement strand
TTGAGACAAGGTCTCCCTGTAGCCCCAGCTGTCCTGGAACTCACTATGTAGACCAGGCCGGCCTTGAACTCACAGAGATTCTCCTGCCTTTGCCTTCTGAGTGCTGGGATTAAAGGCATGTGCCACCATACCCAGCATTATTTTGTTATATTTATTTATATTTATGTGTGTTTCTGTGTATATGGGTACCCACATGTATATGGGTACCCACAAAGGCCAGAACAGGACATCAGATCTCCTGGAGCTGGAGTTATAGGTGGCTGTAAGCCTCCTGACTTGGGTTTTGGGAACCAAACTTGTATCCTCTGTAAGTGGATGTTCTATAAGTGCTCCTAACTGCTGAGCTATCTTTCCAGCTAAGTATAGGTTTGTGCACATACCCCCACACGGACACAAATGCATATACATAATTCAAATTTTAAAAATCTCTAAACAAAACCAGGGCTGGAGAGATGGCTCAGCAGTTAAGAACACTGACTGCTCTTGCAGGGGACCTGGGTTCGATTCCCAGCACCCACATGGTGGCTACAAACCATCCTTAACTCCAGGTCCAGGGGACTCTGATGCCCTCTTCTGATCTCCATGGCATTGCACGACATGCAGGCAATACACTCATACACATAAAAATAATAAATAAAATATATTTAAAAAAAACCTTTTGCTGGGCATGGTGGCACAGCCTTCAGTCCCAGTACTCAGGAAGCACTCAATGAGTTCCAGGCCAGCTGGAGCTATTGGAAGACCCTGTTTCAAAACAAACAAACAACAACAACAACAACAACAACAAAAAACCTTTTGGGATGGGCATGGTGGCATACTCCTGTATCCTAGCACTTGAGAGGCTGAAGCAGAAGGATCCTGAGTTTGAAGTTAGCTTGGGCTACAGAGCAAGTCTCAACAAATAAACAAACCCACCTACCACCCTCAACAAATTTTGGGCTAGGGGAATAGCTCAGTTGATAGAGTGCTTGCCTAGCATGCATGAAGCCCAGGGTTCCCTCTCTAGCACCACATAAGCTGAGCACAGTGGTTCATTCCTGTAATTCCAGCACTTGGGAGGTGGAAGCAGGAGGATCAGAAGTTCAAGATCATCCTCAGCTACATATATAAGGGCAGCTTGGGTTACATGAGCTCCTAGCTCAAAAAAAAAAAAGGAGAGAGAGGAGAAAAATTCTTTATTTCATCCCAATTTTTAACTTACATAAAGAACTATATAATCAAAATATATGTCTAAAGAACTGTTTTCTATTTATTTATTTTTTGAGTTTTCAAGGCCATGTTACATAGCACAAGCTGGGCTGAATTCACTGTGTAGCCTAAGCTGGTCTCAAACTTCTTCTCAGCTCCTAGATGCTGAGATTATAGGCATGTGCCACCATACATGACTCTCAAAAGCTTTTTTAATACTCTGTTTAAAAAAATGAAACAAGGGGCTGGAGAGATGGTTCAGAGGTTAAGAGCACTGACTGCTCTTGTAGAGGACTCAGGTTTGATTCCCAGCACCACATGGTGGCTAACAACCATCCTTAACTTCAGTTCCAGAAGTCAGTGCTCTCTTCTGTCCTCTGTGGGCACTGCATGACACAGGTACATTTACATACATGCAGACAAAACACTCATAAAAACATCCAAAAAACAAAACAAAACTCTATTTTAAACCTTTTTTTTTTTTCCCTAATTGAGGTCTGACATCATCAATAGCATCGTGTGAGTGGTGTGTTACCAGTGTGATGTTGATTTTTTGCTCTTACCTATACCATTGTACTATTAAAACTTTGTTTTATTAGTGTCTCTTCCATGAAGTGCTAAATGTAGTAATTTTGTTTGTTTTCAAGAGATTCCAGAGAGTGGCATGATGCCAGGAACCATCATGGTGACTGAAGAAGAACTTAGTAGGTGTATTGACGATGTGTTTAAGGTTAGTACTTCAGGTCACTAATGTTCTTAGTTAATATTTATACTTGAGTCATATGAATGTATGCGTGTATTTTTTTTTTTTTTTTTTTTTTTTGACTCAGGGTCTCACTATGTAACCCTGGTTGGCCTCAAACTCACTATGTAGACCAGGCTGGCCTCAAACTCACAGAGATCCACTTACCTCTGTTTCCTGAGTGCTGGGATTAAAGACATGTGCCACTATGCCTGGCTTATACTTAAGTCTTTTGCAGATCTTTTATTTGGAGGTCCTGGGCATTGAACATAAGCCTCATGCTAGGCAAGCATTCTACTACTGATCTGTAATTCTAACTTTTAACAAGTACTTCAAGAATTGGAATGGTGGGGGCTGGAGAGATGGCTCAGCAGTTAAGAGCTTTGGCTGCTCTTGCAGAGGACCTGGGTTCGATTCCCAGCACATGGTTTCTAACAATCATCCATAACTCCAATCCCAGGGGATCTGATGCCCTCTTCTGTCCTCTGTGGGCACTGTACTACATGACATGGGTATATTTACATGCAGGCATAACACTTATACACATAAAATAAAATAAAAAAATAAAAATGAATTGGAATGAAAGGCTGGGGAGGTGGCTCAGCTGTTAAGAGTACTGACTGTTCTTGCAGAGGACCTGGGTTCAATTTCCTAGCACCCATACAGTAGCTAACAACTGTCCCTAACTCCAGTTGCAGGGTATATGATGCCCTCTTCTGGATTCTGTGGCCATTATACACATGTGGTGCACTTAACATACTTGCAGGCAAAACATTCATACATATAAAATAAAAATAATTTCATGACTTGAAAAAAAAAAAAATAGAGCCAGGCACGATGGCTTTCACCTTTAATCCCACTGCTAGGGAGGCAGGGGCAGGCAGAATCTCTGAATTCATGGCCAGTCTGGTGTATATAATGAATTGGAGGCCTGCCAGGGCTACATAGTGAGATATGGAGTATTAGACTTGAAAAGTACTGCTGGGTAGAGATAGGAAAAACTGTAAAGTTTGGTACAAAACCCTCCTACTATTTCTTGTAAATCACTAAAATAAGTTTAGAGGAAAAAGAGCATGGTTAATGTAGACTGTAATCCCAACACTTCAGAAGTAGAGGCAGGGGCATCATGAGTTTGAGGACAGACTAGACTACTTAGTGAAACCCTGTCTCTAAAAGAATTAAAAATAGGCAGCGAGCGAAGAAAGAAAGCACAAGAGATTTTTTTTCCTAGCAGAGGAATTAGCCTCTGGAAAATAGAGAGATCCGGAAATAATAAATCCTGTCATTTATCCTGTTCTTGTCCTCAAAAAGAAAGGATTCTCCTCATAGTTCAGTACCAGTTGGGGGGAATTTAAAACCTCCCAGTAAGGCATGTGAACTGTCAGTTTGCACTGAATTTCTGCCCCCAAGACCAGCACTGTGGGGAAGGGAGAATCATTGCCGAAGGTAATTGCTCTCTGTAAGGTTTTGGCAGCCCAGCTGTAGTTGGAAAACAGAGGAAATGTGTATGCTGAAGGAAAATGCTAAACACTGTGTAAAATTTAGCAACAAAGGGTGTGTTGTCTTTATTATCCTTCTGCTAATACTAAATTATAGCGTACAGTTCACTCGAAGGAAATGAGGACGACATCTGGGAACCGCAAATCCATCCAAGCACTCAATGGCCAACAAGAGGCTGTTTAGTTTTCGAGAGGCATCTGGGAATGTTTCCAGCTGTTTTTCTCTCTTTTCCTTCTGTTAACAGAGTTATTGAGATAAAATTCACACAGTATACAGTGCACTCATTCAAAGTGTACCGTTCAGGGCTGTGCAACCATCATCACTGTCTAATTTTAACGAAGCTTTGCATCATTAGCCATCATTCCTCTCTCCCCTGCCTTTAGCCCTCAGCAACCACAAGTCTACATTCTACCTCTATAGACTTAGATTTCACTTAAAGCAAACCATATGGTATGCGGTCTTAGCAAGAGCCTCCTCACCACCTAGACACGATCGCCTACCCACATAGAGCATAGGCTAGCCTTGATTTTAAAGTCCTCCTGCCCAATCCCCTCAAGTGCTGGGATTATAGGTATTATAATTTGATCCTTTATTTTGTCTTCTACTCTCTCATCTTGATTATTCCTTTTTTAAAATATAAAATAATTTTTAGTAATTATTTCAATGTCTTTGTCTTGTAATCTGCCATCTCTTTTTGGAAGGATCCATCGTATTGATTTTTCTGATCATGAGTTCTACCTTTTGCTTCTTTGCATGTCTGTAAATTTTTATGTTTTTGAGATATTCACATACCATAAACTTATTTTTTGTTTGTTTGTTTGGTTTGGTGGTGCTGGGGTTGGAAACCAGGATCTTGTACATACTAATCAACTTCTGTATCTCTGAGCTACCAGCACCAAAATTCATCTTTGTTTTTGGTTTTGTTTTTTAGACAGGGTCTTGCTAAGTAGCTCAGGTGGCCTTAAACTTAACCCTTTATCCTCTGCTTCAGCCTCCTAAGTGCTGGGATTATAGGCTGTGCCACCACACTTGATATTTCCTTCATATGGGCTAGGCATGTACTACCAAACTGATTTATACTTTATTTAAAGGGCAGGGATTGCGTACTAGAAATATTTCCTTCTGAAAGCATTTGTACACAAACACAAACACACACACACACACACACACTATGATATTTAAAGATTAAGCTCTCACCTCTTTGATTTTTAAAATGCTACCTATACCTCTAGTTCTATATATGAGTTTTATGTGGGAGCAAGGAAAGACTTTTCTACACTTGTACCTCTTATACATAGTGGGGTGCTTTGGTTATAAGAGCCCCGGTGGACCTGGTGGAACATTCTCAGTGGCTATGCAGTGCTAGATACTCACTTGTAGTTCATCTGCATGAATAATTCTCATTTCTATGTGGTCTGGGATTTACATTTTGTCTAAGCCCCAAAGGGGCTATGCAGCAACTCAGGAAACAGTTCTGTTGCTCCCTGACTTTGAATATCTGTGGATCAATCCTTCCAGTACTTAAATTCTTCTGTCTTTCTCAGTATGAGAGGGGTAATTGAGTGTTTCTTGGCTTGAGGAGATGAAGGGGGCCTAGACTCTTTAGGATAAGAGACAGCATTTATGTATTTACTTATATAGATACAGTTTCATTATGTAGGCCTGGCTGGCCAGGAAATTGTGGTGTAGACCCGGCTGACCTCGAATTCACAGAGCTCTACCTGCCTCTGCCTCCCAAGTGCTGGGATAAAAGGCATACACCACCACACCTGGCCTTATTGATTTATTGACTGATTGATTGAATTATGAGTATATGTGTGTGTCTGTATGGGGATATGTGCAGGTGTCACGTGAGTGCAGGTATTCGTGGGTGGGTCCCCTAGATCTGGAGTCACAGTAGTTGTGACCCATCATGATGGTGCTGAAAACTGAACTCAGTCCTTTGGAAGAGCAATATGCACTCTTAACCTCCTAAGCCATCTCTCCAGCCCTATAGTACTTTTTATTTGGGCATTTTCTTGGTCTTTAGGAGACTGGCTGCATTCTCACATGAGGGAAAGTGTTTTTATATAGTAGTATTTACAGTATTTGCCCAAGGCTTCTGAAAAGCAGAACAAATATTTGAGTAGGAAGATTGGAAGGTACTTGGTTATAATTTCTCACTTCCTCTTATCTCTGTTTCCAGATTCAGAGAATCTTGACTTCAATTATCCAAGTGTTTTTTCTGTCTAATGTAGCAAAGGACAGAGACACTGTGAGTTTGGGGCCAGCTTGGTCTGCATAGTGAGTTCCAGCCAACCAGGGCTACATAGTAAGACACTGTCTCAAAAAAAAGTATGTGTTGTGTTTGTGTGTGTGTGTATGTGTGTGTGTGTGTGTGTGTGTGTGTGTGTGTGTGTGTGTGTGTGTGTGTGTGTGTGTGTCTGTGGCTTGCCTTAAAGTCCTGATTCTCCTGTTTCCCCTCCCAAGTTCTGTACAGGAATATGCCACCATATCTGTTTTTTAAATCATCCTGGATTATTTATAACAATGTAAATGCTATGTAAACAGTTGTTCAATTCTGTTATTTAAGGGATAATGACAAGTAAAAATATCTGTGCATATTTGGCACTTAATGCAGTTTTCTTCCTTATTTCAGTCTGTATTAGGTTGAAACCACAGAGATACAACCCATGGATATGGCGTACTGATTGTCTTTCTTTCTTTTTTTTCTTTTTGTTTAGATTTTTTTTTTTTGCGGGCGGGGGGCAGTTCTTTTTGAGACAGGGTCTCCCTGTAGCCACATCTGGCCTGGATTTGCTATATAGAGCAGGCTGCCCTTGTACTTGCAGAGACCCGCCTGCCTCTGCCTCCCAAGTGTCTTTAGACTTTTTAAAAAATACTTTATTTATTATTTTTATTTTATGTGTATGTGTGTATTGCCTGTGTGTAGGTAAGTGCACCCATGTCATGCGATGCCTGCAGAGGACAGAAGAGGCTGTCGGATCCCCTGGAAGTAGAGTTATGGACAGTTGTTAGCTGCTATGTGGGTGCTGGGATTCGAACCTGGGTCTTCTGCAAGAACAACCAGTGTTCTTAACCGCTAAGCCATCTCTCTATCCCCTAGATTTATTTTTATTCTGTGTATATAGGAGTGTTTTGCTTATATCTATGTGCACTATGTACATGTACATGCAGTGCCCTAGGAGTCCAGAAGAGGGCATCAGATCTCCTAGAACTGGAGTTACAGGCAGTTGTGAGTTCTCATGTGGGTACTGGGAAATGAACCCAAGTCCTCTACAAGAGCACCCAGTGCTCTTAACCACTGAGTCATCTCTCTAGCCCCTTTCCCCTTTTAAAAGATTTATTTATTTACTTACTTATTTTTTGTTTTTTTGAGATAGGACCAGGTTGGCCTTGATCTCATAGAGATCCACTTGCCTCTGCCTCCTGAGTGCTGGAATTAAAGGTATGTGCTATCACTCCCAGCTTTATTTTTATTTTATGTGTGTATTTGCCTACATATAGGTATGTGCACCATATCCATGCCTGATGCCCTCAGAGGCCAGAAGAGGGCTTTATCCCCTGGAACTGGAGTTACAGACAGTTGTGAGCCACCATTTGGGTGCTGGGGACTGAACCTGAGTCCTCTGTAAGAGCAGCAAATTCTTTTAATAGTTGAGTCATCTCCTCCTCCTTTTTTTTTCTGTTTTGAGACAGGGTCTTGCTATGCAGTCCAAGCTGGCCTCCAACTCCCTGTCCTCCAGCCTCAGCTGGTTATATTTTTAAAAAGCTTTAGCTTCATACCAAAGTTAAGAAAGAAGTACAGAGTTCCCCTATACTTCACCTCCTGCCCTACTAGCTATGTTCCTTACCAGAGTAATACATCTCTTACAACTGATGAACCTACACTGTTCCAAAGCCTACCGTTTACATTAGAATTCACTCCTGATATTGTATATTTATGGGCTTTCATAAATTAACCTTTGATTTTATAGAAAAGAAAGAAAATCCAAAAGATTATTTAAAGGGACTTCTTCCAAATCTCACAGTGAGTGAATAATCTGTAGTAATCTGTGTGTGTGTGTGTGTGTGTGTGTGTGTGTGTGTGTGTGTGTGTGTGCGCGCACGCACACTTGTGTTTAGAGCCTGGATATTTGCACATGGTGCAATTTTAAGACTTTTAAAGGCTTTCTAGGGAAAAGTTTTTCCCTTTCTCACTTTGGCCTCTTCCTAAAGGCAGTTCTTTCTGGAAATTTCCACCCTTAACTGAACTGTGAACTTGAATAAGCAGAGGATCCACAGAAGCATCCTTCAAAGCTTTGGGAGTTACAGATGTTCAATTTTCAGTTCTGACTTTTTGGTGTTGTGTTGTAGAAAGTACCAGGACCTCTGAGCTAGACATTTGCAGTTTGCAGTCTGACAACAGGAGGACTTACAGATAGCTGTAGGTGACTTATTTACTATTTGAACTGTAGGAATGAAATAAGGTAATTCTTGTTTGTTGAGATGTGATCTCATGTAGCCCAGGCTGGCCTCAGCCTCCCTGGATAGCTGAGGCTGGCTTCAGATTCCCTATGTAGCCAAACTTCTTCCTGCCTCTACTTCTCAAGTGCTGGGATTATAGGCTTGTGCCCCCAAGCCTGGTAAAATAAGGGAACTTTTGATAGGTTCATAGCATACTGTAGCACATAAGTGCTCAAAAAGCTGTCAGTTCTTTTTTGGCTCAAAGAAACTCTTTAAAAAAAGACTGTTTTAAGCAGTATGTTCTGAAAGTATGCGCAGTGCAAAGTACTTGCTATATTAGGTAACCAGACTTGTTCTTTTTCTTCTCATGTCTTAATTAAACTCTGCAAGCACATTGGAAGTTCTAGAACACTCCAAAGGATCACTAGAACTATCTGAAGGATCACTGTAATGTAGTAGAGGGCAGCATTGACTAGTTTATTTTTTAATAGGTAAAGTCAAGTTAACAGTCTGTGCTAAATTTCAACATTTTGTTCAGTCAGTTTGATTCTATTTGATTCTGAATAGTACCATCATGATTGTATTAAAATGAAGCCACACATTAGGGAAATAATTTCATTTATTGTATCAGAAATAATTATAAAAGCATAAAACTAAATCTAACATTTGCGTGGAGCTATGCATTTACAAAATACTTTGACCATAAATTATTATAATTGGCCCTTATGCCAAAAGCTTAATCCTATATAATACATGCAAAAGCCAAGACTGCAGGGCTGGAGTGGTAGCTCAGTAGTTAAGAACAGAGGACCCAGGTTCAGTTCTCAGTACCCACATGGTAGCTCACAACTGTCTATAACTCCAGTTCCAGGGGATCTGATGCCCTTTCCTGGCCCCTGCAGGCATCAAACATGCACACAGTGCACATAATGTACATGAAGATAAAGTCATACATAACAATTTAAAAAGCCCAAATTGAGAGATTTAAATGTCTTTGGAGCTGGGAGTGTAGCAGGTGGGAAGTCCTGGGTGTGATAACCAGTATCACATCAAAAGAAACAGCATTGCCATGGTGGTACCAGGTTGTGGTACCTTTAGGAAGCAGAGACAGGAGGATTGCTGTGAGTTCAAGGCCATCCTGGGCTGTGCAGTGAGTACAAGGCCAGCCAGGAATACATGGCAAGACCCTGCCTCAAAAAAGCCAGAAACACAGGGCTGGAAAGATGATTCAGTGGTTAAGCGTGCAGTACTGCTTTTCCAGAAGTCCTGAGTTCAATTCTTAGCACCCACATCAGGTGGCTCCTAACTACCATAACTCTAGCTACTGGAACTCTGACTCCCTGTTCTGGTGTTCATGGGCACACTCACACACGGTAGACACATACATATAGACACATAAAAATAAAGATTTTAAAGGCCCAAATCAAGCAAACTAACTTCCCAAAAATGTCTTATCCATATTTATTCAATGTACAATTTTGGGCAGAGTAAAAATTCACACCAAGTTTCCTCACTCCCATCTCCCTTCCGAGGACTCTTCAGCAACTGCAGTGGTTGCTGTGGGGCAGTGCTCAGACTTTGGTGACAGGATGCCTTTCTGTTTTGTTTCATTTTGTTTTCTCTGAAACAAACACATTGTTATTTTTAATACATGTGACTTTTTTTTACCATTTTTTCTTTCTCTTGCATTCTAAAATTCTAACAAATCCTCCCAGACATTATATCCATCAGAAACAGAAACAAATCAACTAATATAAAATCGCACCTTCTATTGTTCAGTAGGTTTTCCCTTCTATGGTTGAAGTTCTGTAATCCTCTTCAGTTAATTAGCAGTGACTGAGTAGTCTCTAGCTATGGATTTGATAAAAAGAGAGGACCGAGAATGTGGCTAAATTACTAGAGTGCTTGTCTAGCATGTGCAAAGCCCTGGGTTTGATCCCCAACACAGGACATAAATTGAGTGTGGAGGCACATGCCCATAATCCCAGCACTGGTGCAGTAGACACGGGAAGATCAGAAGTTTAAGGTCATCTTCAGCTACATAGTGAATTAGAGGCCAGCCTGGGGGTCTCAGAGGGCAGGTGAAAAAGAAAAAAAACCACCTAATCAACTGTCCTAGTTTCTTTCTATTGATATAGTAAAACACTGATCAATTTGGAATGGCTGGAGAAATGGCTTAGTGGTTAGGTGCACTGGCTATCTTACAGAGGACCCAGGTTCAGTTCCCAGCACCCACATGGTGGTTAACTGTCTAACTCTAGTTTCAAGGGATTCGACTCCTTCTTCTGGCCTCTGCAGGTATGGTGTGCTTACATACATGCAGGCAAAATACCATACACATAAAATAACAAATAAATCAAAGATTGTTTTAAAAGTTTGGGTTTATTTAGCTTACACATCATCACTGAAGGAAGCTAGGGCAGGAACTCCTGCATGAACCTGGAGGCAAGAGCTGAAGCAGAGATCATGGAGGAACACTGCTTATTAGCTTGCTGTCCCTGATTTGCTCAGCTGCCTTTCTTAAGCAGCCCAGGCCCATCAGCCCAGGACAATACTGCTCTCCCACAGTCTCTCTCCCAGTATAGACACCTGGGCCTGTCTATACCAATTGGTAATTAAGAAGATGTCCACAGTCACAGACCAGTCTGATCTTGGAAATTCTTCAGTTGAGGTTCCCTCTTCCCAGGTGACTCTAGGTTTGTGTTGACAACTGAAACTAACTGTGACACCAGTGAAACCACAACCAGAGAAAGATATAAGGCATTATAACTTCTCCAGAACAATAGAACTTTCAAGAAAATAAAGATCAGGCTCCCTCGCTCACCATTTTTATCTAGCCAGGCTCAAGACTGTGTACCAGTACCTGCTGAATGCCAGGTGCTTTGCCAGGTCTACAGGTACAGGAATGACTAAGAACCAACACCTGCCTTCAAGGACGTCCTAGGCAGGCAAAGAGTGGCTGTAATGTGGCCTACACTAAGGAGTGTTCAGAATATGAATACGGCAGTCCTCTGAACCTAGATGAAAGGATGAAAGATTACGAGACTTAACCACAAATACCTTATCTCATGGCCAGATTTGTGAACAAAAGCTGTGATGATGTCAGAGGAAAACAGAAATCTGAGAGGGACAAAGAAATCCCCAGGCTGCCACCAGGGTCACTGGTACTAGTCTATATCCTCATCCAATAGTCCAATCTTTGAGCCAGTGTGGTTTTCATAGTTCCACACTGGCCTCTAATTTTTGTCCCTTGGTGCTTCTGACTAGAATAACCACAGGTAGACATAGAAGGTCAACTTCCCTTTGAGGCACTCTGTCACTCCTCAGGGTTTTATCTAATCCAAACAATTAAAAAGCTACTTCCAGAGCCTATCTGTGCAATTTTGTTTAGTGATCCCTACTTCCGTAAATACTCTTCAGTAACCAGGAAACCTTTACCAACTTCAGCATTCCATCTTTAAAGTGGTAACATTAGGATTGATAGGCAACCTTTATCTACCACAGAATTTCATCTTTAAAGTGCTAACATCAGGGCTGATAGAGGAACAGAAAACATGTTAGAAATTTGTTCTGCCTTGTCAAATTGAAAGTTCAGATGTTCCAATTTTATATGAAGGATGGTTCTTTCTTTTTTTTTTTTTTCCCCATTCCCAATTTAGACTTACCTCTTATAAAAAGAAGGTTGGAGAGATGCTTAATAGTTAAGAATGCTTATTCCTTTATCAGAGGACTGGAGTTAAGATTCCAATACCCACATGGGATGGCTCACAAACAGCCATAACTTCAGTTCCCAGGGATCCGACATCCTCTTTTGGCTTCACCCACTGTCCTAGTTTGTTTCTCCATTGCTGTGACAAAACACTCTGACTACTACCAACTTGGGGAGGAAAGGCTTTATTCAGCTTACATCTCTCAGGTCACAGTTCATTAGGGAGCCCAAGCTACCACTCAGGGCAGGAACCTGGAGGCAGTAGCCCCAGCAGACCTGGAACTCGCTATGTAGACCAGGCTGGCCTTGAACTCAAAGAGATCTGGCTGGCTCTGCCCCCCAAGTACTGGGACTAAAGGCGTGCGCTACCACACCTGGCTAAAATATATCAATTTTAAAAAGAAACCTAATACTATGCTCCTTAAGAACATTTTGACCTCAGGTAGAAATAGACATGAAGTATTAGAGTGTGTTTCAGAACTTGAATTCCCCTCCCACATCTCCTCCAAGTAAACAAGGACAATCCAACTCCTCCCTGCCTCAACATATGCACACAAAGAGCCTGCACATAAACACAGCCCCCCCCAAATTCCAGTGCTCTATTCCCAGATTTCAGTAGGGAAGAAAGCTTGGGGCTATTTTTTTTTTTGTATTTTTTTTTTCCTTTTTCTTTGGTGCTGGGGATTGAACTTAGGGCCTTGTGCATGTTTAGTACTACCTACTCCACCACTGAGCTATACCCTTATTGTGTCATGACCCCTTCCCCTCTGGTTGAGACCAGTTCTCATTTTGTTGGCTAGGCTTGCCTAGAACTCTATGGCCCAAGCTGCTTCTAACTCGGGATCATTCTGCCTCTACCTCCTAAGAGCTGGGATTATAAGGGTATACCACCCCGTTTGCCTCCCTCTCCTCCCCCAACTTTTTTGTTGTTTGTCTTTTTGAGACAGGGTCTCCCTGTAGCCCCAGCTGTCCTGGAACTCACTATGTAGACCAGGCTGGCCTTGAACTCACAGAGATCTGCCTGCTTCTGCCTCCCAAGTGCTGGGACTACAGGCATGCACCACCACACCCAGATTTTATTATTTTTTTTTATGTGTACGAGTGTATTACCTGCATGTAGGTAGGTGCACTTGTGTTGTGCAATGCCCTCAGAGGTCAGAAGAGGGCATCAGATCCCCTGGAACTGGAGTTACAGATGGTTGTTAGCCACCATGTGGGTGCTGGGAATCAAACCTGGGTCCTCTACAAGAGCAGTCAGTGCTCTTAACCACTGAGCCATCTCTCCAGCCCCCCAACCGCTTTTTAATGGCAAATGTACATAGCATAAAAGTTATTTGAGCCGGGCATGTTGGCGCATGCCTTCAATCCCAGCACTAGGGAGGCAGAGACAGGCGGATCTCTGTGAGTTCAAGGCCAGCCTGGTCTACATAGTGAGTTCCAGGACAGCTGGGGCTACAGGGAGACCCTCCCTCAAAAAAAAAAAAAAAAAAGTTATTTGAAAGTGTACCATTCAGTGGCACTAAATTCATTTACGGTCTTTCCCAACCATCACTCCTGTCTAATGGCAGAACTTTTTCATGACCACAAATAGAAATTTTGTGTTTATTAAGCAGTCATTCCCTGTCTCCCTGTCCCAGACTGACTCCCTAAGGATTGTGATGAGCTTTATGTCAGGCAGATTTGAATTCATCCTGGAGCTGCCCATTGTTCCTAGTGTGTATCTACTCAGCTCACTCCTGCGAACCCTTGGAGGATCTATTGTACGCTTCATTCTTGACTAGAAGAGCAATGCTTGGTAGTTACTGTTTGCTTTATAAAGCCAGTGACAAGCTGAGTGCATAGGTGTGCACTTCGAAGTCCATTTACTCAAGAGACAGGCAGGGGGATTGTGGGTTGGAGACCAACTAGGATGATGTAGCAAGTTATTAAAGATATTAAAAAAAAACATGAAAAAACTATAATCAATAGGCATGGTGGTGGCACATGCCTTTAATCCTAGTACTTGGGAGGCAGCAGCAGGAGGCTTTCTGTGAGTTTCAGGTCAGCTGGGGCTACAGGAAGACCCTATTTCAAAAAAAGACCAAACAACAACAAATCAGTAACCATGGTGGTGGGGGGGAGGCTTTAAATTGTGAGCTGTTGTGTTCAAATTGCTAATCTATTCTGATAAGTGTTAAACTAGGGAGCTTAACCTTGACTCATTGCTTAGGAAATAATTAAATTAGTGAATTAAATTAGTGAACTGTGAAACATAAAGCAGGTGTATGAAAAAGAGAACATGATCTGGGTGTTTTAATATATGCTGTTAGGGCCAGCGAGATGGCTCACTGGGAAAAGGCACTTGCCACAAAATCTGACCACCTGAGTTCAATTCCCCAACCTCACATGGTAGAAGGGGAGAACTGACTCCTGCAGGTTGTCCTCTGATCCCCATACGAATTCCACAGACAGACAGACAGACAGACAGACACACACACACACACACACACACACACACACACACAGAGTAAATAAAATGTAATTTAAAAATTAACAATTACTGCTGCCTGCCTTTCATCTCCAACATCCAGTTTGGTCTTAGGATACATCACAGTCCTTACAGAAGACAAAAGAAACTGGATTTTGATTGTTGTTTCTAGATCAGTTTAAAACTTGTGACAAACAGAAGTATTTCCAAGAAGGAAATTTAAAGGATATAGATTCAGACTCGATACAAGAAAGAATTTACTATTGATGTTGGGAGAGAGGGGACAGTCATGTGTGTATCTAGCACAGGCCATTTGAATTCTTTGAGATATCATAGAAAATTCATTTATCAACCTGAGACAAAAGGGGACATTATCTTTAAATCTTTCTACTTAGATAAAAAATACAGGTTTTTTGGGGGGGGGGCCTGGAGAGATGGCTCAGCGGTTAAGAGCATTGGTTGTCTTGCAGAAGACCTGGGTTCAAATCCCAGCACCCACATGGCAGCTAACAACTGTTCATAACTCCAGTCCCAGGGGATCTGACAGCCTCTGCTGTCCGCCGCGGGCATTGCACAACACGAGTGCGCTTACCTACATGCAGGCAATACACACATACACATAAAAAAAAAAACATAAAGTTTTTGTATTCCTATTATTCTTTATGGCCCTTGCCTCTGTCTAGTGACTGTTTATTGTCTGCCTTCCCCTTCAAAGCAGACTGCTCACCACTGTGTTCACAGTATTGTAAGGCTGCCTTGTGTTTTAACTGGCACCTAGTACAAAATTGCTTAATCATTATGTAAAATAAACAATAAGTACGTATAAATAGCTGTACAGCTTTTCTTTTTCTCTAATTGTAAAAGTACTTGTTCCTTATTGGAAGTTAAGAGAAGAGAATGTTTAAATTGGGGAGACGTTTATCAACAAAACCATATATCCCCTAAGAAGTGTGCTTCACTGAGGCCATGTTGAAGTTCAAGCTCAGTGGTAGAGCACGTGTTTGGCATGACTGAGACCCTGGGTTCAATCCAGCACTGCAAAAAACAACAGAATGGCATTCTCAAACCAATAAATAATGGAGATTCACTGCATTTGGCTTTTTCGGGTTTTGTACAGAAGATGCTGGCAAGGAAGAGTGGCCCCAGAGGGATTATTCCCGAGAACACAGGATCCAGAGCCAGACAATAAGTCCTTACGTTATCTGGGAGATCTTGCTTACCTCCTGTAGTTGGTGATACCATAATTAGGCCTGCATATTACCTCTGAACACTGCCTTACAAGGCACTTGGTGTAGCTCAGTTTATGGAGATTAGATCATGTACAGGAAGCTGGCTCTTTAGTTATCAGGCTCCACAGAGGAGACGTGAGGATTGTGGAAAATTAGGGTTCATTTGAAGGGATGGGGTCTGCTGGAAAACAGAGCTTTTTCCAGCCTGTGCGGGTGACCGTTTCTCATAAACAGTATTGATTCCTACCTCAGTACTCTATAAATAAGGATCTCTCTGAATTTTCCTTTCCTCGTCATTAAATAGAGCTGCTAAAACTAACTTTGGAGGATTTTTTTTTTGGATACTGGGTTTCTTTGTGCAGTCTTGGCTGGCCCTGGAACTCTCTAAGTAGACCAGGCTGACCTTGAACTCATAGAGATGCATTTGTCTAGCCTCCTGAGTGCTGGGATTAAAGGTGTGTCACCACATCCAGCCTAGGAGAGATTTTATAGGTGCACATTCTTGTGTTGGATGGCCACTGCAAGTATGTGGGGGTCAGAGGACTTGCAGGAGTCAGTTCTCTTCTTCCACCATGTGGGTCCTGGGGATTGAACTCATCAGGCTTGGTAATAATCACCTTTACCTACTGAACCATCTTATTGGTCCAAATTATAACTTTAATGAGCTAATTTTTTTTTTTTTAAACAGGATCATACTGTGTAGCCCTTGCTGACCTGGAACTCTATGTAGACCAGGCTGGCTGGGAACTCAGAGATCCACCTTCCTCTTGCTAGAATTAAAGGCATTGCACCACCACACCTAGCCAATGAGCTAATTCTTTAAAGAATCTAGCATATGGGGCTGGGGAGATGGCTCGGTGGTTAAGAGCATTGACTGCTCTTGCAGAGGATACAGGTTTGATTCCCAGCACCCACATGGCGGCTGCAAACCGTCCTTATCTCCAGTTCCAGGGGAATCCGATGCCCTCTTCTGACCTCTGTGGCATTGCATGAAATGGGTGCACTCACACACATGCAGGCAATACACCCATACACATAAAATAAAAATAATAAAATATATATATAAATATACATACATATATATCTATATAAAGAATCTAGCATAGTACCTAGAAGATTAAAAACAAGCAGCAATAATGAAAACCCTCCCGTAGTTCCTGGCGCACATTCTAAGGACATAACAACCACTGTCACCTTCTCTTTTCCTTTTTATCTTCATCGTAGATATAAGCAGATTTTAATGAAGTTATTATAAAAAGAATTAAATTTTGAAATCCTATTGTGCTTGGAGTTTTGAATAACATTGTGTATGCCCTTAGACACTTTAGATGATCTGTTTGGGATTATAATAATTGGTTTATTTCGTTCTTTCTGTTGCTATAAATAATCTGAAGGATAATGACTTACCGTTTTTATATTCACTGCAGTGTCCAGGACAGTACTTTGAATTTAATTTGGTTTTTGTTTTTGTTTTTTTGGTCTTTTTGAGACAGGGTCTCCCTGTAGCCCCAGCTGTCCTGGAACTCACTATATAGACCAGGCTGGCCTTGAACTCATGGAGATCCGCCTGCCTCTGCCTCCCAAGTGCTGGGATTAAAGGTGTGCAATAGCATGCCCGGCCTTGAATTTAATTTGTATTCAGAAAAAGCTTGTTGAATTGGCTGTATTTGTGCTAGACTTATATAACATAGTCATTGTTAATTAAAAAATCAATATCTGCTGGGTGTGGTGGCACATGTTTAAAATCCTAGCACTCAGGAGGTAAAAATAGGGTATCTCTGTGAGTTTAAGTTCGGCCTGGGCTATTGAGAGAGTTCCAGGCCAGCCAAGGCTATGTCTCAAAAAAATAAAAATAGGGACTGAAAAGATGACTCAGCAGTTAAGAGCACTGGCTGTTCTTGCAGAGGACTCGGCTTTGATTCCTAGCACCCACATGGTGACTAACAACCTTCTGAAACTCCGGTTCTAGGGGACCTGAAGCCCTCTTCTGTCCTTGGGCATTGCATGACATGGGTGTATACATAAAATAAAATTTTTTTAAAATTAATAAAATAAGCACAATAAAAGGGAGGGATTTACAGTAAGCTATGTTTTGTTTCAAATTTAGGTTTTAGGACTTTTTGTTGTTGTTGTCTATTTGTTTGTTTCCAGTGCTGAAGATTTAGTTCACAGGCCCTACAACTGAACTGCAATACCTTGTCCTTTAAATGCAGTTTTGTTTTTCTTCTTAATGAAATCTATTTAATTAATTGTTCCTGCTAGCAAGACTTCAGCATAGGACAGTTATTGTATGGATGACTGATAGAAAGATTAGGAGACTCAAAGGTCCTAGGAAAGGAAGAGGTCAGGCAGCGTGTTAATTTGCCCATACCGCTGGGCAAGTCTTCAGTCTGTGCGTGTGAGATGGGGCTCTAATTTGTTCTTCCTTCTTTCAGTCAACACATGGTTCCATTGCCATACTGAGCAGAGTCTTAGAAGAAAGTGTTAAGTAGGGCTCTACACTCTGCAGAATGTTGGTGTTGGGTGCTCTGGCTGGCACTTGTGGTGCATCTCACCATGCCCTTCTCCCTAGGTGTATGTCGTGGCAAATGAACCTCTCCCAGTGTTGCTGGATTCCCTGCTTCCGCTCCTTGGGGTGCTTTTTTCTCTCTACTGTTTTACCCAGCAAAGTGTGTCTCACATAAGGTAAACAAACAACTGTATTTGCTTATAAATAGAGTCTTACTTGTTTATAAATACTGATAAATTAGGCCACTTACTATTCCCTTTCAAAGTCAGAAACGTGTTTTGAGAGTCTTTTACTCTGCTTATCCAGAAAAGAAAGAGGACTTTGCAGATTGAAGAGAACAGGGTATAGTTTTCAGAATGCCTTTCCATAGCCTGTCCTGGACATCAGAGATGAAAGCTGTTTCCATGGATAAACATGGCACTGTTTGGTCAGTGAGCAATACTGCAGTTCTATGTCTAGGAAGGAGAAAATAGATGGGTCATCATGACCTGGTGGAGAGTTGGAAAACAAGCTTGAAAAGTTCAGATGTAAATGTAGCATATCATAACCTAATCTAAGATATGGTATTAATGATGCCATGGTGATTATAGAAAGAAGGAGTTTCTCAGTTATCCAGGAAATACCTTTTTGTGTTAGTTTGAAAATGATTCATTTTAGCCAGGTATGGTGGCACATGCCTTTAGTCCCAGCACTTAGGAAACAAAGCAGGTAGACCTCTGTGACATGGAGACCAACCTGGGATGGTCTGCATATTGAGTTCTAGGCTAGCTGGGACTACAGAATGAGACTCTGTCTCAAAAAAAAAGTCTCTCTCTCTCTTTCTTTCTTTTTTTTTTTTTTTTTTTTTTTGAGTTAGGGTCTCTTTTGTCTTTTTTGAGACAGGGTTTCCTTGTAGCCCCAGCTGTCCTGGAACTCACTATGTAGACCAGGCCAGCCTCGAACTCACAAAGATCCACCTGCCTCTGTCTCCCAAGTGCTGGGATTAAAGGCGTTGCGCCACCATGCCTGGCGAAAAAGTCATTTTGTATTAGCACTATTTCAGTAATTTGTGTCATTTCTTTCATATAGTAGGAGTTTATAGCCTTTCTAAAGTCCCATAGAATTCTGACTTGGGGAAGGCTAGGGATGTAGCTCAGTGGTACACATGCCTGGCATGTACAGGCCCTGAATGTGATCCCTAGCACTATGAGAAAAAAAGAAAAAAAGCAAGCAATAAAGCTATGGAATTCTGATTTTTGGTGCTTCCCCAAATATAATTAAATATGTAATAATAGTGCTTCTATATGAAGACTAAGTATGTAGCCAAGGATGACCTTGAACTGATCCTCCTACCTCCACTTCCCAAGTGCTGGGATTACAGGTATGCACCCCCAAGCCCATTTTATACAGTGCTGGGATTCAAACTCAGAGCTTCATGCATGTTAGACAAGCCCTCTACCAGCTGAGCTATATAGCCAGCCCAGCATGTTATTCAGAGCCTACACCTGACCTATTGGCTCTTTAGCACCCCACAGCCATAATTGTGAGAAAGAGTGAAGTGGATGATGGTGGCTCTGAATTAGGCTTCAAAGGACTGTCCATAACTTATTTTCCTTTAAAAAAAAAAAAAATCCCAAGTTTCCCCAGCACTGTTATGTTGTCAGCCAAGATTGACAAGGAGGTCACCCACTGTTGGTCCCACTGAGAGTAGATGGTTTTTGTTTTTTTTGGTCTTTTTGAATCAGGGTCTCCCTGTAGCCCCAGCTGTCCTGGAACTCACTATGTAGACCAGGCTGGCCTTGAACTCACAGAGATCCACCTGCCTCTGCCTCCCAAGTGCTGGGATTAAAGGCGTGCGCTACCACACCCAGCCCTGAGAGTAGATGGTTTTTATCAGTGAAAGCTTCATTCAGTGTGTGATCTAAAGGTAGTCATACACTTGGAATTTAAAAAAAAAAAATCATGTGCTGTTCATGTGGCATATCAGGGCTGTTTCTAGAGCCAAGAATTAGTCAGTCACTGGTGAATTCAGGGTATTTGCTTTCTGAAATTCACGAGATGCATGCTTCCCTCTCCTGGGTTTCCGTAGCAGTGGGTGATGGTGGTGGTTTTTGGAATGCAGCAGAACCTGGCAGTCTTTCTTTTTTTGTGTTAGCTTGTTAGATGCGTGGCATGAGATGACAAGCTCATTCATAACTGCTTTTTCTGCCAGGTCATTTTGCCAAGAGATCTTATTATGGATCCTGGGGAAGCTGGAAAGGAAGAAGGCAATTGCCAGCCTGAAAGGATTTGTGGGATTGGACAAAGCTGTGCCCTCTTTCCATCCTCAGTGTCAGTTTAGAGCTGCCACTCAGGGTGGCATTATGATTACTATCAAAGAGACCATGAGGTGAGTTCACCATCCTCTGTTGTACATTCAGTAGGCTGCTCTGTGACTCAGCCACTAAGAGGCGCTGATGGAAAAGAAACCAGGAAACTCAGACAGCCAAGGCACTTGCTATTTATAATCTCTAAAAGAAACCAGAGCCTTAAATGATCCTCTGGGTTTTATTCCAAGATACCAGCTAATAGAAGGTGCAGTTTACTGGAGCCTCGCAGCTCTGCATTATAGCAAACCCAGTTGATTCACAGGCTTTGCCAGTGAATCAGAGTAAAGGGCAGCACGTGTTCCCCTTAACACCAGAATAAGCCAGTTCTGTTTCCAAATCAAAATGGTATATATGTGAATACTCATGGCCTTATTCTTAAGGAAAATTGTCTGAACTCTATCTTCTTGGTAATTTTGTGGTAGGGGCTTCTGATATGAATAGATCAGAAAGTAATAGATGTTAGCGGTAGGGATAATTTATTTCTTCAACATCTCACAAGTATTATATCTTATTTTTTGTGGTGCTGAAGATTGAACCCAGGGCTACATGTGTGTTAGGTAACTGAGCTACATTCTCAGGCCCACCAAGTATTTATTTTAAATGAGTTCCACTTTCTGGGTGATCTGTAGAGAAAGCTGCTTTCGTAGAAACCTAAGTTCTTGACTACCAACCATGTAGTATTTAACTGGTCCAGTTACCCTATTCACATCCCAGTCAAAGTGTTGCTGTTTGTTGAAATGCCTAAATTTAATTTTATATTCATGGCCAACTTGGTAAATTTTCAAAACACACTCTCAATATGATGTACTTGAGAAAAAAACACATGGTATTCAAACAGAATTATCAGAACAACCTGGAGTTTATTGAGAATTGAGCATTAGCAGGTTTGGGGTTAGAACTAAGCATACAGAGTGAAAGAGTTTAAAATTATTGCCACAATTTATTTTGATTTGTGCGTGTGTGTGTGTGTGTGTGTGTGACTATGTACCACATGTGTGGGGGTACCCTGAGAGACCAGAAGAGTATAGATCCCTTGGAACTGGAGTCACAGGCTGTTGTGAGCCACCCAGTGTGGGTGCTGGGATCTGAATTTAGATCCTCTGGAAGGGCAGCCAGTGCTCTTACCCCTGAACCATCTCTTCAGCCCCTAAAGTGGTTTTTTTTTTTTTTTGGTCTTTTTGAGACAGTGTCTCCCTGTAGCCCCAACTGTCCTGGAACTCACTATGTAGACCAGACTGGCCTTGAACTCACAGAGATCCGCCTGCCTCTGCCTCCCAAGTGCTGGGACTAAAGGTGTACGCCACCACACCCGGCTAAAGTGTTTTTTAAATAAACATGGTGTGGGCTGGAGAGATAGTTCAGTGGTTAAGAGCACTGGCTGCTCTTATAGAGGACCAGGGTTCAGTTCCCAGCACCACATGATGGCTGACAACTCCAGTTCCAGGGGGTCCAACGCCCTCTTCTGATCTCCACAGGCATTGCACGCACAGATTCACTTACATATATCCTGGCAAAACATTCATATACATAAAAAAATTAAAATTAAAAAAAAGGGAACTAGAGAGATGACTCAGTGGTTAAGAGCACTAACTACTCTTGCAGAGAACTTGGGTTTGAATCCCAGCACCCACATGTTGGCTAACAACCATCTGTAACTCGTTTCCAGGGATCCAACGCCCACTTGTGACTGCCACAGGCATTGCGCAACACAGGTGCACTTGCACACATGCAAGCAATGCACTCATACTCATAAAATAAAATGAATAAAAAATAAAATAAAACACCTTGGAACTATTTTGACCTGGGGCCAATTCAGAGGGAGTAGAGAGAATTCTAAAGTGTTTAGTTTACTGTTTGTAGCTTATTGCGATTTTTTTTTCTTTTTTTTGTCTTTTTGAGACAGGGTCTCCCTGTAGCCCCAGCTGCCCTGGAACTCACTATGTAGACCAGGGTGCCCTTGAACTCACAGAGATCTGCCTGCCTCTTCCTTCCAAGTGCTGGGATTAAAGTCATGCGCCACCACGCCTGGCCTTGCTTATTGCAATTTGAACAACTATTCAGTGCCCTTCTTATAGTGCACATATCTATGAAAAGCCAATGTCCCTATTGAGACTGTATTTTATAGTACGAAAATGTAATTAGTAAGCAGCGATTAAATGAATCTCCATCCACTGCCAGAAGCAACCACTCCTTAAAACCTGGGGTGTCTGTTTGGATTTTGAGGTATCCATAATCCCCTTGACATTATGCACAAAAAATTTCATATGAACACCTGTGTCTTTCAAAAAGTAAGGCCCATGGACACTTAAAACAGTCTGTGTTTCTGGCTGGGCGTGGTGGCGCATGCCTTTAATCCCAGCACTTGGGAGGCAGAGGCAGGTGGATCTCTGTGAGTTCAAGGCCAGCCTGGTCTACATAGCGAGTTCCAGGTCAGCTGGGGCTATAGGGAGACCCTGTCTTAAAAAGACCAAAAAAAAACCAAAACAAAAACAGTCTGTGTTTTCAAAAGATTGACAACCAGTTGACTATAGAAGAGTGTGTTTGTGTGTGTGTGTGTGTGTGTGTGTGTCTGTGCACATGTGTGTGTGCATGTGTGTAGTCATTTATGCTACAGGCCCTACTAGTTCCCCAGGGGCAGGGGCAGGCAGCCTATTCTGTGAGATCACTTACCTTTTACCTTGCCATTAGCCCAACTTAAGTTACCAGTAAGAAGTTGGTTTAAAGAAACTGAATGAGCAGCTTTGATTTCATTATCTTTGGAACCAGAACTTTTACTTTTTTGTTGTTTGTTGGTTTTGGTTTTTTGAGACAGAGTCTCACTATGTAGCCAAGCCTAATCTGGAACTCAAGTTTGAGGTTGGCCTCAAACTTGAAGCAATCCTCCTGCTTCAATGTTTCAAGTGTTATGATTGTAGGGATGAGCCTCCACACCCACCATGAAAGCCTCTTCATAAATCTTTTTCTATTTGAGCAAATGACTGTGCAGGCCTGGTAGCTTAGCTTCCAAGAATAAATACTGAGCAAATGATTGTACAGGCCTAGTAGCTTAGCTTCTAAGAATAAATACTGTGCAGTCTTCAGCAAAGAGATATAGGAGAATAAATTGACCAAGGTCTCTCAAATGTTTAACTGTGTAGAAATAATGGTACTTTGGAAAGTTATAAATTATAAGGTTTCAGGTTGTCCAGATGACTCAGCAAGTAGAGGCACCTGAACTCTGGCCCGATGGCCTGAGTTGAATTCCTGGATCCCACAGATGGTTAGAGGAAACCAACTTCTGAGAGGTGTTTTCTGGCCTCCACATGTGACTACATGCCATGGCACACATATTCCCCCCCACACACACAAATACAAATAAATAAATAACATTTAAGAAAATACGAGGTTTCAAGAAAAAGAAAAATCTCTCAGTGACAGTGCCAGGAGCAATCTTCCCCTGTGTTGCAGTGATGAAGATGAGGAGGAGGCCTTGTACCAGAAGATGTCCTCAGAGCAGAGCCAGGTGGAGCATCTTGGAGACTTGCTGTCCCATTGCCAGGAATGTGGTTTGGCGGGAGACTTCTTCATCTTCTGTCTGAAGGTAAAAACCCCACACAGTTCACAGTCAACTTTATTCTGAGGTCATTCTAGGAGGACCTTTGAAGTTCCAAGGCATTCATCATTTTAGCTCCAAAAACTTAGGTTCCAATTTAGGGAAAATGAGCAGAAGATAAAGAGTAATTTGTTTGTTGACAGCCTTTGGGTTAGAAGAAAAAAGAAATTCATGAGTGGTTCTGATAGGATCTCACTGCTTCACAAGGCAGTCTACACTGAAAATTTGGAGACAACAAAGTAGCCCCATTGATCTATGAAAGAGTTAATCGTTGCTCCGTGTTGACAGAGAGAACTCTTTTGAAGTTAATAGCAGGTTTACAGCCACAGAGTAAGCCCTTATCCTTTCTGACTGGTGTGCTGTCAGGTATTTGGAAGGGAGACTTAACCACTCTGCCTCCCTCATTTTACTCTGTAACCACTTGAAACCTTTTCCGAGTTTCTTTCTGAATGTTGGTCGGTTGTTGCTTCCTTTGGCCCTAACCTCTAGGAGTAACTTGTACCCCATAACACTAGCCCTGTCTATTGTCTGCTGCTGGCCTCCAGCTTTGCCTTTTCTACTTTACCCTCCAGTGTAGCCTAGGAGACTGTCTGGAGTTTAAGGTTGGGTAGTGGGTGAGAATGCAAGGCTGACATTTCTAGAACTTTGTTCAAAAAGTCCAAATTAGCCAGGTATGGTGGCACATGCCTGTAATTTAGCACTCTGGGAAGTAGAGACAGGATTTAGAGTTTCATGCCAGCATAGGCAACATAATGAGACTCTTTCTTTCCTTTTTTTTTAAAAAGACAGTTTTCTGAAGCCCTGACAGGCCTCAGACTCACAGAGACCCTCCCAAGTGCTGGGATCAAAGGTGTATGCCACCATACTCAGCATGAATCTCGTTCAAAAAACAGGGTAAATGTGTCTATTGCCAAACCTACACAATAAATAAATAAAATAAATAAATAAATAGGTAAGTAAATAAATAAGTAAATAAATAATAAATATGAGAGGGAGAGAGAAAGAAAGGTAGGTCCGTTGTGGTGTCATGTACCTTTAATCCCAGCACGTGGGAGGCAGAGACAGGCAATCTCTGGGAGTAGTTCCTGATCTATATAGTGAGTTCCAGGTGAGCCAGGGCTACACAGTGAGACTGTCTCAAAAAAGCAAAAACAGCTGGGTGTGGTAGCACACAACTTTGATGCCGGCACTCTCGAGGTAGAGGCAGGTAGATCTCTATGAGATTGAGGCCAGCCTGGTCTACATAGCAAGTTCCAGGTCATCTAGGACTACAAGGAGATCCTGTCTCAAAAAAATAAACAACCCCCCCCAAAACCCCACAAAAATAAATGAATAAAGAAATAAGCACTAAACAGAATAATGATAATAAATAGAAATTAAAAACAACACTAAACCAAAATGTTTTACTTTTAATTAAACTCCAGCTTCCTTTTTTTTTAATTTTTAAAAAAAATTTTTTTATGTATATGTGTGTATTGCCTCATGTAAGTAAGTGCACCTATGTCGTCCAATGCTCGTGGAGGACAGAAGAGGCGCTTGGATCCCCTGGAACTGGAGTTACAGTTGTTAGCTGCCATGTGGGTGCTGGGATTCGAACCTAGGTCTTCTGCAAGAACAGCCAGTGTTCTTAACCAATGAGCCATCTCTCCAGCCCCCTCCAGCTTTCTTTTTGAGACAAGGTCTCATATACCCCAGACTGGCCTCCTTGACCTGGAGTTAAGGACAGTTGTTAGCCACCATTCCTTGTCTGGCTTCCTAGGGCATTGCACACATTGATGCACTTACGTACATAAATGTAGGCAACACACTCATACACATAAAATAAAAATAATTTTTTTAAGATAAGAAAACTGCAGGCTGGGCATGGTGGCGCATGCCTGTAGTCCCAGCACTTGGGAGGCAGAGGCAGGTGGAGCTCTGTGAGTCAAGTCCCAGTTTCAAAAAGACCAAAAAATAAAAGAAAAATGCCCACAGACAGCCCCACAGACCATTCTGATGGAGGAAGTTCATCAGTTGAGATTCCCTCTTCCTAGGTGACTCTAGTTTGTGTCAAATTGACAAAAACTAACCAGCACATCCCTTAACAGACTTCCTATTTTATATTATGTATTTATGCAAAGTAGCATTCTTAGCATTGCCAGTTATAAAATCAAAATGTCCAGCTACTCTGAAAAGCACTGATGGTGCTGTATGTCCTACAGTATCATATATTCAAGATATAATTCTTTCTGTAAAGCTAACCAAGTACATCTATCTCATTAGCAAACAAATTTGTTCATCTTTAATAAGTGATAAAGCATATGAATGCCAAAGAATTGTTTTAAAATAAATTTCTTTGGGGCTGGAGAGATAGCTCAGCATTAAGAGCACTGACTGTTCTTGCAGAAGACCCAGGTTCAGAGCCCAGCTCCTACTACTAAAACTCCAGTTCCAGGGCCGAAACTCCAGTTCCAGGGGATCTGACAGCCTCTTCTGTCCTCTGAGGGCATTGCACGACACGGGTGCACTTACCTGCACACAGGCAATACACGCATACACATAAAATAAAAATAATAAATAAAATATTTTGGAACTGGAGTTACAGACAGTTGTTAGCTGTCATGTGGGTGCTGGGATTCAAACCCAGGTCTTCTGCAAAAGCAGTCAGTGTTCTTAACCACTGAGCCATCTCCAGCCCCCTTTATAATTTATTATCACTATGTGTTTGACTCACACACCTATTTTATATACCTGCATACCTGGGGTTCTTTAAATTTTCTTGGGGATAAGGGGTCTTGGTGGAAATGTTTAGGAAGGCCTGCTTGAAACCGGGGAAAGTCCACCTTGACATGATTGACATTTGGGTTAGATAAGTGTGTTCCTGTGGTATGGTTATCTTGTTCTTTCTGAGATATTTAACAGCATCTGTGACCTCTACTCACTAAATGCCTGTGTTAACCTTCAATTATGACAACCAAAAATGTCCTGCAGACACTGCAGAATGTCCCCTGGGGAGCGGAAATTACCCAGGCACAGTTGAACACCATCACTCTCAGCTGTCAGCTACTGTGGTAAAGCGCTAATTGTTAGGGAATTTACGGTTTTCCCTTTCCAAGGAAATTTACAATGTAGAAAGGTAGTTGAAAGCTTATCAAACCCACAGTAATGAATTGTCCATCAATAGATACTTAGTTCTAAATACCTTAAAGGTAGGGCATCTAATGGTTTCTAAAAGGACTTTAATTATATTATCTGAAGTTTCTATTCAAGGAAGGCTAGTGATAGAAATTGTAAAAATCTTGATAAAGTAAAAGCTTGTCAAATAAGTTCTTTTATGCTTATTTATTGTGTGTGTGTGTGTGTGTGTGTGTGTGTGTGTGTGTGTGTGCATGTGTATGTGTGTAAGCATATAGGTGCCACTATGTGGTGGTCAGAGGACAACTTGCAGGAGTTAGTTCTATCTTTCCACCATGTGGGTTCTGGGGATTGAACTCAGATCATCAGATGTAGCATCAAGCACCTTTACCTGATGAGCTATCTCACACCAGTTCCTCAAACCAATTGTGTGTGTGTGTGCATGTGTGTGTGTGAGAGAGAGAGAGAGAGAGAGAGAGAGAGACAGACAGACAGACAGACAGACAGACAGACAGAAATTTTCTTTTTAAATTTTTACTTATTTTATGTGTATGAATATTTTGCTTGCATGTATTTAAGTGTACCCATGTGTACAATACTGGAAGAGGGTGTAGGTTCCCTAGAACTGGAGTTGAGGACAGTTGTTAACCACCTTGTGGGTGCTGGGAACTGAACCCAGATCCTCTGCAAGAACAGGCAGTGCTCTCACCACTGAGCCATCGCTCCAGCCCCATGTTAGAAGTCTTCAAAGTCCACATCTGCTAGCACGATGTGCATCTTCTACTGCTTCTGTTCTTCAGTACTGGGAATTGAACTCGGGGCCTCATCTACACTAGACAAAGCACTCTACCACTGTGCTATACTCTGAGCTCTTTTTATATTTTTATTTTGAAGCAAGGTTTTACTAAGTTACCCAGGCTTGGGGCTTTGAATTCTCTCTGTGGCCTGGGTGGGCCTCCAAGTTGTAGTCCTCTTCCCTCACCCTTCTGAATAGTTGAGATTATAGGTGTGTGTTACCAGGCTTGGCTTATGTTTTTCATTTAATAGTATCTTTAAAATCTAAGCTGGATATGGTGGCACATGCCTTTAATCCCAGCACTTGGGTGGCAGAGGCAGGTGGATCTCTGTGAGTTCAAGGCCAACCTGGTCTACAGCTGGGACTACAGGGAGATCCTGTCTCAAAAAGATTAAAAAAAAAAAAAACTATGTAGCTAGGTGTAATGGTGCATACCTTTAGTCCTAGTGCCCCTTTAATCCCAGTACTCAAGAGGCAGAGGCAGATATCTGAATTTGAGGCCAGCCTGGTCTCCATGAGTTCTGGGCCAGCCAGGGCCAGCTACATAGTGAGACCCTGTTTCAGAAAACAAGCAAACAACTTCCAACCTATGTATCTAAATACACAGATTTAGTTCCTTTATTTTAACAACTATGATGCAGTAATACATCACTTTCAGTTTTAATATGTGTGGTGAAGCAAGCACAGTGTGTCACTCTCTTCTCATTACTGGCAATCTTCCTTGCCTCCAGGTAGGGGTTGTTAGGAATAGTATTGCAGCAGGCACAGGGTATTTCCTTGCATGTACATTTCAGCTTCCTGGGTATGTGTGCCATGCCCTTAGTGCTGCTGACCTGTCCTTCACTTTTTCTTCCTGTGTTTCCAGGAGTTGACTCACCTGGCTGTGGGAAATGAAGCAGAGTTCAAACCTAAGCCCTCCTCTGACACAAGCCTCCTGGAGTTAGAGCAACACCGAGCTCTGCTCATAGAAAGCCAAGGGCAGAAGCTGCTGGTCCTTCAGGTGCTGGCGGTGCTATGTGAGAGGATGTCTGAGCAGATATTCACAAACGTCACTCAGGTCAGTGCTTCCCATTCTGGATGGAGCCTGGTGATAGTTCGATTTCTTTACATTCTTTTCCCCCAAATGTCCAAAAATGTTGTTCAGAGTACTATTTGATGGTACCTGTCTCAATATTTCTTGGAATTCTGATTAAACGTGAAAGCTATTGGGCTCACACTAGGCTGACGGAATTTATAGGTCCTGGGATTCCATGTGCTTAACAAGCTGTTGAGGTGATTCTCATGCATATAACACTTTGAGAACTGCTTTACATATTTGTTACACTATAGTGATATTCAGCTTTGAGTGCAAATAAAATCACTAGCATTTTTGTTGAAATACTGATACCTGGCTCCCCTTTAATGATTCTGATTTAGCATGTCTACTGCATGAGAGCCTGAAGGTCTTTATTTTTTAAAAGCTCCCCATGTATCAAAAGTTGTGAATGAAGGAGTGGAGAGATGGTTAAGAGCTCTAACTGCTCTTGCAGAGGACCTGGGTTCAGTTCCCAACATCCACATGGTGGCTAACAACCATGTAACTCCAGTTCCAGGGCATCCAATTCTCTGTTCTGGCCTCCTTGGGCATTGCATACATATGATGCATTTATATACAAGCAGGCAAAGCACTTGTATACATTTAAAAAAAATGTTGTGAATGAGGGACTGAAGGGATGGCTCAGTGAATAAGAAGAGTGTGTGCCATGCAAGGATGAGAACCTGAGAGTGGATCCCAGCACCCCTGTAAACAGCTGGGTGTGACCCCACTGGTGCCTGTAACCCCAGCTCTGGGGGGTATGCAGAGACAGGAGGATCACTGGGACTTACTGGCCACCAGTTCAGGCTCAGTGGGAGACTCTGTCTCAAAGGAATAAGGGGGAAAGTGATAGAGCAAGATGCCAACATCCTCTACTGGTCTCCTTGCACACACAGATGTATATACCTGCACACATATGCCACACACATCTCGCCCACATACATATACACATTAACACATACACACACCACAAAGCTGCGAATGATTGGAATTTCTTTTCCTTGTTTTTAGTCTTTTTGAGACAGGATCTCTCTGTAGCCCCAGCTATCCTGGACCAGGCTGGCCTTGAACTCACAGAGGTCCACCTGCTTCTGCCTCTGCTGGGATTAAAGGCATGAGCCACCACACCCAGCTCAAGAATGACTGGAATTTCAAATTAAAATGCTTTCAGGGTAGTATTCCTCTATGAGTCAGTACCTGAGTTTTATTGACTGAGACATTATTTTTACCACCTTTTTAAAATATAGGAGATAGGCAATGCCAGAATCAGTTGTTGGCTGGCGATGGAGAGTCAGCTGTAAGATGGTCTGATTGTCACTCTTAAATCTGATTCTCCAGCTCTCAGTATGGTTGTCATTGTCATCTGCCTTCGGGTGTTGCTAAGCAGCATTTCACTACAATCCTGCTGAGAACACTTGCAGCTGCCTGTCAGCTCTGACTTACGGTGTCTGTTTAATGAGAATTATGCTCCTGATGCTTGTCCTGGTCTTCAGTTCACTGACCCCGTGTTGCTCGGCAGGGTGATTTGTTTCTCTTGTGTTTATATCCGTTTCCTGAAGACTTTTCATCCAGACCTTATGTTTTTGTCTCAGGATGCTTGTTAGAAGGGGAAACGGTCTAAAACTGATACGACTTGAGCTTTTGCACTTACCTCCCTTACTCCTAATTAAGGAACAATGGAGCTAGGCTGGTACAAAATTATTTGACCCATTCAATTATCTTTCCCTAAGATTACAATGTACCAGAACAAAAAGATCCACAAAGAAGCATCAGCTTGCATTTATAATCTCAGTGCTGGTGGTGATGTTGGTATGTTATTTTGAAGCATATATTGAATAAACAAAATAAGTTAGAAGTCATTTTGTTGATAATTGTAGGAATGAAGATTTTTTAGTATAAGAAAAACTTATCAAAGAACTAGCATAGAAATCCTATGCCTTTGAATTTTAATGGGAAATACTAGTATGAACTCTTGATTAATGTTTCTCTTTTTTAAAAATGGACATTTCCTAATGTGGCTCACTGTCAGTGCCAGGATACAATGACAGCCAGCAGCAATCGTATCTTTAGGTCCAGAGTGCAGCCTATAAATACCATTTTCTACTGAAAGTACTCAGAGCCCTTTGGGATAAAGGTTGATTTGAGATCTGAGGTAGAAATCGCACATTATAAGCTTCAAGGCAGCTTGATGTGCCCAAGCACAGGGAAGCTTTCTGAGTTTAATGGGGTCATGTCAGTAGCAGTCAGGAGCCAACTTGAAGGGGCTCTCATCACAACAGACAGGACAATTGCAGCATTAAGAAGACTAATGCCTGTAGTAGATTAAGACGCATCAAAGACAGGAAAAAAGGCTATAAAAAGCCAGACCGGATTCTTGGGAGATTGTTAGGGATCTAGCCTTTATTTTGTAAATTGATAATCAAAGGGAATGAAGAAAGCGTTTGTCTCTCCTTTCCTCTACTAACTAATCAAGTAAGCCATGAAGGAAAAGTTTCCTTTATAGGCAAGTCATAGGGCTGGGAATGTAGTATACAGTTGGTAGAATGTCCTTTGGAAGAATCACAGGGGAAAAAAAGTTAAAAGAGAACTAGAAAGTTACATTTTGCAAACCTCTAATGAAGTAATAGATTTATCTAACAGTCATCAGTGCCTGCCAGGATGTTAGAAGGACTGGGCACTCTGTGAGGACAAAAACAACCCCAAAACCGATTGCCTTCCCCAAAGTATAAGAATGTTCAAATTTGAAAGAATTTTTAATAATTGTTCTGTTTTATTTTTTGTTTTTTGGTTGTTTGGAGACAGTTTCTCACTGTGTAACCTTAGCTGGCCTAGAACTCTAGGTAGACCAGGCTGGCCTCAAACTCACAGAGATCCCCCATCTGCTTCTCAAGCTCCTGTGGACCACCACACCTGGCATTTATTTTGTTTTTGCTTAACTTGTATTAATTATACATGTTAGTGTGGCGTGCTTATTATTGAAAGAATTTTATAGTGGATATCTTGCACCTACTTCCTACATAGATGTTACATTAGAATCTTGTTATGCTTCAGCACAGGCTTATCCATGCTTTCATCCCTCTGTCCGTCTTGTTTTTCATGTCTGTTCAGTGTTATGCAGATGGCAGTGTACACTGCTGCGTATTTCAGCGTGGACTGATCAACCTTACTATAGGTAAGAGGGAATTGTGTGCTTCCTCATACAATGCAGTAGGGAGAATAGAGCCCTTGGGAAGGATTCTGCCCCCCCAACAGAAACTTGAATCTAATCAAGGATATTCAGAGGATAAGGCAGTAAAGTAAGCAGAGCCATGAGGACACCATCAGCCAGATCCAGAATGAGGGACATCTACAGCACACATGACTATTTCTTCATCAAATAAATGGCATTAAAAAAAGGAACCAGATCCAGGTTCAGACAAACTCTGGGGACTGGAGAGATAGCCCAGTCAGTAAGGTGCTTGCCACACCAGCATAAGGGCCTGAGTGTGGATCTTCAACACCCACATAAAAAGCTAGACTATAACCCTGGGTGCATCTGTAACCCCAACCCTGGGATAGGGTATGGCTGAGACTACCTCTGAAGCTCACTGGCCAGCCAGTCTAGCCAATTGGTGAGCTCCAGTTTCAGTGAGAGACCTTGTCTCATAAAGTGAGAGCAATAGAGGAAGACACCTACAGTCACTCTCCATCCTCAACCTGCATACACATGTGGACATACATGTATACAATACATACACACACACTAAACATTTTTAAAATTTATCTATTTTTATTTTATGTGTATGAGTGTTTTGACTACGTCTCTGTAAGTACACCCATGTCATACAATGCCTGCAGAGTCCAGAAGACGGCATTGGGTCCCCTGAAACTGGAGTTACAGATGGTTGTCAGCCACCATGTGGTGCCGGGTTTTCTGCAAAAGCAACCAGTGCTCTTAACTGCTGAGACATCTCTCCAGCCCCACAAAAAATGTTTGAAAACCAACTGTATGAACATTTTTATAATAGTCATGGACCAAGCATTAGAAAATATTGAGGAATTCTTATTGGGTATAATCACATTATGGCCTTTAATCCCAGGACTCAGGAGGCAGAGGCTGGCAGATCTCTGTGAGGTCATGGCCAGCCTAGTCTCCATAGTGAGCTCCAGGCCATATGTCAGTCTCCTCACCCCCACCCCCACCCTCCCCCCAAAATTCCAAAATAAACAGATCTCCTTACCTGTAAGAAATGCATGTAGAAGTATTTATGTATAAATTTATGAATAGTCAATAGAGTATACTGGGATGGCACTCTATCTGTTTGAGTTTAGAGAGAGACTCGACATGCAGGCATCTGTCTACTGACCAGGTCCTGCACCAACTCCCAGGTTCTTTCATTCCATGGTTATGTCTTGAGCTCTATGCCATCTACCCTTCTAGGTACCAAGGACACAGCAATGAACAAAACAGACACATGTCTATGCTACCATGAGGTTGACATTCATATGAGGGGAGAGAGAGAATAAGAAAACAAAGGGTGTCAGATAGTGACAATTTCAGTATGTGGTATGTCAGATGGTGATCGTTTCTGGAGAGGAAAATAAAACAAGGAAGGGGGGTAAGTGACTGATAATGGAGAGCTACACTGAGATTACTCTTAAGCAAAGTTGGAGGAAGTTGGGAACTATTGAGATGCCTAGTGGGAGGGTGTCCCAGAGAGATCATGCATACTCAAAGTGTAGCCAGATCATCAAGGAGCCTATTGTCAATGCAGTGGAAGGAGCAAGATTCCTTGTTCTCTGCCCTTTCGGAAAACTACATCCTTTGCATGCTGCTGTCCTTGGATCACTATAATCAGCAGAGCAGAAATGATTCTTCATGGTGTTTGTTTTTTAAGATATTAATTTTGTGTGTGTGTGTGTGTGTGTGTGTGTGCGACATAAGTAATATACTCATTATAAGCATAACGCAGAAGTGTACAATATAAAAAGTAGGAGTTTCTGGTTAAAGATAAACATATTGAACATGTGCTTACCTGTTCCTCTGGAAACCACAGGGACCAACAGAGCAGGAGGAGAGTGAGAGTAGGTAAAAGACAATAGTCAAGCTGGAAACTACAGGAACGCAGCTGATTGGTAACCTGAGAAGTTAGAAAGCTGAATGTCTACATGGAGAGAAGAAGCAAACATTCTGCCTCAGTAAAGCTATTCAGATAAAAAACAAACAAACAAAAAAACTGAGGCAGGAGAATCTCCACAAGTTCAAGTAGAGCCTGAGCTACATAGTGAGAGTCTGTCTCAAAAAAATAAAAATTCAAGCCCTTCCCCCTAGTAACAAGAACAAAAGAAAAAGGGAAAACAGGAACAAGTTATTTCTGACTACAGAAGCCCTTGAGGACCAGAGGCATCATTTAGGTGCTAACGATCACGGTCCTCTAAAAATAAAATATTTTAGCAGGGCGTGGTGGTGCACGCCTTTAATCCCAGCACTCGGGAGGCAGAGGCAGGCGGATCTCTGTGAGTTCAAGGCCAGCCTGGTCTACAAAGTGAGTTCCAGGCCAGCTGGGGCTACATGGAGACCCTGTCTCAAAAAGACAAAAAAAATAAATAAATAAATTTATTTTATTTTATATGTATGTTTTGCATGAATGTGAGTGCACCACATGTGTGCAGTACCTGCAGAGGCCAGAAGAGGGCATTGTATCTCTTGTAACTGGAGTTATAGATGGTTGTTAGCTCTCATGGAGGTGTTGGGAACTGAAACCTGGTCTTCTGCAATAGCAGCCAGTGCTTTTAACTGCTGAGCTGCCTCTCTAGCCCTGATTTTTTATTTAAAAATTTTTTTATTTATTAATGTGTGTGTGCATGTGTGGGTATATGTATGTGTGTGTGTGTGTGTGTGTGTGTGTGTGTGTGTGTGTGTGGCACTCATGCGGAGGTCAGAAGAAAACTGTGGAGTTGGTTCTCTCCTTCTAGCTTTAGGTGGGTTCCAGGGATCAAACTCAGGTCTGGCTTGCATGGCAAGTGCTTTTATCCACTGAGCCATCTCACCGATCCTAGAGGTTTATTTTTTAGTAAGTGCTGAATTCAAAGGACTCTGAATTTGGGTGGGAGTAACAAATTGAAAACCAGGAGGCTTATCCTGCACAGATACGCCCTGTCTCATCTTTCTCCACAGGATTCTGGCTCTACTGAGTCAACTCCTTGTAATTACTTCACTCTTTATTAATAACATTAGGTATTTACTATTTACCAGGCACCATTCTGAACACATGACAGGTTATTAACTCATTTAATCCTCTTAATGATCCTGTGGAGATGTATAAACTTGCTGCCAAAATGCTGACAACTGAGTGGAAGGGGCTGGAGGCCTGATTGTTGTCTGTGAATTCCAGCAACCTCCTCAGAGGTGCCGAACTGAAGGAACTCTGACTCAGGAGGCAGCAAACTGAAAGTTTACCTGAGTTTAAGAGCTCTGTCACCCCTTACCTCTTCTTAAGCTGGCAGACCCACCAGAATCACAAGAAATGGGAGGCCAGGGGATGAGCTGCCAGCCGGATGGTATTACAGGAACATAATCCACATGCACATTGACATAATCCAGCACATAGAAGGTGGGAGGATCAGGAATTCAAGGTTATTCTTGACTGTCTAACTAGTTGGAGGCCAGCCTGGGCTACATCAGACTCTGTCTCAGCACCCCTCCCCCACCAAAAACATAAACAGGAAGGAGTTTGGAGGAAAGGGTATTTTGTTGATGACATACTTGATAGCACTATTCATAATTAACTGCTCCCGGGTTTTAGTCTTGTTTTGTTCCCATGCATACAGACGTAGCAAGTATCTTTGTTCCCTTTTTTATTTTTGGTTCTATGAAACAGGCTCTCCCTGTAGCCCCAGCCATCCTGGAACTCACTATGTAGGCCAGGCTGGTCTCAATCCAGATCACACAGAGATCTGTCTGCCTCTGCCTCCTGAGTGCTGGGATTAAAGGCATGTGTCACTACACCTGGCAGGAAGTTCTTCTCTTAAAAATAGGATCATAATATTTGTTTTGCAACTTTAAAAAACACATTCTGGAGAGGAAAGCAGGAAAAGTTGGAAGGCTAGATGAATAGTTAAAGCAATTTTATAATACTCATGCTGATTAGAAGCTAAATGAGAACAAGACACCTTTAAAACAGCTTCTGGGAGGCAAAAATAGATGGCCCAGGATGGTGTATCAGTAAGGCCAGGGTTAGAGAGGGTGGTGAAAATTGCCAGCATTGTTTCTTGTAATACATGGAACATTTCAGTCATGTCCAGCTTCCTGCCCTGTTCCTGAAGACAAGTATTAACAGGTCATTCTCCTGACTTTAAGCTTGCAGCAAGCATTCAAGCACAGCATGTGATTTGTCCAGAGAGTTAAACATGCAACCTTGCATGGTGTTTAGAGGTTTATTATGACCTAGCTCAACCTTCCCATTTTCAAAATGATATCTCCCTTTTGAGCCATTAATCCTAAATATACATGTGTGCATGTGTGTACGTGCGTGAATGCGTGTCTGCTGTCGTTTGTTCAAAGGTGTTTCTACTTAAGGTGATTAATCCAAGCTCAGTTCAAATCATGCTGACCAAATTCATTCCATTTAAAGGTTAGCTGTTAGCCTAATGCTATATAAAATGTTATGTATGAACAATGTTAAATCTGTAGAACTATCTGAGACTTAAAATATGACTTTGGATCATTTCTATAGATTGTTTACGAGCACTGACTGCTAAATAAACTTGGGCATCTCCTCTTCCGTTCATTACCTACTAGAATTAGATTGTCAAATGTGGGGGTGAAAATTCCCTAAGGAAGACATTTCCTTCAGATACTATCTGAGATGGTCAGGAAGTACTATTTATTTTTGTGTATGAATATGGTGTGTGTGTGTGTGTGTGTGTGTGTGTGTGTGTGTGGTGCATGTGAAGGTCAGAGGTCAACCTTGTGTGTTAGTCCTTACCTTCTGCCTTGGTTTTGAGGCAGGGTCTCGCTGCTTGCCACATACTCCAGGCTGACTGGTCAGATTCCGGCAGATTCTCCTGTCTCTACTTTTCATATCACTGTTGGAGTGCTGGAATTACAGACACGCACCACTATGTCCACCTTTAACACAGGTTCATCAGGCTTTCATGGCAAGCACTTTTACTTGCTAAGTCTTTTCCCTAGCCAGAAATTAATGTTTTTAGAGTAGTTTTAGGTTCACAACAAAATTGTACAGTAGACACAGAGGATTCTCCGGTAATCCTGTGCTTACTTATCCATGGCCTCCCCATTATTACTATCAGAATGACATCTGTATTATAATTTTTCTTTTTTGCTTTAGTGTGTGTGTGTGTGTGTGTGTGTGTGTGTGTGTGTGTGCTGAACCCTTCCACATACTAGGCAAGCAGTCTACCACTGAACTACATTCCTGGCCCCTTCGTTGTAATTCATGAATCCACTTGAACATATCATTATCTCTCAGAGCTCATAGATTACATTAGGATTCATTCTGTTGTTGAACAGTTGATAGGTTTGGACAAACTCATCATGACATGTGTCTACCACTCTGGTATCTTGCAGGATTGTTTTCCTGTCCTAACCATCCTCTTCTCCACCTAGTCTCCTGTCCCTCTCTGTGGCCTTCCAGATGGGCCTCTTTCCCTTAGTGATATTTCCCCTCAGTATTCCTCCATGTGTTAATAGCTCATTTTTAGTGTTAGTTGTCCATTGTCTTTATGAACCAGTGTATCCATTTATTTTATGAAGGGCATCTTGGTAATCACTAAGCTTTGGCAATTATGATTAGAATTGCTATTAAACAACCATGTGCAGGTTTTTCTGTGGACATAAGGAACATAAGTTTCCCATTCCTTTTTTAAGAGATGGGATCTTGGGACTAGGGGGTTTCTTGGGTCTTTTTGAGACAGGGTCTCTGTGTAGCCCCAGCTGTCCTTGAACTCACAGAGATCTCCGCCTCCCGAGTGTTGGGATTAAAGGCATGTGCTACCATGCCAGGCTCCAGACGGGTTTTTTGCTCAATAGAGCACTTGCCTAGCATGTGCAAAGCCAGTTCAGTTGCCAGTACCGAAGAAAAGAAAACGGAAAATTTAAAAAGCCATAAATAATGAATACCTGTAATCCTAGCACTTAGGTGGAGGTGGGAGGATCAGAGGTTCAAGGCTGTCTTCAACTGTATATGGAGTTGGAGGCCACTGTGGACTACATGAAATCCCATCTCAAAAGACCAATAGAGTGCTTGCCTAGCATGCAGGAAGCCCTGGGTTTGACCCCCAGCACCACATAAATTGGGTACGGTGGCCTACACCTATGATTTAAGCACTCGGAGTTAGAAACAGAAAGATCAGAAGTTCAAGGCCATCCTCAACTAAATAAAAAAGTTCCGGGGGTGGGGGGGGTGAGAGAAAGAATGAATTATGATTATGCATGTAAAACAGTTTAGGTGCTGGGAGTGGGGGGTGCTCTGAGAGCTATAGAAGCTCCTGCTCCACTCTCATGCCGCCCTCTTCATCTCTTCTGTGGCTGCCACTGTATCCTTCAAAACATCCTAGAAATAAACAGGTAAAAGGAACTCAAGGGAAACAAAACAGAAACCCCGGTAGCAATTGTTATGTGCTGATGGTGTGAAGATGACAGTGTAGGTATATGAGGTTCGGATTTTACATTTGTTTCTTAACTACTCACTGATTCTAATTTCCCTTCTTTGGTAGGTCATGGACTTTGTGGCAGCAACACTGCACAGAGCGTGTGCAAGCCTGGTCCATGAGGCAGAGAGCACCGTGGAATCACAGACACTGAGCATGGCCATGGGGCTGGTGGCTGTCATGCTAGGAGGAGCTGTTCAGGTGAGTTGTAGATATAAACTAAACGTGAATGGAGAATGGAGGGGGCAGGAGGGGGGGTGCGGAAATACCTGCTGCTTCCCTCCATAAGAGGGAAAATAAGAATGGATGTTATACCTAGGAGAACCCGGATGAGCAAGTTGGTTATTAATGAGAATTGTTTCCAAAGTAGAGGACCATTGCACCACTTTCACATGTGCCTTAGTGGACTTCATTGTCAGAAGGCAGGGCTCTCTGTTGCTAAGTAAAAGTTTGATCTGGAAATATCAGGCATGATGTTTTGCATCTGAGGCAAAAATTAGATTCTTTGGCTCTTCTTCTCCAAAAAATCAGTGGGAAAGCCTCAGAAACCCCTGGTTGTTCCTGCATCTGTTTTGCATAGCTTTATTTTAGTTCAGGATCCACTTTTTAGCCCATTCTGTGCAGCATGCCTAAGCCTGCTTTCCTTCCTTCCTTCCTTCCTTCCTTCCTTCCTTCCTTCCTTCCTTCCTTCCTTTCTTTTTTCAACCCTCCCTCCCTCCCTCCTTCCCTCCTTTCAGTTATCAACTGGCCTGAAATTTGCTGGCCTCAAACTCATGGAGATTCACCTATCTCTGCTTCCCAAGCTAGGATTAAAGGCATGCCTGGCACAGTCTTTTTTTTTTTTCAAAGACAGGGTCTCTGGCGCTCACTATGTAGACCAGGCTGGCCTCTATCTCACAGAGGCTCACCTGTCTCAGCTTCTGAGTGCTGGGATTAAAGTCCTGAGCCACCATACCCAGCTGGCCCTGTCATTTTTAAGTGTTTTGTTTTGTTTTTGTTTGAAGCAGGGTCACACATAGTCTAGGCTGGCCTTGAACTCACAGTGTACCCAAGGATAATATTGAACCCCAGATCTTCCTGCTTCTACTTAACAGGTGCTAAGATTACAGGTGTGTGCCCTTATGCCCAACCCAGTTCATATGTTTTCATAGTTAATTTATAGTTAAGATTTATTTTTACTTTTAAATTATGTGTATGTGTGTGTATCTATATTTGGATATGTACACTTGAGTGCAGGTGCCCTTCGAAGCCAGAAAGAGGGCACTGGGTCTCCTGGAGCTGGAGACACAGGTGAATGTGAGTCACCTGGTATAGGTACTGGGAACTGAACTAGAGTCTTCTGCAAGAGCAGTAAGCACTCTTAACTGCTGAGCCATCTCTCCAGCCCTAATTTATAATTTTAAAATTTATTCTTTCAAACATTATTGGTGACATACTTGCCAGGGGCCAGATCCTGTGCTAAGGATCTGGGAATTAGCAATGGACAAGATAGACATGGCCTGTGCCTCATAACACAGTCAGTAATGACACAAGTCACACACAGGACTAGTCAAAACAATATGATTATAATTAGAATTGAATGGAATGCCTCAAAAGAAGCCCTGGAAGGTACCAAGAGACCATGACATCTAACCCAGGCTGAGAGAGTCTCCTGTGAACAAATTCGATTTAGCCTACGACTTTAAGGATGAATAGGAGTTAGAGAGTGTGTATATAATACAGATGGAGGAGACCCTTTGAATTAAAGAACTGTAACAAGGGCTCAAAATGAGGGAAGAGCTTGGTTTCTTGAGACACTGATAAAAGGTCAGTGGAGATTAATTGTAGAGGTCCTGGGGACAAGTGCTGGCAAAGGGAAAGGACAGGGCTGGATCTTGCTTGTGAGAGCAACTGGTTAACTGACACATGAAGTTAGGAGACTGTAAGAAAACAGAATAGTCTTAGTGCAGGTATGGCATCCATCCAGCTCAGTACACATGAGTTAGGGCGCCCACTCAGGGTGACTTTTGAGTTTAAGCATTCAAGTCTGATTTCATTATACATACACAGAGAGAGAGACACACACAGACACAGACACACACACAGAGACACACACACACACACACACACACACACACGCACATATATATATGAACTTGCTTCCCTCTAGTCTGCTTTTTTCCCTCTCTGTGGGGCTCAAACACGGGCCCTTCCACTACCCCTGTGCTACATCTCCAACATTCTATCAGGCCTGTTCAACCTGCATCCCACTGGCTGCATATATTCCAGAATCACTATGAATGCCACCTAACACATTTGTGGACTAAAGCATTGTGCCGTCATGTCAAAAGGCTAGACATTCCTGACTATCTTTCAAGAGAAAAAGAATTTTATCTGGCTTGTTGTCAATGTGAAACCCATTTCTTTCTTTTCTTTTTTCTTTTTTCTTTAATTTTATTTTTTATTTTATGTGTATGCATGTATTGCCTGCATGTAGGTAAGTGCACCCATGTCATGCAATGCCCAAGGAGGTCAGAAGAGGCTGTCAGACTGGAGTTATGAACAGTTGTTAGCTGCCATGTGAGTGCTGGGATTCGAACCCGGGCCTTCTGCAAGAACAACCAATGTTTTTAACCGCTGAGCCATCTCTCCAGCCCCAAAATCCATTTCTTAAGAGATTTGTTTAGCGCTCCTAATTTCTTATTCCCCATGTCATTTGAAAAAAAAAGTTTTGGATGATGTTGCGAGATCTGGCAAGGAAAGTTCACAGGTGGAGTAGCTTCAGTTGGATTGTTACTGGATTAAATGAGCTTATTGATTTTTGCTTTTCTGGCTGAGAATTAATTTGGGTAGTCTTTGTTCTGTAAGTTGATAGTGTAGGTTTGTTTGTTTGTGTTGCATTTCCTTCTCTAGCATGTATTTCAGATACATCCTAAATGGAAAATGGCTCATAGAAATCATTTCTCTTTCTAGGAGCCATTGTTGGGGGCTGGTTGTGTATTTTGGCCATGTACTAAGAAACTGCCTCCTGTAACTGCAATGCTTGCCTATCCCTGCGCTGTGATAACTGTACAGCTCTTGTCGGTCCCTGCCCCGGGAGGCACCCTGACTCATGACTACATCCTGGGCTCCTCTGACTTTGCAGTTTAAGCAAACACGTCACCCCCTTTACTTTTGCCCTAGATCTGTTCTTTTTTTTTTTTTCATGCCTGATTCACGCATTTGTAAGTAGCTTCTTAGTAATGCAGGGTTTTGTCTTTATTTGCAGCAAAGTCATGCTTGCAAATTGTAGTGCTGGTTGGTCATTGTCATGCTGCCTTTGCTCTAGGCTAGAACACCAAGCTCTGCCTATTCTGTTAGGAGTCATTGTTTTGGCTAATGAAACAGAATCTAACAGCATCTGGACCTTTTTTTCTTTCCTTTCTAATTTGTGTGATTTAGGTGATTATTAAAGCATCGTGTCTGGGAAGAGGAGTTAATTTGGAGAAAGTGTAGGTTTAAGACTGCTAACAAGACAACTGTAATTCCAAACTCATTTTCTAAATTTCAGGGTTGGTCATCAGTAAAAGTATTACGTTGGTAAGTCTTCCTTGTCCCCTCAGGAAGCAATTTCTGCTTGATGTTGCAGAGGCCATGGGTCCTCCACAGCCCTGCTGCATGAAGCTGAGCAGAGCATTCTAGACCTTTAGAAAAAAACTGAAACCATGAAGCCATATTCTTCCAGGGCAGCAATAGAACATGTCTGTTAAACGCTGGACTCCTAATCATTACTGAGACCAAAGATGCTTCTCCTTAAAGGGACAGGGATCTTTAGCTTGCTCTTACACCATACTATTTAGATCTTAAGTTTTGCTTTTGCCAAAGGCCATTGTTTAAGCTCTTCACTAAAAAAGTTGCCCAGGGGCTGGATAGATGCCTCAGTGGTTAAGAGCACTTGCTGCTTTTACAGAGGACCCAGGTTTGGTTCCCAGTACCCACATGGCAACTTAGAACTCCAGTTCCAGGGGTTCTGACACCCTCTGTGGGCTCCAGACACATCCATGGTGTACATACATACATGTCAGCAAAACTCTCATGTGCATTAAAAAAAAAGTTACCCTGAGCGTGTGGCTGTGTTTTAGGTATAGTTATATATCAGAACTGCAGCAAACATCAAGATGCAGGTGGAATGGCAATGAGCCAACTAGAGATGGGGAAAGTAGAGAAGCCATTGCTGGGAAGTCTTTTTCATTTAACAGAGTGAGCTGGCTGGCTTCACTTCTGTGCTAGATGCTATCCTTTCCCCCCACACCGAGCTGGTGTTGGGCACTCTGGAATTTCATGCTATTATACACAGCTCCAATCATTCTTAATTATTGTTGCCTCTCTAGCAGGGATTTCCTTATTTCTGCTATTGTTAATGAACTTGCCAGAGCAGGTAGTAAACCATGTGGATAGATAAAGAAATGGCAGGAAGAATAAAAGAAAGGGAAAGTGTATTTTTAACTAAGGAGGTATAGTTTGTTTTGTTTTAATGTTATCAAAAGGCTTAAGCTTTTAAAAGTTTAGACAATACCATCTCCCTTAATGAACAACCTTCAGATCTCGATGGCACTCATGGGTGTGTTGTGAATGTTAGTCATGTGTCCCTAGAGGGGACGGAAGGCCATACTTAGTATTTTCACAGGCATGTTTGCTTGTTATTCTCTAGGTAACCCAAATGTTTCTCAGAATTGCAACCATTTATATGTAGGTGGTCAAATTGCCTAAAAAAGCCCTTAGAGACCTTAGTACTTTCAAATTCACAGCTGTGCACGGCACCACGGCACCAATTCACAGCTCTTTTTTTCTTTTTTTTTTTTTTTTAAGTGCTGGAGTAGAATCAAGACCTTACGTGTGCTAAGCTACAACTCTACCATTGTGCTACACCCCTAGCTTTGATTTTGCACCTTTGTATGTGTGTTAGTATGGTGACTGTGCATAGGTATGGACTGTGCATAGGTGTAGAGGCCAGAGGAGGATATCGGGTGCCCTGATTGATCACTCTCTGGTTCTTCCTTTGAGAAAGAGTTTCTCATTGAACCTGAAGCTAGGTTGGCAGCAGGCCCCAGAGATCCTTCTGTCTCCTCCCACACATACCAGTGCTGGGATGACAGGCATGTGTGCAGCCATGCCCAAGCTTTTTGTGTGGGTGCTGGGGATGTGAACTCAGGTCCTCATGCTTGTACAGCAAGTGCTCTTGCCTATTGAGCCATCTCTCCAGCCCCTAATTTTACATATTTTCAAAAATAATCTTTTTGGGTCAGCAAGATAGCACAGCAGGTAAAGGCACTTGCTACACAAGCATGGTGACCTGAGTTCATTCCACCAAACCCGTGTAAAGGTGGAAGGAGAGAACCAACTCCAAAAAGTTATCCTTGACCATAATATCCAGACTATGACATGTGTACCTCCTCTGCCTCTCTCTCCCCCTCTCTCTCTCACATGATAATAAAATTTTAAAATGATCTTTCAGTTAGCTAAGGACAAGTTTTCTCCAATTCCTTTTCCTTTTGAGTTTAAGCCATTTATTTATGGAACTGTCTTTATTATGTTCATTTGTAGATATTATTAAAAGTTTTAGAGCCTTGTGTAATTTTTTTTTTCAGACAGAGTCTCACTATGTAGCCCTGGCTGGTCTAGAACTCGCTATGTAGACCAGGCTGGCCTAGAACTCACAGAGATTCGCCTGCCTCTACCTCCCGAGTGCTGGAATTGAAGGCACATGCCATTATGCTTTGTTTTCACTTTTTAAATATAATTTATGTGTTAAATTTAATTTATGAGGGTTTTGCCTGCAAGAATATAAGTGTACTATGTGCATGCACTGCCCACAGGGTTCAGAAGAGGGCTTTGAGTCCCCTGGAATTGCAGCTGTAGACAGTTGTTAGCCACCATGTGGTGCTGGGAGCCAAACCTGGTTCCTGTGCAAGAACAGCCAGTGCTCTTAACCACTGAGCCATCTCTCCAGCCCCTTTATCTGTTTTAAATCACTATAAATATGAAGTGCTTTCAGAGATCCAGAATCTTAGCCAGGCGTGGTGGTGCATGCCTTTAATCCCATCACTTGGGAAGTAGAGGCAGATGGATCTCTGGTGAGTTCCAGGCCAGCTGGAGCTACAGGGAGACACTGTCTCCAAAAGACAAAAAAAAAAAAAATTCAGGATCTTTCAAGACTACCAACATCTAAAAACCGATTAGAAATCAGTATTTTTTGAAAGATTTATTTATTTATTTTTTAGTTTATGTGTCTTTGAGTGAGTGTATATACACATGTGTACGCATCTGTGTGTGGAGACTCAGAAGAGGGCATTAGGTAGCCTCCTGTATTACTTCCCACCTATTTCTTTGAGGCAGGGCCCCCCCTGAACTTAGGGCTCACATTTTCTCCGCTAGGCTGGGAGCCAGTGAGTCCCAGTGATCTACCTCCACCACTCGTGGATGGGGGGAGTGTTCCCTGACTTGTCACATGGGTGCTGGGATGGCAACTCCAGCCCTGATTGTGCAGCAAGCACTCCAGTCCCACAAACAGTACTGAAGGATGATTTTAGGTAAACATTTAATCTTTATGCCCCAAAACAAGACTTTTATTTTTCTTATTTATGTATTTATCTGTTTATTTTCTTTTGTTATTTTTTGTTGGTTTTGTTTTTGTTGTTTTTTAAAATATTTTATTATTTTTATTTTATGTACATGAGTGTATTGCCTGTGTGTATGTGAGTGCACCCATGTCATGCAATGCCGTGGAAGTCAGAAGAGGGCTTCGGATTCCCCTGGAACTGGAGTTAAGGATGGTTCGTAGCTGCCATGTGGGTGCTGGGAATCAAACCCCGGTCCTCTGCAAGAGCAGTCAGTGCTCTTAACTGCTGAGCCATCTCTCCAGCCCCATGTTTTTTTTTTTGTTTTATGCAAGCATGTCATCATATTGCACTGCAGCATGAGGTTTCACTGTTAAGTCCCTTGCCATTCATCACTTGCATTTTTTATTTTTTATTTTATGTGTATGCGTGTATTGCCTGCATATAGGTAAGTGCACCCATGTTGTACAATGCCCATGGAGGACAGAAGAGGCTATTGGATCCCCTGGGACTGGAGTTACAGACAGTTGTTAGCTGCCATATGGATGCTGAGATTTGAACCCAGGTCTTCTGCAAGAACAACCAATATTCTTAACCACTGAGCCATCTCTCCAGCCCTGTTTTTGTTTTTTAGATAGGGTGTCCCTCCAGCCCCAGCTGGCATGGAACGTGCTATGTTAAATAGGCTGGTGTCCATCTTACAGAGACCATACCTAGCTTTTTTTTTTTTTTTTTTGGTTTTTGGTCTTTTTGAGACAAGTTCTCCCTATAGCTCCAGCTGGCCTGAACTCACTTTGTAGACCAGGCTGGCCTTGAACTTGGGACACCCCTTCCTTAGCCTCCTCATTGGGATTATTTGCGTGAACCACCACACCTGATTAGAATGTGACTTCATGAGTCCACTTTTTCCTGTCTTCCAGTTTGTGACCTAGGTATATTACTTAGCTGTTTCATGCCCATTTCCTCCCTGTTTAAAATATAGCAACTAGCCTGTAGTCCGAGCACTTGGGAGGCAGAGGCAGGCGGATCTCTGTGAGTTCAAGGCCAGCCTGGTCTACATAGTGAGTTCCAGGACAGCTGGGGCTACAGGGAGACACTTTCAAAAAGACAA
>NW_008329143.1:1247633-1253237 GCF_000622305.1 Nannospalax galili | reverse complement strand
TATATATATCAACTAATAGACTCTATACCATAGGCATAGGAATGCCTGTTTGTTAACTTAGAAAAGTATCTGTAGGCCAGGCTGGCAGTGCACACCTTTGATCCCAGCACTGGGGAGGCAGAGGCAGGCAGATATCTGTGAGTTCAAGGTCAGCCTGATCTACATAGTGAGTTCTAGGCCAGCTGGGGCTAAAGGGAGACCTCAAAAGAAAAAAAAAGAAAAGTATCTGTACATGGCAGGTGTTCTGTAAATATTGGCTGTCATTATTCAGCAAATAGTTACAGAGTATTTGACCCAGGTAGTGTGCAGATTACACTGTGAGCATGATGTGACCCTTACCCCTTATACTCAGTATGTTTCTGGGGTTTAGATTACATTAACATTTGCCGCATTGATTTTGACTTGTTATTTCTTACATTTTGTTTTATAGTTGAAGTCAAGTGATTTTGCAGTCTTGAAGGCGCTGCTGCCTCTGTTGGAGAAGGTCTCCAACACGTACCCCGACCCTGTCATCCAGGAGCTCGCTGTTGATCTCCGCATCACCATCTCCACCCACGGAGCCTTTTCCACTGAGGTTGTCAGTATGGCTGCCCAGAATACCCTGAACAAAAAAGATCCAGACAGGAAAGTAGAAAAGCAGCAACTAACCAGTCGTGACACATCCACAGAGGTAGCTCAGAGCCACCCTGCACAAGAGCAGAGCTGTAAGAAGGCCCCCCAAACAGGCCAGGAGTCTAATGCCCCATTCATTCAATCTAAGGAGTTCAGTGGGCGCAGCACTGATAAGAACCAGGAACCTGGAAGCGTAACCAAAGAACAACTCCAGGAGGTTCTTTTATCGGCCTTTGATCCTCAAATTCCAACACGAGCTGCTGCCCTGCGTACTCTTTCCCGCTGGATAGAGCAGAGAGAAGCAAAAGCCCTCGAGAAGCAAGAGAAGCTTCTCCAGGTGAGTAAAACACACTGCAGTACACGTGGGCACGGGGCAACAGGGCCAGGAGCGTTGACTGTATGTCAGGCACTGCTTAGATTTTCCTCCCAGAACTTAAAATGTTGAGGTGCAAGACTGAGATAGGAGGGATTTGGACCACATGGGACTACTCAAATGAACATGAACAGAGTGCCAGAACTTTATATGTAGGAGATGTGGTGGGCAGTCAGGAAAAAGAGACTTGAAATCTTTTGGGGGAGGGAGATCTTTAATGGCCTTAGCAAACTGGTAAAATCTGAGTGTATAGAAAGGGAGTAGGCCAGCATGAGCAGATTCCCAGACAGGGCTGGAGAGCTGGCTCAGCGGTTGAGTATGCTGACTGCTCCTGCAGAGGACCGGGGTTCGGTTCAGCACCTACATGGCAGCTCACAGGTGTCTGTTACTCCATTCTAAGGAACTTGACACCCTCTTCTGGCTTCTACAGGCATTACACATGTACGATGCACTTACATACCTGCAGACAAAACACTTATACATACTTATACATACATACATAAAATAAAATAAATTCTTAAAAAATTTTCTCAGAGATGGAGAAATACCCATCCAGATTGGCTCTCCTTCATTCTCCTGCCTCCATCACACTGAAAAGCTGTCCTTTAAATTCTAGCCAAATATAGCAGAATGCATAATGTTTAGTGGGGGGGTCTTTCCCTTTTGTGGAAATTATCTGGACCTGAATATGGGTTATAGGTAAGAATAGGGGTCCAGAAACTACTACCTGGGGCCCAATCCCAGATCAGCTTCTTGGACAGCTCACTCAGACCTTTTGAGCCTTGATGGAGATCTATATGCCTAACCATTAGACCACAAATTACAGTTGTGGTTGAGAGCACCTATTTTAGTTAATAAAGCATTGGAACCAATTGTAATAATAATGCAAACTGTTCTTTATTGAGCCAGGCCATACACCTTACAGACACTGTCTAAGCCTCATAATGACTTCAATATTAGTGTTATTCCCCATTTTATAGATGAGGAAACCAACACGCAGAAATATGTCAAGGATTTTCTGACTCTGAAATAATGCTAAAAACTCAGGAGTTTTAAATAATCATTAACAATATCCCTTGATGTATGAAATTAGGTAGTAAGTGCTATGAATATTTTTGGAATTTTCATTAATTTCATTTAATTTCATCCACCTTCATCCATAATTGGTCACAAAGTTCTGCCAATTACTTTTTTTTGCCAAGAAGTCCCATAAATGTATCTCCTACCCTTTTTTGCATGTTGTCTTAGTTTGTTTCTCCACTGCTGTGACAAAACGCTCTGACCAGTACCAACTTGGGGAGGAAAGGGTTTATTGTCTTACATCTCCCAGGTCACAGTTCATCAGGGAGCCCAAGGTAGGAACTCAGGGCCGGAACCTGGAAGCAGGAGCTGGAGCACAGGCCATGGAGGAACACTGCTTACTGGCTTGCTCCCTTGGCCCCTGCTCAGCCTGCTTTCTTATGCAACACAGGCCCACTTGCCCAGGGGTGGTACCACCCACAGTGGGCTGGGCCCTCCCACATCACTCATCAAGAAGATGCCCTTCAGACATGGCCACAGGCCAGTCCAATAGAGGCAGTTCCCTGATTGAGGCTCCCTCAACTCAGGTGTGTCAAGTTGACACTAAAGCTATCCAGCACACATGTATATCTGTGTGTGTGTGTGTGTGTGTGTGGTATGCATGCATGGGTAGCTCTGTACAGGTGGGTGCACGTGTGTATGTGCACATGTAGGCCATAAGTCAGCATCAGGTGTCTTCCTTCATCACTGTCCATCTTATTTTGAGCCAGGGCCTCTCCCTGAATATGGAACTGATTGTCTAGGCTGGCTGGCAAGCCTCTGGAGTCATCCTGTCTCTACCTATTAGTGCTGAGCTTTTTTTTTGTCTTTTTGAGACAGGGGCTCCCTGTAGCCCCAACTATTCTAGAACTCCCTATGTAGATCAGGATGACCTCGATCTCTCAGAGATCCACCTGCCTCTGTCTCCTGCATACAGGGCTTAAAGGCATGCACACCACACCTAGCAGTGCTGATTTTTAACCGGGTGCTGCAGATCCTCAGGTCCTCATACTTGCCTAGCAAACATTTTACCCACTGAATGATCTTCCCAGCCCCTATTCTTTTGTTTTGTTTTTCTTTCCTTGTTTTTTTGAGACAGGGTCTGATGTTGACCAGGGTAGCCTTGAACTTGCTGCATATCTGAGGGTGATCTCGAACTCCTGATCCTCTTGCCTCCACCTCCCATGTGCTGGGATTACAGTTCGTATCCCACCATACCTGATTTGTTTTTGTTTTAAATTTTATGTGTATGGGTGTTTTGCTTGCATGTATAAAAGTGCACCATGTGCTTGCAATGTCCACAGAAGCCAGAAGAAGGCATTGGATCACCTGGAACTGAAGTTATGGATGGTTGCTAGCTGCCATGTGGGTGCTGGGAACTGAACCCAGGTCCTCTGCAAGAGCAGCCAGTGCTCTTAACCGCTGAGCCATCTCTCTAGCCCATTTTGTTTTTGTTTTGACTTTGAACTGCCGATCCTCTTGCCTCTACATCCCAAGTGCTGGGATTATAGGCCTGCACCACCACACTCTGCTCACTTTTATTTTTGTTTTTAATTAATTTGGTTATTGTACAAAGAAATGGGTTTTATTGTGAAAATTTCATATGTCATGTTATTATTTTTTGTTCCTAATTTGTCTCCTGTATTGGTTACTTTTCTCATTGTTATGCCAACAAGCAACTTAAGGAAGAAAGGGCTTATTTTAGCTCAAAGTTCAAGGGTACAGTCCAACATGGCAGCAGGAGTTTGGGTAACTGGTCACCTTCTGTCTGCAGTCAGGACACACAGGGAGATGTCTGCTCCTGCTGAAGTTATTTTGTGCAGGGGAATGGGGGGCAATGCATGTGTGCCACAGTACGTAAGTAGAGGTCAGAGGGCAGCCTGCAGGAGGACGTTCTCTCTTTCCACTATATGGGTTCCAGGCACTGAACTTAGATCATCAGGTTTGGCAACAAGTGCCTTTTTTTTTTTTGCTGAGCCATCTCATCTCACTGACCTGCTTTTTATTCAATCAGGGGTCCGGGCCCATAGAGTAGTGACGCAGTTAGGGTGGGTCTTCCTACCTCAGTTAATTCAGTCTAGAAACTCCCTCTCAGACACACCCAGAGGTTTGTTTCCACAGTGACTCTTAACTCTCATCAAGTTGACAAGATTAATCATCACAGGGCTGGAGAGATGGCTCAGGGGTTAAGAGCAGTGACTGCTCTTGCAGAGGACCCGGGTTCAATTCCCAGCACCCACATGGCGGTTACAAACCGTCCTTAACTCTAGTTCCAGGAGAATCTGACACAGGTGCACTCACATACATGCAGGCAATACACTCATACACATAAAATAAAAATAGTAAATAAAATAAAAAAGATTAAGCATCACATCTCCCCCAGCTGCCCTCCCTGTCTCCCTGCTTAGTGAATCCTCCTTCTGCTTTCACAACGTGTATATTTCATTACCCTTTTTTGTTCCTCTCTCCCCTCTCTCTTTTAGACTCATTAATTATTTCTGTAAAGTCCTTCACATAGCTCTTATTCTTTAATCCCATGGCTACCACCCTGGATTAAGTTGCCTTGACTCCAGATACAACCTCACCATCTTCCCACCTCGTTGTCTTCCCATCTGGGCTAATCTGCAGCTCTCCCTCGATAATATTCCTTAGATGCAGGAACCAGCAGCACGAGGTTAATAGCAGTTATCTCTGTCTGACAAAGCACACAGCACTGTATGTGCAGCAGACACCCCTTCCTTCCCCCAGTCATCAAGCAGGAGGAACGTGAGCACATGTGGACACATGCTGCTATCTTGCCCCGGCTCTCATGTCAGGGTCTCAACCTAACCCACTATCATAGTATCTTCTTGATAAACCATGCCACAGTTGACACCCTGGTGAGTCGCTAAATTGAGATATAATGAGAATAATTTGTTACTAGTGTCAATTGAGGAACTAAAATTTGCAAGTTAAAAAAAAGTATAATGGATTCAAAATTACCTCAATAACACCTGTCTCTCTTGACAATTCCATGTGCTTTGTTAGAGCAATGGAAAAGGATCAGATTACAGCAACTGTGCCAGTAGTTGCACAAAACCCAACATCTGGCCTCTTGTATTGAAAATGTTGTCCACCATGGACTAGCATAGCAAACTGTTGAGGATTGTTCTTTCCTAAAAGCTTTTATGGGGCTGGAGAGGTGGCTTAGGAGTTAAAAGCATTTGCTGTTTTTCCAGAGGACCTGGGTTCGATTCCTAGTACCCATGTGGTAGCTCTCTCACCCTCTTCTGGCCTTTATGGGCATTATGCACATACCAGTAATAAAAACATACTAGCAATCAAAACACTTGTACAAATAAAAATAAATCATTTAAAATTTTTTTTATCTTTATTATTGTGTGTATATGATGTGTATGTGTGAGCACAGGGACGCATCTGCCACAATAAGCATGTGGAGGTCAGAGGACAACTTTTGGGAATCGATTCTCTCCTTCTACCTTGGGATTGGGTAAAAGGAGGCTCAGTTTTACATGTCAAGTGCTTTTTACCTGCTGAACTGTCTCGTTAGACTGAGGACT
>NW_008329143.1:1231767-1247491 GCF_000622305.1 Nannospalax galili | reverse complement strand
CTCTGCCTCCCAAGTGCTGGGACTACAGGCATGTGCCACCACACCCGGCAGGACTGATCTTTTAAATGTTGACTTTCATGACTAGTACAGGTATATCGGACTACTTCAAGAAGCATCTCCCTCGCCTCCCTTATTTATTTATTTATTTATTTATTTGTTTGTTTGTTTGTTTGTTTAGAGACAGGGTCTTACTATGTAGCTCTGGCTGGTCTGGAACTTGATATGTAGACCAGGCTGACCCTGAACTCACACATTCACCTGCCTCTGCCTCCCAAGTGCTGAAATTCAAGGTGTGGGCCACCGTACTGGCATCCCCCCCTGCTTTTTTTCTGGTCTTTTTGAGACAGGGTCTGTCTGTAGCCCCAGCTGTCCTGGAAATCACTATGTAGACCAGGCTGGCCTTGAACTCACAGAGATCCACCTGCCTCTGCCTTCTGAGTGCTGGGATCAAAGGTGTGCGCCACCACACCCGGCAACCTGCCCTTTTTAAAACTATCAAAAATGGAACTTCAAGCATATATACCATTTTCCTTACAAGATTCTGAGTCAGACCAATTTCTAGCTGACGTCAATAAGAAGAAAAGCGTTACTCCGCTAAGGCAACGGGTAGGAGTTTCACCTCTTTGCTCCTTGTGAATCATGTTCCTCTGTTTTGTGCTTCCAGGCATTCTTGAAGAATTTGGAGCATGAAGATACTTTTGTGTATCTGTCTGCAATCCAGGGTAAGTTAGTCCTGGTTAAAGGACTTTGAGTGTCTGGACCAAAGGTTGCATCATGTTTATTTGAACAAAATCTCTTAAGTCATTCAACCACAAATGAAACTGGTCATTCTGTCCATCTTTCTGCCTCTTAAGCTAGGACACTCTTGAATTATAATAACAATATTCCTGGAGAGTTTCCAAATGAGTCCCTATAGAGTTTCAGTGCCTCACAATGATTCGAAAGTTTTATGTTTACTTTTAGTTCTATAAATTAAATCCTAGTCCTTATAGTTGGGAGAGATAAAGAATGGCTTACACATGAATTCTTATTGCGTTACCTTTATGGGGGCTAGCAAGATGGTTCAGCAAAGGTACCTGCTGCCCAGCCTGATGATTGAATTCAATCTCCAAGACCCACACAGTAGAAGGGGAGAGCCAACTCTGCAAGTTGTCCTCTGACCTCCACACATGAGCCATGGCATACTCTCTCCCATACACAGACACACACACACACACACGAGAGAGAGAGAGAGAGAGAGAGAGAGAGAGAGAGAGAGACGCACATACACCGAAGGGAAAAAAAACTCCTGTTTTGTGTTCAGTTTGGTTAGTTGGGTACTTTTGCTTTCATTTTTGTGGTTTTTGGTTTTGTTGTTTTTGGTTGGTTGGTTAATTTGATCTTTTTGGTACTGGGGATTGAATTCGAGGCCCCACACATGAATAAGGTACACCAGTGAGCTCCATTCCCAGTTGTCGCCTCAGGAATTTAGTATTTTTTCATGCAAAAAAAAGCCTTATTGAGCTGGAGAGGTAGCTTAGTGGTTAAGAGCACTTGCTCTTCCAGAGGAGTAGAGTTTGGTTCCCAGTGCCTATGTCAGACAGCTTACAACCACCTGTAACCCCAGCTGCAGGAGATATGACACCCTTCTCTGGCCTCCACGGGTATCCATATGCATGTGTGCGCGTACGCATATATGGATACACATACATCTGCATAAATTATAAAACAAATCTTTTAAAAAATGTGTTGCAGAAGAGGGGTTAGAAAGATTGTAAGAGTCAGAGATGGTGGATGACCACAAGGAAACAGATTTCTAAACAGCTGGTCATTTACTCATATGAACTCACAGCAATGATGACAGCACACACAAGTCCCGTGAAAGCTCAAACCAGACAAAATCCCAACACAGACATGAGGAAGTGAATAAGAAGCTCCAATCCAGATGGCTGCTGGGAGGGGCAGAGACAGTCTCTTTCAAGCATGGGACTTTTGGTAGGTTAATTAGGCTCCAGTGGATGGACCCACACTGAAGGACATTTGGAGACACAAATTAGACTCTGTAGGCCTAATTTTATATAATATATATATACATGTATATATTACATTAAATTGAGCAGGGGGCAATAAGAGGAGGTGGGGTTAGGGGAGGGGCTCTAAATACCATCAAATTATATTGTATGAAAATTGCAAAAAAATCAATAAAAAATATATGGGGCCAGGATGCAGCTCAGTGGTAGAGTACTTACCTGGCATGTACAAGACCCTGGGTTTGAACCCTAGCACTGAAAAAAAAAAATTGAAATAATTCTATTTCCCTTTTGAGAGTCTTTGTTCTCTATATCCCTATTTGTGGATTCCACATCTAGAGGAGTATAGAAAATTAGGCACCCTTTCCAAAAGAGGGTAAGAAACAGGCATGGTGAGAAAGTTCAAATTAATTCATTGTCCTTTGGTGCTACCAATGTGGTGTCTGGAGGCAGAGCTCCTGTTCCCCTGGTTCTCAGGTTGTAAGGACTTTGGCCAATGACTCATCTTCCCAGGCTCCAATTTCTTCTCTGTTAAAATGGAGTTAAGTGTGTGTCATTTTTCTTATTACTGCAACAAAATGCCTGACAAAAGCAAGTTATAGAAGCAAGGGTTTATTCTGGCTCTCAGCTTGAGGGTACAGTTCATGATGGCAGGGAAGCCACGGAAGCAGGAGCTTGAGGCATCTGTCACATTGCATCTACAGTTGGGAGGCAGAGCATTGATGATGGATCTGGTGCTCAACTACCTTTCTTCTCTTTATTCAGTTGGGACCCCAGCCCATGGAAACAGTTTAGGGTGGGTCTTCCCACCTCAGTTAACCTCATCTAGAAACCCCCTTGTAGACATGCCCTAAGGCTTGTTTCCAAGGTTTTTCTGAATCCATCAAGTTGACAGTATTACCCATCCCAGAAAGAATATAAAATGCTATATTTACTTTGGAAAATGATCTGGCAGTTCCTTAAAAATATAAACATAGACTTGACTCTCTTACATTCCAAGGAACATAACCAAGAGCAATGAAGACATACATCTCCACAAATGTGTAGGGTCATAGCAGCATTATTTACACTCAACCCAGAGGTTATCAGTTGAGGGGGAATACATGCAAAGCAATTTATTTTGCTACAAAAATGAAGTAAGTATGAATACCTGTCGCTACATGAACTTTGAAAGCATTATGTCTAGTGAGAGAAACTGGTCACAAAGCACTGTATATTACATGAATCTATTTGTATGAGATGCACAAACATGTAGAGGCCAATGGTTGACACTGGGTGCCATCCTCCATCACTTTCCACCTTACTTTTTAAAAAATAATTTAAATTTTTTAAAAATTTTGCTGGGTGTGGTGGCTTGTGCCTTTAATCCCAGCACTTGGGAGGTAGAGGCAGGCAGATCTTAATGAGTTGGAGGCCAGCCTGGTCTTCTATGTAGCAAGTTCCAGGCCAGCTGGGGCTATAGGAAGACCCTGTCTCAAAAAGACAAATAAAAACATTTTTTTTTAATTTTTTAATTTTATGTTTATGAGTGTTTTCCCTCGTGTATATAAGTACACCTGTGCATGCATGCAGTACCCACAGGGGGCAAAAGATGGCGTCAGATCCCCTGGAACTGGAGTTTCGGGTCTACATAGTGAGTTCCAGGCCAGCTGGGGCTACAGGGAGACCCTGTCTCAAAAAGACCAAAAAAGAATACATTATGGGCTTGACTTGATAATAGAGTGGCAGAGTCACTTCATTATTTGTGACTATTATCATGCTAATGTACAATGGTAATGGGGTAAGTGAGGACTGGTAGTACTTGCCCAATGTCCTAGCTACCACCAGATGCTCAGGCAGTAGGATGATTTGTTTGAGCCTGTTGTTTGGGGCTAGCCTGGCATGTTAATACAATCCCATCATATTAAGATCAATCAAGCAATCTAAACCAGATGTGATGGTGCATGTCTCTTACACCAATATTCAGGAGACTGAAGCAGGAAGATGGCAAGTTTAAAACCAGCCTGGGCTACATAACTGCCAAATTTTATTCATTGTGCATGTGGGGCTGTGGCATGTACATAGAGATCAGAGAACAACTTGCGGGAGTTGGTTCTCTCCTTCTACCATGTGGATTCTGGGGATTGAATTCAGGTTGTCAGACTTGCTAGCAAACACTTCCACCTACTGAGCCATTTTGCTGACACAAAAATAAATTAAAAATCAAAGGGGTAACTGTGATGTATCTAGGAATCCTCTACTGTTTTCTCAGTAGTTCTGTAAAGAGAAGCTAATACTAGTTTAAAGGAGCTAATGCTTTGAAGTTGCTTAGTGTATAGTGTTCAGTCTGTGAGCTATAATTATATCATCCTCGTCACTTTTGTTGGGTTGCTAGGTAATAATGTGATGATCTATGGACCTTCTCTGATCTACATCTTGAGGAACCTGATCCTATCAGTAATTGTTACTTAACAAACACCAACACAGTGGTTTACAATGCCAGTCCTCATGACCATTCATGTCATCTGTAGACCCGTTAAGGGTCAATAAATCCAGGCTGGGCTCGGCTAGGCAGCTCTGCTTCTTTCTGTAGGCCTAGGGGCCAGCTGCAGCTGCTCTGTGCCTGAGTTCCTGGCTGTCCCGGGATCAGCAGCCTGCCAGGGTTACGAACTCCTCATCGTGATATCAGATACATGTCAGAAGACAATGACAGTGGCCTCTTCTTGGGACAGGCATCCTAACACTTCTGTCCTGTTCTGTTGACCAAAGCAAGTCATACAGTCCACACCAAAAGTCAGGGTGGAGAAACAGGCTCTGTCTCTGTCGTGGGATGAACTGTCAAGTCACATGACAAAGAATATGGATGTAGGAAGGATGCAGAATTGGGTTGTGTTCTGTTCACCTTCCAAAAGCAAGGCTCCCATGCACATGCAGGCTCCTATGGCCTAGTTACTTCCAGATGCAACTTGAGTTTGCCCTATACAGACCTATATTTGAAGCTAAAGGGAGTGCAGAGAAGGAACGCAGTGATAAAGGCTTGAGCCTGGGGCTTCTTTATTCAACAAACATACACTGTGTGCCTACTATACACAGAACAGTTTAGTTTAACTGAGTTATTGCAACTAGGTCAAAAGGCAAAGAGAGTTCTTTTAAGAAGATAAAATGACCACCCAAAAAGATAAAAGGACAGCTGGGCATGGTTGCATATCTGATCCCAGCACTTGGGAGGCAGAGGCAGGTCAATCTCTGAGTTCAAGGCCAACCTGGTCTACATAGTGAGTTCCAGGACAGCTGGGGCTATTGGGAGACCCTGTCGCAAAAAGACCCCCCCCCCCAAAAGTAAAAGGACAACTGGGTGACTTGAGAGTCTCCAGAGAGCAAGTAATTAACATGCTTTGGTGGAGGTCAGACAACCATGGGGGTCAGTGGTCCTTAGAAGGTCACATGAGGCTTCATGACATAGAATGGCACTTAAGGAAATCAGATAAATTAATGAAGCAAGAACAAGAATGCCTCCAATTAATAAGTCTCAGAAAACAAGGCATCCTGCACTTTCCCGAGAAATGATAATCCTGGCAAGGAGATGTTTTTTCATAGATTTTTCTTCTCCCTTTTTAGGTCTAGGGTTTTTGGAAGTGGTGGCATATCATCCTAACGTGGCAGCCTTTACACTTGGAGAGAGCTTAGCTGATTAACCACTGAGCTCATTAGCCTTGGGTCTGCTATAAAAACTGCAGCTGCTGGTGTTGTGCTTGTTTTTAGTAATTTTAATTGGTGTGCTAATCAGTTAGTAGCTAATTTGGTGATGAAGAACATGGCAGGGGGAGGTGTAATTTCTGTTCTAGCCACCCCAAGATGGGCAAGATTGAACTAATTGATGTTTTTGGTGTCTGTAATATGCACTTAAAAAGCCAAGGCCTTAGGTGAATTTCCCATCAAGAAAGGCAAGAGTTGGATTTTCCCACCTGTGTTGTCAATGGAGTTTGCCTAGGCCTAAATTACTCCAACAGTGCTGTTCTGGGCTCCCCATCCTCCAGGACAAGGGTGCCGGATAGTGCACTGATGAACATTTGGCTTTAGGGCACTCTGTATATGGTTAAAGCTTTTTTCCCAGGTTGCCTAAATGTGAGGGTTACAGTGTACATTTTGCTTAGTTTATTGATATTTTGGATTTGTTTTATGCATTCTCAGCAATTCTGTTTGCAGTACAGGCAGAGAGCAGAGGGGAGCTGAGTAAAATCACTCATCCAACATATACTTATTCGTACCTGATTTAAGAATGTCTGATGCATGTGTTATCTGTCCCCAACAGTAGTCTGAGAATTACATTCCCTTGGAGTTGAACTTGAGTTTTAAGGACAAATGTCTGCATCTCTGTTTATTCCCCCTGGGAAAGTGCTGGTCATAGCAGCTGTGCCCAGAAACTCAGAAGCCCCTTCTTCAGAGAAAGAAAACTATGTACCAGGTGCTGAGTTTTAACCATCCATGTGCAGACTGCTTGACCTTAAGCACTGACTCTCCTTTTTATACTCCTTGGATTGTGTCTTCCTTCTTTTTTGACACCATTATTATCACACTAGGAATTCTTTCTCATTGTCTTAAAATTTTTAGTGATAAGGAAATATGTAGGAAGCAAAAATTGAGACTGGAGAGATGACTCAGCGGTTAAGAGCACTGGCTGCCCTTGCAGAGGACCCAGGTTACCCTGTCTGTAAGTTCAGGTCCAGAGGGATCCAACGCCCTCTTCTAACCTCTGTGGGCACTGCATGACATGGGTGCACTTACACACATTCAGGCAATATACTCATACACATAAAATTTAAAAATAAATAAATAAACATTGAAAGACAAAGAAGAAGCAGAAGTCTTTTCTCTCTCCCAAGGAAGGAGTTAAACTTTCCCCTAGATTGTCCCTTAATGTATGTAGGGTTTGGGGGGTGTGCATGTGTACATGTGTGTGGTATGCATACATGTGTTTGTGTGTATGTGGGTGTACCTATATGTGCTCATGTGTGTGGAAACCAGAGGGTGACACCAAGTATCTCCATCACGATCCACTTTATGTACTAAAGCACAGTCTCTAGCTGAGCCTGGAGCTGTCACACTCAGCTAGTCTAATTAGCCAGCTTAGGGTGTCCCTGTCTTTGCCTCCTAAGTGCAGGGAGTGCAAGTGGCTGCTATGCCCACCAAGTTTTTATGTGGCGCCTGGGGATCCAAACTCTGGTCTTTGATGTATGCATGGCAGGCATTTTACCTAGTGAGTTGTCTTCTCGACCTGTATTGTTGGACTTGAAGGCCAGCTTGTTGTCTGGTAATGAATGTGACAGATAAATGAGTGATGTCCTTCAGGAAGATACCAAAGCCAGGCGATTTGTCCTGTGTGGGTGTGCTCCAGTGCCCTCTCGGTCACTTTCCATTCAGAGCATTCTACACTGTGGGGATCCAAGTGATCCCTCTTAGTGTCTGAAGGATCTTTGGTTGTGGTGGTGTTTGCAGGGGAGAGTTCTGGGATTGAACCCAGGGTCTACTGCCTGCTAAGGAGGCTTTCTACCACTGAGCCCAAAAGATTTTTGGATAAAACTTCAGGTTCATTAAAACCAAAAACAGAAAGAAAAAAGAAAGAAAAGTACCTCTGCCCCGAGCCAAGGCATGGGAGGTAAAAGTATGCCAGCGCAGAGTGAAGGGCTCTAGACATCTTGACAAGCCCAGACAGATCATACTCTTCCACCCTCTTCCCTTTTCATTTTCAAAAGAACCAAAGGGAGGGAAGGCAAAAGGCGCAGAAGGTGGAGTATGTATTCAAGATGACATTGTTTTTACAGAGTTTCAAACTGAGCAGAATTACAAGCCTTAACTTGACAGGCTCCAAACTCTATCTCATTCTCAGATTTCTACCTCAAAGTTAGTTAAGAAACCATTAACTGAAAATAATTCTATCCCTTGAAGGATCATCTAATTGGATCTGGCGTGGAAATTTGGAATGCAGTCTTGTGAAGTTTAGCTTCTCCGTTTATGTCCTTGAAACAGGAAAACTTCTTTTACTTTCTGACCTGGTTTCTGTAGCGCCTAATTAACAAATGAGCATTTAGTGAATGTCTCTCCTGTACGCCAGCTATCTCAGTAAATTCATGGAGTTGTTCTGGAAAGTAGACATTATCCTCATTTTAAAAAATTTCTTATTTGAAATATAATTTACATTCCTAAAATTCACCAAATTAAAGTATGCAAATCAATGAATGTTTCTTAGTATGAAGAGTTGTAAATCAAGGGTAGTGACACATGTCTGAATCTCAGCAGTTGGGAGATGGAGGCAGAGGAGCAAGGTCATCCTTGGCTACACAATCAGTTTAAGGCCAGCCTGAACTAGATGAGATCCTGTCTCAATGCTACCCCTGAAAAAAGGGGGAGTTAGGGAGATGGATCAGTTACTAAAGTGCTGGCCTTGCAAGCTTGAGGACCTGAGTTCAGATCCCTAGCACCCACATAAAAAGCTGAGCTCAGAAGCACACATCTGTAATCCCAGAACCGAGGTGGTAGAGACAGGGATCACTGGAGCTCACTGGCCGGGCAGCCTAGAGGAACTGGTAGTTCCATGTTCGGTGACAGACCCTGTCTCAAAAATAAGGTGGAAAGCAACTGAGGAAGATGCCCAACATCAACTTCTGATCTCCACATGCACGTGACACAACAGGTCTGTGTACTTGTATATATATATATATATATATATGCACACACACGAACATATATATGCGCCAACACATACAAAAGATTTGGACAACCTCCACTACTAATTTCAGAATGTTTTCATATCTAGTACCCATTGTCAGTCCTCCAGCTCCTGGTGACCATTACTTTGCATTTCTTTTCCTATTTTTGTGGTGCTAGGGATTGAGTCCTTGGCTTTGCATCTGCCAGGCAAATGCTGTATCACACAGCTACACTCTGAACCACCCCCCATCTCCTTTTTGTTTCTGTATTTGTGTGTCCTGGACCTTCATGTAAATGGACTCACCCAGCAGTAGAATCAAAACCATCTTTTCTGAGCAGCTCCCTTGACTTTTGGACTGTTTCCATTTTTAAATTTTTTTGTTTTTTGCACATGCATATGCATGCGTGTGTGTATATGCACGTGCACTTATGTGTGTGAGTATATTGCCTGTATATATGTAAGCGCATCTGTGTCATGCAGTTCCTGTGGAGGTCAGAAGAGGGCATCAGATCCTCTGGAACTGGAGTTACTAATGGCTGTTAACCACCATGTAGGTACTAGGAACTGAACCCAGGTCCTCTGCAAGAGTAGCCAGTGCTCTTGGTTGCTGAGCTGTCTTCCAGATCCCAAGATGTACAGAATTTTGTGTATACATGTTTTCATTTGTCCTGATATACAGCTGGGGGTGGAATTGCTAGATCATATGCTAACTCCCTGTTTAGCCTTTGAGGCATTGTCAGACTGTTTTCAAAAATGACTGCACGATTCACATCCCTACCAGCAATGAAGTGAAGATTCCAGTGTCCCAGCCAGTGCTGGGTCTTTTCTCTTGTTTATTTCAGCCATCTTAATGAGTATGAAGGGTCAGGGTGACTTTGATTTGGATTTCTCTATCGATTGATGATGTTGAACATCTTTTTATTATCTTTTATCCCTATAAATGTTCTTTTTTTTTTTTTTTTTTTTTTGGTCTTTTTGAGACAGCATCTCCCTGTAGCCCCAGCTGTCCTGGAATGATCTGCCTGCCTCTGCCTCCCAAGTGCTGGGATTAAAGGCGTGCACCACCACACCTGGCACCCTATAAATGTTCTTTAGAGAAAAATCTATTCAGATCCTTTGCCATTTCCAGTTAGAGTTATTTTATTTATTACAGGGTTGTGATATTTCTTTGTATATTCTGGAGACAAATCCCTTGAATATGATTTGCAGATATTTTCTGCCATTATGTAGAATGTCTTATGTAACATGTTTAGTCTTGAAATTTGATTTAACTTTCTCTTCCATTACTTGTAATTTGGGTGTCATTTCTAGTAAGTTATTGCTTAAACCAGGATATGAAGATTTATTCCTGTTTTCTTCCAAGAATCATATTGATTTAGCCCTTACATTTAGGGATATGATCCATTTTGAAATAATTTTTAGGTATGCTGTGAAATAGTCCCATTTTACAGATAAAGAATGAGACATTTACACAAGTTGAGCCCCCTTTTCCAAGATTACAGAGCAGGTAATTTAGATCTCCCTTTTAAAAATATTTATTTGTTGTGTTTGTGTGCATGTGTGTTTAGGTCAAAAGAGGACAACTTGCTGGAGCTGGTTCTCTCCTTCTACCATAGAGGTGCCAGGAATCAACCTCAGGTGGTGGCGAGTGCCCTTAACTGCTGAATCATCTCCCCAGCCTGAGATCTTACTTTTGCCCTCCCATACATACAATAGGTTATTTTCCTGGAAATTTTCAAGTAATAGTAGAGACTGATCCTATTGTTGGTTCTTTTGTTTTTTGTTTGTTTGTTTTTGTCTTTTTGAGACAGGGTCTCCCTGTATGTAGTCATACCTGGTCTGGAACTTACTATGTAGAACAGGCTAGACTCCATCTCACAGAGATCTACCTGCCTTTGCCTCCCGAGTGCTGGAACTAAAGGTGTGTGCCACCATGCCCAGTTCTTATTGTTGACTTTAAAAACAAAAATAATGAGGGCTGGAGAGATGGATCAGGGATTAAGAGCACTGATTGTTCTTGCGGAAGACCTGAGTTTTAATCCCAGGACCCAAACGGTGGTTAAAAACCATGCATAACTCCAGTTCCAGGAGATTCAACACTTCATCTGTCCTCTGCAGGCACTGCACAACACAGGTGCACTTACACACATGCAGGCATAATACTCATACACAGAACATTTTAAGTAAACAAATAAATAAAAATAAAGACAGCCATTATAATTCTCAATGTTTATTAGAGAATAATGCTTAATTATCTACTGATTAGCCACATTTTCTTTTTTAAAAAAATTTTTTATGTGTATGAGTGTATTGCCTACATATATGTAAGTGCACCTGTGTTGTGCAATGTCTGTGGAGGTCAGAAGAGGGCATTGGATCCCCTAGAACTGGAGTTGTGGATGATTGTTAACTGCCATGTGGGTGCTGGGAACCAAACCCAGGTTCTCTGCAAATACAGTCAGTGCTCTTAACCACTGAGCCATCTCTCCAGCCCTTCTACCGATTTCTTAAATGAAGACTTGACTTGCTGGTCCTCACAAACCTCAGCGAGTGTGGAGCTGGAACCACCCCATTTTATAGGACTCCCATTCTCCTGAACTTTACCTTACTACAATCCATGGAATCTACCGATGCTTCCTTTCCCTCTCCCAGGGGTTGCATTTCAGAACCCCAAATGCTCAAGGTTTTTGTTTTTGTTTTGTCTTTTTGAGACAGGGTTTCTCTGTAGTCCCAGCTGGCCTGGAACTCAATAGACCAGGCTAGCCTTGAACTCACAGAGATCCACCTGCTACTGCCTCCTGAGCACTGGGATTAAAGGCATGAACCACAACGCCCGGCAATCCTTGAGTTTTATACTTAGCTTCATTTTTAGGATATCTGTCTAGTGGCCTCTCTCAGTCAAAGATAAATATCCTGATTTGTATCTGAGTACTTAGCAATTTGGTACTTTTGTCTACAAAGAAAATAGTAACTAGCTAATTCACAGTTATTTGCACTTTCCAAGATTGCCCTGGATAATTGCCATGTAAGAGAAGTGGCAGTAGGTAATGTAGAGTTACTCACTAAGTGCCTGTCATATGCCAAGTGTAGCAGCCCTGCAAGTTAGGAATGAGGGAATGAGGATCAAAGAGGTTAACTGTCTGCTTCAAAGTGACACAGGCGCTAAGTGCCAAGACTAGACTTGAAGCTAAGTCTCATTGCTTCTGAAACCAATGCTACTGAAAGAGGGAAAAATAGTGAGTCACCATGCCCACACTTCTCCTGAACGCAAGTAGAAGGCTGAGTTTCCTTGTGGTCTCTGTACAAGAACCAGGCCTGCCTACAGGAAATTGTTTCACTATAAATCAACCGTTTATGTAACTTTATAAGATGCTGATCTCATGCATCCTTGATTTCTGTTTTGCTCATTTGGCAATGTGTAGATTGTTGATTTTTAAGTAATTTCTATGTGTTATCTTTTAAATTAATCTCCTTGCCTCACACTGCCTGCTCTTCATCCCTTCTTTCCATGAATGGTCATTGATTTTTCAGCATAGAGGGCATTGGTATTGCTTAGGAGCATCAGGAAAAGCTTTAGAAATGACTTCTGGGGTTTATGTGATAGTCTGTTTTGTGTTACTATAACAGAATACCTGAACCTGGATACTTTACAAAGAACAGAGAGTAATTTCTTTTGGTTCTGGAGGCTGAGCGGTCCAAGGTCGATGACCACATCTGGCCAGGACCTTTTGTTGCATCAACCCATGACAGGAGAAAGAAGGTAGAAGGTGGGGGTTGGAGAACAAAGACAAAGAGAGACAGGGTTGGCTGGTGAGAGGGAGAAACTCATCTTTTTCAGGAAGCCACTCCCCACTCCCACGATTTTGGCATTAATACATTTGTGAAGGCAAAGTCTTCATGACCTAATCTCATCATGCATTAGTCAGAGGTTCCCTAAAGGAATATATATTAATGAATGTAGGATGAATATATATATATATATATATATATATATATATATATGGTGGATTTATTAGAGTGGCTTACACAATATGGTCTGGGCAGCGCAACAGTGGCCCCAGCAGCTGCTCAGTCCACAAGGCCGAATGCCTCAGCAATCCCAGTCTGGCACAAAAAGACCTAGAAGAGTCCTGAAGGTGTACATTGGAAGGCTAGAGAAGCTGGGTCCTGATGTCAGTGAAGGGTATCAGTAGCAGTGGCAACAACAGGTTAGTTGCACTCACCAGCAAGAGGCAAAGGCAATCAGGCAGAAAGCAGCAGCTTTTCCCTCAGACCTCCTTGTACCTGCACTGAAGCCTCTTTGTTCTGGGTGACCACTGAAAGTGCCAGCCATTCTCAAAAGCGTAAGTGTGGTTGTCACATGACCCACCATTTCCACTCATATTCCATTTCAGGAGAAATAAAAACACATGGAATTGAGTCCCAGTTGCACAGGCCTGTAATCACAGCTACTCAGGAAGCTGAGGCAGGAGGATCACAAGTTCAAGACAGCCTGGACTACAGAATGTGTTCCAGGCCGTCCTGGACAAGTTAGTGGAGCTTTGTTTCAAAAGAAAAAAGAAAAACTGGAAGTGGGTATTGTAGCTGTTATATCAGCACTTAGGAGGCAGAAGCAGATACCTGGTCGATAGTATGAATTCCAGACCAGCAGTGGCTTTATAGCAACACTATATCTTAAAAAGCAAAAATAGGGCTGGAGAGATGGAGAGATGGCTCAGTGGTTAAGAGCACTGACTGCTCTTACAGAGGACCCTGCTCAGCTCCCAGCACCCACATGACGGCAAACAATTGTCTTGAACTCCAGTTCAAGGGGATCCAATGCCCTCTTCTGAGCTCTGAGGGCATTTCATAAAATGAGTGCACTTACACATATGCAGGCAATACACTCACACACATAAAATAAAAACAATAATTTTTAAAAGCAAAAAAAATAATAAAAGGCCAGAGATATAATTCAGAGGTAAGAGTGCTTGCCTAGCTTGTGCAAGACCCCAGCACAGGGAGGGAGGGAGGGATGGAGGGAGGGAAAAGCATAGACCACATAAAATTTCATGTCAGCGTTATTCATAATAACCTCAAAATAAGAACAACCTTATCAACTGATAAGCCTGTCACCTGATAAGTAGATAAATAAAACTCTGGTGCATTTCAAATTTATACCATGTGATATTATTTGGTACTACTGATTCACACTACAGTACAAATGCACCTTGAAAATGTGGCAAGTAAAAGAAGCTAGACACAAAAAGCCCCATGTCGTATGATTCCATTGATATGAAATGTCCGAAATGGGTCAGTCTGTAGCTATCAAAAGTAGAGTAGCTGTTGCTGGAGGGATAGGAACAGCCTGTGACCTAATGGACACAAAGTTTCCTTTGGAAGTAAACATGTTTTAGAATTAGAAGTGTTATTCATTACACAATCTTGTAAAACATATTCACACTTACTGATTTAGTATAATTTATCTTGGGAGTATGAAGGATACCTGGGCAAGATTTAGATAGAAACAGAGTGAGAAGTTGAGGCTGAAGGGAAACAAAAGTGGGAAGATGGTCCAGAGTGGGGCAGGTTTGGAGGGTGAGCAGTTCAGTTTGTCTTGGGAGGAGTGGTATGGAGCTGGAAGGTAGAAACTGTGGGGATGCGACATGCAGGCATCTGGGCCCCTTGGGGTTTCCAGGGGTGCTTTATAGTTGCCAAGCAGTGGCTTGGGTGTCTAAGTATCATGCCTATTGATGGTCTGGTCTTATTTGCCCTCTTCATGTTTCATTGGTTCACCCCCAGGACGCTGAGAGTCAGTATCTCCATCTCCCCATTTTCTCAGAGAAAGCAAAGCTTGGAGGTTACTTAGCTAACTGGTTATGGTGGAGCCTCCATTCTCCTAGACTACAGCTCCTGTCCACCCTGTACGTCTGCTCTCCCACCTTTCTCATGTCCCTGGGCCTCTGCTCTTCAGACAGAATGAGTAACGGCAGCAGTGGATCACATTTCAGCTCCACAGTTACATACTTACTGTCATGGTTTCCAGAGTTCATTTCAAATCTTTCATCTGTTAGCTGTCACAAAGGCAAGATTCTCTACCAAGAAGGCAATTGTGAGCTACCTCGGGGCTTGAACGTCTACTTTATAATCTATTAAGGACTCAGTAAGTACATTCCCTGAAGAATTGCTATTTAAATTTTGCCTTAGAGCCACCCTTCCTTTAATAAAGATAGAAAGTTTTTTGAAGACAAGTTAAGCAGAATGGAATAGTGAGCGAGCCATAAGTAAAATTGGCCTATGTTTAAGCATGGCACCTGGATTCTCTAAGGAACCATCCCATTCACTGGAGCAGGAGGAGACCCCTGTTCCTCCTCTCCTTTCCCACACCATAAAGCCAGTAGCATATATTACCCTTCATTTCAAATACAAATTAAAATACCTAATCTCACCAGATGTAATTAAGATGATCCTTGAAGTTGCTCACACACTTAATAGACCCAATTATATTTTTATTAACCCTGACATAGTTCCTTCATTGCTGAATCATAAGTTTCACATTTTTGTCTTAATGAAGCATCTATTCCCCAGCTCTGGTCATCCCAGATCTTGGGCAGTGGTGGAAAAGTGCCCTTACATGGTATCTGTTCAGTTTGGCAACTCAGTTTTAGATTTTGCCTTAGACTGTGATGCTGAGTTTGTTCCCCAACCTTGCAGTATCTAAGGAAGCCTGTAGGTTGGGAGCAAATTGAGCCTCAGGGAGAGAATCTCAGACCTTGAGCTTCCAGAGACCTAATTAGGTCATCTTGCCATCTACCTGCCAGTGCACAATTAATTGCTAAGGCTTCTCTTAGGAGAAGCCTTTTTTTTCAATTAAAAAAGTTTTTTTAATTTCATACATAAATATTATATTTGCATCATTTCCACCCCTCCTAGTACCCATCCCACTCCTCCCATGTTCCCCCCTCACAATTCATTGTCTTCTTTGATTATCGTTGTTACATATACACACATACATTTATATATATATATATATATATACATATATATA
>NW_008329143.1:1216812-1230789 GCF_000622305.1 Nannospalax galili | reverse complement strand
AGATATTTGTCTTTTGATATTAATATCCACATCTCTCTCTCTCTCTCTCTCTCTCTCTCTCTATACATTTATATATATATATATATATATACATATATATACATCATATATATATATGCAGAGTCCATTTAGTGATGCTCACATATACATGTATTTAGGACTGCCCACTTGGGACTAGATAACCTCTCAGGTTGCCAGTTCCTGGAGAAAACGGACTCTCCCTCCCTCAGCATCCACTGATTGTAACTCTTCATCTTGAGGTAGGGACCCCATGAAATTTCCCCCAACAAATTGGCATGTCATCTGGTTTTGTCATGATGCAGATCTTGTTAGGCTACTATGCTGTGGCAATTTCATGGATGTAGCTTCCCTATCATGTCCAGAACACATAAGGAGCATTTTGCATTTTAATTTCAACTTTTTTTTTTAAACTGTATTTTTTTTAATGTGTTATGCGTGTATTGCCTGAATATAGGTCAATGCACCTATGTCATGCAATGCCCTGGGAGATTAGAAGAGGCTGTTGGATCCCCTGGGACTGGAGTTATGGAGAGTTGTTAGCTGCCATGTGGGTGCTGGGATTTGAACCCGGGTTTTTTGTAAGAACATTCAGTGTTCTTAACCGCTGAGCCATCTCTCCAGCCCCTAATTTCAATTTTTATTTTCCCTTTTTAATGGCCTGACTTTAGATGGGGACCAAAAGCAAAACAAAGGCTACAAAAATGGCTCAGTCAATAAAGTGCTTGCTGCAGAAGCATGAGGACCTGAGTTCAGACCTAGGTGCAGCAAGCCGGACATGGTGGCACATGCCTTTAATCCCAGCACTCAGGAGGCACAGGCAGGTAAATCTCTGTGAGTTCAAGGGCAGCCTGGTCTACATAGGGAGTTCCAACCCAGCTGGGGCTTCTGGGAGACCCTGTCTCAAAAAGACCAAAAAAAACTTAGATGCAGCAGTACACATCTGTGACCCCAGTGCTGGGGTGGGGGCAGAGGCAGGCAGATCCCAGAGCTCACTGGTGGGGCTGGTGAGATGGCTCAGCAGATAAATTCTCCTGTCACCAAGATTTATGACCTGAGTTTAGTTCCTGGGACCCACATGGTGGTAGGAAAGACCCGACCCCCACAAATTGTCTTCTGACCTCTACACATGTACCATGGCATGTACATACCCACTGTCTCTTGCACACACACACATGCACACTAAATAAATAAAAATGTAATTTAAAAAATGTTTAGGGGCTGGAGAGATGGCTCAGCAGTTAAGAGCACTAACTGCTCTTGCAGAGGACCCGGGTTCAATTCCCAGCACCCACATGGCGGCTACAAACCGTCCTTAACTCCAGTTCCAGGGGAATCCAAAGCCCTCTTCTGACCTCCACGGCATTGCACAACACGGGTGCACTCACATACATGCAGGCAATATACTAGTACACATAAAATAAAAATAACAAAATATATATTTTTTTAAGTGTTTAAAGCCAGAGAGCAACAGAGGAAAACACCTGATGCTAATCTCTGGCCTCCATACATACACATGCATACAAGTGTGCACACACAGACACATATATGCAAACACACACACAACGAGAGAAATTCATTGTCCTTTCCTATACCCTCTTCAGGCCAACTCAGTGCTTTAAGAGGCTACCACAGAAAGGTAATGAAGTCTCCTTAAAACCCACAGGAAAACCGGACATTGTGAAGCATGCCTTTAATCCCAGCACTCAGGAGGCAGAGGCAGGCGGATCTCTGTGAGTTCGAGGACAGCCTGGTCTACATAGTGAGTTCCAGGCCAGCTGGGGCTATAGGGAGACCTTATCTCAAAAAGATCAAAAAAAAAAAAAAACCCACAGGAGAGATTGACACACTTTGGATCCTGCCTGGAGTCAGAACTGAACCAGGAAAAAAAAAAAAAAAGAATTATAAAATACTATCTTTGTCCATTTTTTTCTCTTAACAGATAAAAATGTTAATTCATTCATGTAACAGTTGTTTATTAAGCACTATTATATTTGAAGACACCATGTTAGGTGTCCGGCCGAGAAAATTAGCCATACCCTGCCTTCATGGAGCTCACAGTCAGAAGAGGGCAAGTTATCAATCAGGTAATCACACAGATGCAAGCTGGGTTTTGACAGGTGCTCTAAAGAACAGACCCAGGGCGTCCCTGTTTAGGGATATTTTACCTGACCTAGAAAGGGCAAGGACCCATTGCTCAGAGCTGATTAGAAGAGTGTTTCAGACTGTACAACAGCAAAATCCATGCAGACAGCAAGGACTTCATGAATGCTGTGTTCCCTGAACCCTAAGGATCAGTGAAGAAGTGAGTGGGCTCAGAGCTCAGTGCAACCCCACTCTAGCCAGATGGTCTACTTTTCTCTCTTTTAAGACATCATCTTTAACAATCTCATGTAAAAACAAGCTTCTGCTGCTTTAAAAAAAAAGAAAAAGATTGAAAAAGTCATTTTCCCACCTATCCAGCCTGGCAGACAACATGCCTATGTCATGTTGTATAGCACCCCCCACCCCCTGAACTTTCTCCTCACCGCTCACAGGGCATGCTCTTGTCTTTCTTTAATCCTATTTTATAAACTACAGTGAGAATATGGATATCTTTATAGGTCTGAACTCCACTGTCCGCCACACAGCTTATAACCATTATGAAAATGATTCTGTTACATGTGAAAATGGGAAAGCTTTCTGCAGTTCTTTTAGACCGGTGGGCTTTCCGTTTTTTAAACATTCACGTAGAATTCATTTTCAAGTGAGTCTAAAGGCATCAAACACTCGGGTAATGTTTTCCTCTTTGTGCCTTTTTGCTTCAGGTTTTCTACATTTCCTAGTATAAGCATGTCATGCTTTTATAATCAGGAGAGAATGTTTTTTAAATTATATGGCTGCTACATGAAGCCGAATTGTTTCTTGATGACAAGGTTCAGGGACTAGTACAGATAGAGACAGATGGCTCCCTCTGTTGTAGTACCCCCTGGTGACCTTTTCACAACCAGAGATTACCGGAGCACAGAGTGACCATGGCGTCTTCACTATGAAATTATATGAAGACAGCAGGAACCTTACTGACAAACAGATGTTTTTCCCCCCAAATGGCACTTTTCTTAATGAAATGGTTGCTTAGAAACCAGACCATAATAATAACTTTTCTATATTTAGTCTGTGAAATGATTCAGTTTGCAAAGTTATTAAGTCAGAGAATACTAATTAGATAGAACTAAACACATCCATTATTTCTCGTCTGGCAGTTCGGTAACCAAACAGTTAAATCAGCAGCAGTGTGTGTCTCCAGATGCTCCTCATAACAGGGGACCTACCAGGAAAATGACAGCTCCTGGAGCCTCCCTGCACTACTCTTAACCATGTCACTCTGCAGTGGCCCAGTAGCGTCTGCTCTCTCACCAGGATGTGTTAGGAGTTGTTACATGTAATTCTTATTAGGCTGCTGAGAGGCTCAGTTAGGGCAGTGGGTCAAAACTGTATGTGAAAAAGAGAAAATAAACTCAATTTACATCAAGCTTATCGAAACAGCAGTGTAAAGGAAGGACCTCGAGTGAAAATATTTTAGAATGACAGAATTTACCAATGGGAACTCTAATATGCTGTCACTGAAACAAAGAAATCCTGCCTTATTTTAGTCAAGCATAGTGGCACATAGGTATAATTTTAGCACTTGAGAGGCTGAGGCAGGAGGATGGAGAATAGCGAGACTCTGTCTCAATCCAACATTTATCTTAAATTCAGACTATGCAGAGTCTAGGAGAAATAGAATTCTATCTTCCATTCCCAGTAATGATGAGATAGCTTAGTTGAATACAACTGCAATACAGAGTAACATATTTAAAACAGCTTAAAAGCATTTAAAGAACTGAAGGTGCAGGGACTGACCAGGCTAATGTCTTAGAGAAAGACAAAACTCTAACAGAGGAACTCAGCATGAGAACCTGCATTTGCTTGAAACAAAGTCTTGAAGGCATTTGCTTGAAATTAAGGGGAAGGGGGGGGGGCAGTCATGGCCTTGAAAGGCAAGTTGCAAAAGTGAAAACTTGAATACAACTCCATGTGAGATTCGAATAGAAAACCCTTCAGCACTAAGCTTAGACCCAAGCTTAGACCCCTAGAGAATATACATTCAAGTGAGTCAAACGTATACCTGTGAACCAGGCACAGTGGTGCCCACCTACAGTCCTAGCACTTGGGACATGGAGGCAGGAGAATCAGGAGTGCAAGATCATCCCCAGCTACATAGGGAGTTTGAAGCCTGCCTGGGCTATATGAAGCCCTGTCTAAAACCCAGGGCCAGTGTAAAGGCTCAGTGGGTAAAGGTACTTTGTGCCAAGTCTGATGACCAGAGTTTAATACAAAGGACTCACATGGTGGAAGAACAGCACCAACTCTGGAGAGTTGTCCTCTGACTTCTATGTGGCATGTGCGCACACACACACACACACATACACACACAGTCAATCAATTTTAAATTTAAAAAAAAAAGCAACTTGGGCTGGGTGTGATGGCGCATGCCTTTAATCCCAACATTTGGGAGGCAGAGGCAGGCGGATCTCTGTAAGTTTGAAGACAGCCTGATCTACATAGAGAGTTTCAGGCCAACTGGGGCTACAGGGAGACCCTGTCTAAAAAAAGACCCAAAAAATAAATAAATAAACAAAAGTAAATAAGTAAAACAACTTGGCACTAAGCAAAATAGAAGGGACTAAGGAAGGAAGACTTCCTGGGAGGTTGTCACCTCTAATGAACCTCTCCTGAGGTCTGGCTAGCATGCCCATAATGCCAGCACTCAGGTGGTTGAAGCAGTAGAATCATGAGCTTGAGGTCAGCCTGGCATATATAATAAATTCTAGACTAGCATGGGCTATAGTGTGAGACCCTGTCTCCAAAACAAACAATAAACCCAAAACAAACAAAAAAGATGTAAAATGTTTCTATACCAGAAGTACCTGCATGTGTTTTGTAGAGACAAATCACCTTACCTATAAGGGGGAAAAAACAACAACAACAACAAAAATTCATCCTAGGCCTAAATAATTCCCATTATCATTTTTTTAATTTTGACTTTACAATTTTTAATTATTAAAAATATTGGAGGAGGGGCTGGAGCGATAACTCAGCAGTTAAGAACACTGACTGTCCTTGCAGAAGACCAGGGTTCGAGTCCCAGCACCTACATGGCAGCTAACAACTGTCTGTAACTCCAGTTCCAGGGGATCCGATAGGCTCTTCTGTCCTCCGCAGGCATGGCATGACATGGGTACACTACCTACATGCAAGCAATACACGCATACACATAAAATAAAAATAAAATATTTTTTAAAAATATATTAGAGCTGGGGAAATGGTTCAGTCATTAAAGCGCCTGCCATATAAGCGTGTGAACCTGAGTTTGGGTCTCTGGCCTTACATAAAAGCCAAGTGCAATGCTATTCATATGTAACCCCAGCACAGGGAAGGGGGTGTTGGAGACAGGTGTATCACTGAAGTGCATTGGCTAGCAGCCTAGCTAAATCAGTTCAGTGAGAGACTTTGTCTCAAAAAATAAGGGAGTGAGATTGAGAAAGATAATCTGCCATTGACCTGGTCTCCACACACATGTACACATGTACCAGGCACACATGCATACACTACAAACACATGAATATTCTGTCAGGGGTGATGGCACATACCTGTAATCCCAGCACTCCAGAGGCTGAGGCAGGAGGATCATGAGCTGAAGGCCAACCTGGGCTACTTAGCAAGACTCTCCCAAACAAAACAAAAACAAACAAAATTGCCATTATATATATTCATGTACACATAATATAATTTGTCATTTTGACCACTTTTTTTTTTTGGTCTTTTTGAGACAGGGTCTCCCAGTAGCCCCAGCTGGCCTGGAACTCACTATTAGACCAGGCTGGCCTCGAACTCACAGAGATCCACCTGCCTCTGCCTCCTGGTGCTGGTATTAAAGGCGTGTGCCACCACACTTGGCTTTGACCACTTTTTTTTAGTCTTTGAGACAGGGTCTCCCTATAGCCCCAGCTGGCCTGGAACTCACTATGTAGACCAGGTTAGCTTCAGTCTCACAGAGATCTGCCTGCCTCTGCCTCCCAAGTGCTGGGATTAAAGGACTGCAACACCACACCCAACTCATCTTGACTATTTGGTAGCACTAATTTTATCCATAATTGTGTACAGATGTCATCTGCTTCTGAAGCTTTTATCTTTCTGAACTGAAATTTGTGGCTGGCCATTAAGCAATAACTTCCCATTCTCCTCCTCGGTAAAAATTCTTTACCAGTAACTAACACAGAGTCACACATAGCCAAACACAAGAAAACAAGGTCCCAGAAGACTTCAGATATTAGAATTGTTATACACAAATTAAGAAGTAACTTTGCTTACTAACTATATTTAAAGAAATATAAGTAAACTTGAAAATATCTTTAGGGACTAAGAAACAACAAAAAATTATCAAACGAATTTAAAAAATGGAACATCTAAAAATAAAAAGAATAACTAAAAACTCAGTGGGTAAGTTTTACAGCAGATACAGCTGAGGAGAGACTCAATGAACAGGAAGGTAGAAAAGAAAAAAATAACAAGAAATGCAGCATAGAAAATATTTTTGTAGCTAGAGAAACAGGAAAGGAAAAACTAATAGACTTGATCCCCCAAAATTTTAAAACAATTTGTGTCCAAAAAATAAGTTAACCTTAAATAAAATGCAAAGTATACTTAAAGAAAAAAATTGCAACAAAAATGACAAGCATAAGTCTATTGAAACAGAACATGTATTCTTGTTGCCTAGGGCCAGGGGCTTTAGCTGAAAAAGGAAGGTGACTAATGAGTGGGAGGTTTTCTTTTCAAGTGGTGAAAATGTTCTGGAATTAAACAGTGCTGATGACTGTACAACTTTTAAGTCTCTTGAATAACACCAAATTAAGCACTTTAGAATGATACGCTTTATAGTATATGTGACTTATATCCCAAATATATCTCAATGGACCTGCTTCTTTTATAAAAGACAAGAAAATATGTACTAGAGAGATGACTCAGAGGGTAAAGGCACCTACTGCCAAACCTGATGATCAGAGTTTGATTCCTGGAACCCACATGGTGGAAAGAGGGGACTGACTTCTGTAAGTTATCCACTGATTTCCCCACATACACTGTGACCTGTGCATATATGCGTATACACGTACACCAAATAAAATGTTTTATTATGTTTTTAATATTTATTATTTATTTTATGTATGTGTATGCATGTATTGCCTGCATGTAGATATATATATCCATGTTGTGCAGTGCCCACGGAGGTCAGGAAAAGGCATTGGATCACCTGGAGCTAGAGTTACAGATGGTTGTTAGCCACCATGTGGGTACTGGGATTTGAACCCCAACCTCTTCAAGAGCAGTCAGTGCTCTTAACTATTGAGCCATCTCTCCAACCCCTGTAAATAAATGTTTTGAAAAAGATAAGTAGCTGCTGAGTGTGGTGGTACACATCTAGTCTCTGTGAGTTCAAGGTTAGCTTGGTCCTTGAGTGAGTTCCAGGCCAGCTGGGGCTATAGGGAGACCCTGTCTCAAAAAAGACCAAAAAAATATTCTTTATTTTAATTTTGATAACTTTTCCTTGAATTCCCTGCTATGTCCACCCCAGTTCCTACTTACTGTACCTATTCAAGGGATAACTTTTTTTGGTATTTTTTTGAGACAGGGTCTCCCTGTAGCCCCAGCTGTCCTGGAATTCACTATGTAGACCAGGCTGGCCTTGAACTCACAGAGATCCGCCTCCACCTCCTGAGTGCTGGGATTATAGTTATGTGCTACTATGCCTATTTTTATGCAGTGCTAGGTATGGCACTCAGGGCTTCCGGTATGAAAGCGCATTTATCAATTGTGCCACATCTCTAGCTGTTAATAATTTTTGCAACACAACTCATTTGTTCATCTTCAAGAAGCCTTGCCTGCCTCCCGCATCTTCTCACATTCATCTTTTCCTCCCCTGTTTTTATTATGTGCCGAGCATACACTATAACCAACACTGTCTTGTAATCATTGGCTAATTTGTCTCCTTTCTCTAGACAGGCACTGATGATTACATTTGTATCACCAAGAAACAGCCCCTGGCTCCTACCCCGAATCCCTGAATGCATGAGAGAATTGTTTCCATTGCCTTTGTGCTAAAGCTATCTTCCAAACTTTGATGTCTGTCATAGCTCAAGATGACTTCACGTACTGTTGTTGTAGTCCTCGGGATTGATCCTAGAACTCACAAATGTTAGGCATCCTCTTGAGCCATATCTCTAGCCGTGTGTGTGTGTGTGTGTGTGTGTGTGTGTGTGTGTGTGTGTGTGGTTTCTGAGGAGAGAAGGGGTTCTCCGGAGGACATTCGTAGTATCCTGCTTGGTTTCTAGATGACGCTGCAGTTTTCAGCTCTGCATGTCATGGTTGCTGGTTTTGAAATGACCTAAGCCAGTGCTAGCCTGGAGCACCTATCACCAAGACTTGGCCTAATCATCTCATTAGAACATCTGCTAGTATTAAGGAAAAAGGGAATTTGAGGAAGTGCTTCTGTCCTGCCTTTGTCACTGGCTGGTGCCCCAGGTGCAGGGCAAGTCTCCTAGCCCACCAAGTGGGACCCCGGCACATGTAGAAGATCAGCCCTGTCCTGCCAGAGCTGTAGGCAGGTCCCTCCAGGCAGCTCTGCTGATTCAGCAGCTTCTCTGCGTAGGCAGGAAGTGGAATGCCGGTGGAAAACTGGGGCGCAGAGTAATCCAGAGTTCATCTGGAGTTTGGAGTTTTTCAAGAGGTATAGAGGGTTGTATTTCTTACCAACATTCTAACCTGGAGTCAACTTAAAGGGTGAATCAGCTAAAGTTCTCTGGAACATCAGGAACCTTCTCCTTACTGGTAAATGTCTTCTCAGATAGTATGAAGAGAGTGATGATGTGCGTTTTCACTCCTTGAAAACTACAGAAAGAGAATTTAATGAACATAGAAACAATCCCTGAAAATAGTCTAAAGAGAATTTAATGAATGACATTGTTACTTCTCACCTATGATCAGCTGAATCCAAATACACAAAGCGGTGATTGCTTTCAAAGCAGTGATAATTGCCCTTCCTTCCCTCCCTCTCTCCTTCCCTTCCCCCTTTCCCTCTTCCTTCACTTTCATCAGCATTAGGGCAGCTTCGCTCTTACATATCAGAAACCTTGATCATCATGTTGTTCATGACAGTTTTTTTTATCTCTCTCTCTCTGTATGATGTGTGTAAACACACTTGTGTGAGTGTGGGTACATGTGCTAATGTGTGCACATGGAGGTCAGAGGTCAACCTCAGATGATTTCCATCTTGTTTGAGATGGTCTCTTTGTTCACTGCTGCGGAGCCACACTAGCTAGCCGGAGAGCTGCTGAGGATTCCCCTATCTCCTCCTCCATCTCTCCACAGGACTGTGGACTACTGTGCACAGTTCTGTGTGAATTCTGAGGATTCAAACCCAGGTCCTTACACTTACCTAGCAAGCACTTTCCCACTGAGCCATCTCCACAGCCCTCTTGATGGGTCTCTTGATGCCTGCTCTTTTACTGCTTCCTATCTGGACTCATCCTTAGGTACTTGCTTGATAGATGCTGCCCTGACAAGGCAGCTGTATGCTTTCCAGAGCCATCTTGAATTTTACCTGGGGAGAATGAGAAGTGAGGCTTGCAGAGGGCTATAAAGCTGCTGTGGTAGTGATGTTCAGAGTCACTGACAAAAAGCAGAGACTCAGTTAGGCATGGTGGAGCACACCTTTAGTCCCAGCGCTCAGGCCAACCTGGTCTACATAAATGAGTTCTAGGTCAGCTGGGGCTACAGGGAGACCCTGCCTCAAAAAGACCGGTGTGGGGCGGGAGTGAGGGGATGGGAGAGTGGAGCAGAGACACTGAAATCCTCGTTTTCCTTTTCCCTTTTGTGAGACTCTTATGTCATCACTAATGTTGGCAGCATCTCTCGTTAAAAGCATTTGTGAAGTTCGTTAATTTTACTACCTCCCTTTTCCACACCATAATAAATATACCAGCTGGAAACAAAGCAGTCCCCAGTCCCCAATCCCCAGGAAGCCAGCTGGACCCAGTGGAGGTTTATTGGGATACAGAGTGTGGGAAGCCTCTCCTCAGGCAGGCCTCACAGTCCTTCAGAGGGTCCATGTAATGGCAGAAGGCTAATCATATGCATAGCTGGAGATGTGCGTCTTACGATCTTTAGGGTTAAGTGGTTGTGAAGTTGTGCCCTTTCGGTAGTCGTTCCCCCTAGGTACTACTGGCTGCCAGGTGGGCCATGGTGGAGCTGAGCAACTGAAGGGTGACAGCTCTGCTCTGCCAGAGGCAGCTCTGTCACATTGGATCATATTTTCCATCTCCCTGTTCTCAACTCTGTTCCTCAATTTCTCTCAGTAAAAATAGAAATAATAATAGGGTCTTCTTCCAAAGATTGTTGAGGGTATTGATGGGGTAAGATGCATGTGAACTGCTTGGTAGATGGAGTTCACTCCATGTGTGTTAGTGTCTTTGCTGTTATTTTTTTTTTTTATTTACTAATATTTCAAGGGACTGGGATATGATGGAGTTGGTAAAGTGCTTACTGCACAAATCTGAGGACCCATCTCTAGCACCCACATAAAAGTTAGGTGTGATGTTTGCATTTGTAACCCCAGTGCTGGGGAGGCAAAGATTCCTGAGGCTTGCTGGCCAGTCAGTCTAGCCAATTGGTGAGCTCCAGTTTCAGTGAGATACCTTGTCTCAAAAAATAAAGAGTGGCTGGGCATGGTGGTGCACGCCTTTGATCCCAGCACCCGGGAGGCAGAGGCAGGCAGATTTCTATGAGTTCAAGGCGGGCCTGGTCTACATAGTGAGTTCAAGACAGCTGCAGCTACAGGGAGACCCTGTCTCAAAAAAGACAAAAAAATAAAAATAAATAAAGAATGAGGAAGACACTAGATGTTAACCTCCAACCTCCACATGCATGTTCACACAGATATTTCATGATCAAAGCTGGGCATGGTAACGCACACCTGTGTTTCCAAAACTCTGGATGTGGCAGAAGGATCAGAAATTCAAGCTTAGCCTTGGCTGCATACTGAATTTAAGATCAGCCTGGGCTACATGAAACTCTGTCACATCTCAAAAAATAATGAGGGGTTATAATAATCAGAATGCAAGTTATACACATTTGAATTTGTCAAAGAACAGACTTGATAAAAGTTTTAAAAAGAAAAATAAGCTGGGCGTGGTGGCGCATGCCTTTAGTCCTAGCACTTGGGAGGCAGAGGCAGATGGATCTTTGTGAGTTTGAGGCCAGCCTGGTCTACATAGCAAGTTCCAGGACAGCTGGGGCTACAGGGAGACCCTGCCTCAAAAACTCACAAAAAAGAAGAAAAATAGTATTTTATGATCCAAAGGATTTTAGTAAGTATGACTGTCAGTAAATACAGGTTATTTGCTCACTTTTAATTTTTCCCCTTTATAGTAGAAATTAGGAAACAGTTTAAACAGATGCATTGACAATCTTTTAGTGTTTGAATTTATTATTTGGATCTTTATTAAAGCAATAGCTTTTGGCTTGCCAAGATGGCTCAGTAGGAAAGGCTCATGCCACCAAGACTAACAACCTGAGTTTGATCCCCAGAACCCACAAAATAGAAGGAGAGACCCAACCCCCAAAAGTTGTCCTCAGATTGCCACACATTCTTACGTACTTGCTCACCCGCACACACATACACACAAAATAATAATAAAATAGAAACTTTATAATGTGAAAAAATTGAAGAGCTAGCTACTAGCTACAGTTCCTATAGATCTTCAGGTGATGGCCATCAGGACTCCTCAGTGTAGCCCTGGTTCTTCCTCAGTCCTAAGTGACACTCACTCACCCTGAATCTATATGAATCTGTTGGGACCTGTCTATATATTAACACAGCTTTGGAACTTTAGAAAAACTTAACATCAGATTGGCATGCTAGATGTTATCATTTGCACTAATTACAAAGACAGCCCAGCCATTCGAGTTCCCCATACTTCCTTGATTTAATAACCAACTTCCCCAGTTTATGCAGCTTCCTGGAATCTTAGTGCTGAAATTATTGTTAGTTTTCATCATAATGAGAACTCTCATATAACAGCTAAAATGCCTTGCCAAAGCATGGTGCCCTCCTCTTAGGGCAGCCTACCTGGCTGGAGGTAGGCCTAGAGCCACAGGAGAGGACAGTGAAGATTGGTGATTATTTCTTTGTAACTGGAAGGAAAATTTCCATCTCTTTCTTCCCGTTTTTCTCTTTTTCCCTCTTGCCAGGATGGCCTTGAACTTGCTATGTAACTCAGGTTGGCCTTGAACTTCTGCTCCTCCTACCTCCCCCTCCCAAGTGTTAGGATTACGACTACCACACACAGCCCCTCCCAATTTTTGACCAAATCTTTGGACAGTGTTTGCTGCTGTCTGTGTGGATAGTCACCAGCCAGCTTAGTACATTTGCTTGGTTTTCCATGTACTTATTACTGCAATTTTTCAAATGATCCAACAATTCTGTCAGACACACAGAATTATTATGCCCCATGTTTGGTCTGTTCCCCACACTTCAGACACCTGTCTCATACTCTTTTTCCTTATTTGTGAACTTAGGCCTTTTTTTGTCTTGTCATTTGGGTGGGATTTAAGGAAGACAACAACACAGATGTTTATGGTTGTTCCATCATAGTTGGTTGCGAATTTTGCTTAGTCACCCAGTTTCCCTCCCCAGAAAGGACCAATATCATTAGTTCTGTGTAAGCCAGAAATATTTGATAAGCATGTATTTCCCCTTTGTGTATAAATACATTTGAATTCTATGCACACTGTTCTAATCTTACTTTTCCCTTAATAATGGATTTTGGAATCAATCCCACAACAGCTCTTAAAAAGCTACTGTTTCTTTTTTGTGGGGGAGGGGACCAACCAGATTTCATTCGATGAATGACCATGATTTAACCAGTTCTCTATTCATGAACATTTAATTTGATTGGAATAGTTTCTATTATAAATAGTGCTACAGTAATGATTTTATGCATAGTAATTATCCACTTGTGGTAGTTTATATTCCTAGAGTAGAATTTCTGACATACTGCAGAATTGTTGTTTAAACCTAATAGAATTTTTTTTAAAGAATGCAAGACATTCTATGAAATGTGGAATACTTGACTTTTTCCCCATTTAGCTCATAAATATGAAGCCATTTTGTCTCACTGCAAGGGCAGCCAAAGTAGACTTGGATACCAAGGAGCTGAAACTCTGCCCTTGGCAATACATTTCCATTTCCGTTAGAGACGTGCTATGTTATTTATCCTATTTTCATCCATCCAAAAGCCTAAAAGAGTAGCTATTAAAGTTTTTTATCTGGCACTTGGGAGATAGGGGCTGGAGAATCAGAAGCTCAAGTTTCCTCATCTATGTAGTGAGTTTGAGGCCAGCCTGAGCTATCTGAGACCCTGTCTCAAAAAAAAAAAAATTTTTTTTAAGTTTTTTCCCTAAGTGATACAGGCAAACGTAAGGGCTGGCAGAATAGCTCATTGTGTAAAGATGCCTGCCACCAAACCTGATGACCTGAGTTCAATCCCCCAGACCCGCATGACTATGGCAAGTTATTCTCTGACCTCCACATGAACACCATACCACATATACATACACACACACACACAAATAAATGTAATACAAAAAACTAAAAATAAAATGTATATATATTTTTATAAGAAGAATACTTTTTAAATATTTTATTTATTATTTTTCCTTTGTGTGTATGAGTGTTATGCCTACATGTAGGTAAGTGCACCTGTGTTGCCCGAGGACAGAGGACAGAAGAGGCTGTCGGATCCCCTGGAACTGGACTTACAGTTGTTAGCTGCCATGTGGGTGCTGGGATTCGAACCTGGGTCTTCTGCAAGAACAACCAGTGTT
>NW_008329143.1:1189337-1216287 GCF_000622305.1 Nannospalax galili | reverse complement strand
TTATTTTTCCTTTGTGTGTATGAGTGTTATGCCTACATGTAGGTAAGTGCACCTGTGTCATGCAATGCCCGAGGAGGACAGAAGAGGCTGTCAGATCCTCTGGAACTGGAGTTACAGACAGTTGTTAGTTGCCAAGTAGGTGCTGGGATTCAAACCCAGGTCTTCTGCAAGAACAGTGTTCTTAACCGCTGAGCCATCTCTCCAGCCCCCAAAACATGTATATATTAAGGAGTACTACTGAGGTACAAGCTGGAGAGGTAGTCAGTGGCACAGTGTTTGTGTAGCAAATATGAGACCCTGGGTTCAATCCCCAGTACGGGAAAAAGTAATGTGTACAGTTCAAGAAAGCCTGACCTCATGGCCTATGCTTATGATTCCAGCATTTAGGAGACTGAGGCAGGAGGATCATGAGTTCAGCACCAGTCTGGGCTAAATTGTGAGACTCTCTTAAAACAACAGTAACAATTTTTTTTTAAGTGTACAGTTTGGTAGTTTTATTATATTCATAGAATGTGTAGCCATTTTGACAGTAAATTTTAGATTTTTTTTTTTTTAATCACCCCAGAAAGACTCCATCTCCATTAGCAGTCGCTTCTCATGTATGTCAGGCTCTCACAGCCTTGGGTAATCACTGACTCTGCTTTGTCTGTATATGGATTTACCTAATCTGAACTCTATAAATGGAGTCACACAAGCTGCGAGTTTGTACACTTCTTACAGTTTTGTTTGCAGAAGCACCTGAGAGAGTTGAGTGAGTAGGTGGTTTTCCAGATTGAGCAGGTATTTTGGGAGCTTGTTATCTGTCCAGGAAAAATGGGGAAGTTAGTTTCCAAGTAGCAGTGGCTTAGCAGGCTCCTGGGATAGAGCCAGTCAGCAGCTCCATCTAGAAGCAGACCATCTTTCCTATCGTGTGCATGGAGCCTCCACCTGCACTCCTTTCCTGCTCAAGGGCTGTAAAACTCAGTGGCTTGCTGAGGGAACATCTTCAATCAAATAGATTTCTGGTTTTGTGATTATCTTGCAAAGTTGATTATATGTTTTATTTATGTGCTTTCAATAATATTTTTCCAGTTGAGCTGATTTGCCTGATCTTATGCTGTGCCCCCCCAAACCGGGGATCAGAACAGAAGGAATTCACAGGATCATGTTGTTCTTACTGCAAGGACTGACTTCACTCCTTGAAGCCTGTGCTGCCCTAGAAGTTACCTGGTTTTCAGATGACAAAAGAGTCTAAGCTTTTTTTTTTTTTTTTTTTTTTTTGAGACAGAGTCTCCCTTTAGCCCCAGCTGGCCTGGAACTTGCTATGTAGACCAGGCTGGACTCAGTCTCATAGAGATCTGCCTGCCTCTGCCTACCAAGTGCTGGGATTAAAGGTGTATGCCACCATGCCTAAGAAAAGACTCTAAAAGGGGATTAGGATTCCTTCGGTTGAAGAATTTTTTTTAAAAAGAACTCAGGGCTAGAGAGATGACTCAGTGGTTAAGAGCAAAGGCTGCTGTTACAGAGGACTCCAGTCCTGTTCAGAGCACCCACATAGTAGCTAACAACTGTCTGTTAATGCCAGTTGCAGAGAATCTTGATGCCCTTTTCTGGCCTCTGTAAGCATAGTGCACTTACATATATGCAGGCAAAACATATTCACATAAAAATAAAAATAAACAAATCAAAAAGAAAGAAAGGAAACTGAAAAAACATAAGACTTCATTTATTGGCTTGTGACTCCAAAGTCTAGTGAATAGAAAAACAGTTGAATCTGGAGGCTCAAAAGATCCAGCCTGGCCTTTCCTTTTCCCTCCCTCCCTTAACTTGATTCTTTTTTGTGTTGGTGTCGTTGCTGGACAGGTTTTGTTTTTGTTTTTGGTCTTTTTGAGACAGGGTCTCCCTGTAGCCCCAGCTGGCTTGGAACTCGCTATGTAGACCAGGGTGGCCTCAAACTCATAGAGATCTGCTTGCCTTCCCCAGTGCTAGGACTAAAGGCATGTACCACCATGCCTGGCTGCTGGACAAGTTTTATATCACAATGGCCACTGGAAGCGCCAGGATAATAGCTCTAACATGGGGTAGGGGTGAGGAGAGGGTAAGGATGTCTTTCCTAGATTTTGAAAGTGGGTTCTGGGATCTAGTCTCCTTGCACATCCCTGGTGGAAGAGAGAGTTGCATGTAATTCACCAGCCTAGGGTATGATTTCCCACCAGGAGGGAGGGCAAGAGGGTCATTAGCACATTTAAACTGCATGGACTGAGAATGGGAGAACAGTGATTCCAGGGTGCTGTTGCCAGGAGAGCATATGTGCTGTGCACAGTCACATATCCTTCTGCTACAGAGACATGAGAGCTCATTTGGGCAGGATAATATGTTCATAGAAGTAAATATCTTCTGCTAAAGACTAGAGAGAGAAAATAGGAATAAACAATAGTAAGGGAGACCTCAGTGAAAGATAGGTTTAAGAAAAGCTAGATATTGTCAAAGATGTATACAATAAATCCCATTTTCCCACTGTTTTCCATTACAGAGTCACAACTATAGTCCTAAGGAAACAAGCCCTTAGATCTCTGAGTTGGGAGGTTCTGTATAAAAAGTGGCTGTGACAGCGAAGACCTTTTCATGCACTGATGATTCAAAGCTGGTTGAACTGAAGCTGCCACTTCCCAAAGCACCTTTCTTTGAGGCTCTTCTAGAACCGGGAAGCTGTTTCCTTTCTCTCCCTCAGCAAACAATTCATGTACCTTTTTCTTAAGCCACAGACCTATTTCTACTCATTCTAGGTAGCCCAGACTGGCCTTGAACTTGTGATCCTCCTGCCTCCTAAGTGCTAGGATTACAGGTGTAAACCACCACCTGACTCTCTGAGCGATTTTTACACTCATTGATACATTGAGCACCATTACTGAGTGCCCGCTATGTGCTGGCACACTTCTAGACATTGGGGACCCAGCAGAAAATAAAACAAAATCCTTGATTTTATGCAGTTTGCGTTCCAAGGAGAAACAAGACAATAAATAAGGGAATGTATGACCTATAAAGTAATATTGTATGCTAAGAAGAGAATGATGTAAGGTGAGGAGGATGGAGTGGTAGTGGAGGGAGGCTGCCTCTTTATGTTTAATAAAGTGTATGTGTTTGAAATGTGGGAGCAAGCCTGCAAGCATCCAAACAGATGCAGTGCCAGGAGCAGATTGCTGTACTCAAAAAAAGCTGGGTGGACAGAATTGTAGAGGGTACATGAGCAAAGGATAGTGTGGACAAGAGGCACCTTCAGCATTGTGTTCAAGATTCCTTCACAAGGGATGGGGAGAGGGGTAGAGAGTGGAGGGGATGGAGCTGCTTATTCAGTGGAAGACCATTGGGGGTTGGGACAGCAGAACGAAAGGGCCTGGTTTACATTTTAAAGTGTTCCAGCTGCAATAAGGAACAGGGGTAGAAACAGGCAGAGCAACTGGGGAATTACTTCGAAAAGCCAGAGCGGGCATCAGCCACCAGGGTGGGAGAAGTGAGAACAGGAAGACCTGTTCACAGCACATTCTGAAACCCCGGTTTCCTTCTTTATTTTATTTTTTTTCCTCACAGCAGGAGGAAGGCACATCCTTCCCTTAGAAGGATGTAATCTCCCTCCTGAGTAATACAACTTTTATAGTTTGGAGACAGCAGCTTTATCCTGGTCCCGCCTGAGTTCATCTCTTCCTTCACGGCATCCCTGCCCAGGTTGTTGAATAGGAAGCTGGGCTCAGATATGATAGCACTGTTGTAGAGTACACGCCGTGAAGGCCTTGGTATGGACGGGAGAAGGAATCCAGGGACTCAGCCATGAGCTGAGATCTAATACCCATCATCCCCAGCAGGCTCAGAAAATGTTTCCTTAGGAAAACTGCCCTCCCCATTCATAGTTTTACAGAGAGAAATTACTCTGGAACACAGACTGATAGTGCACTCATGTCTGTGAACCGTACTAGTCATCAAACTTTACAGTCTTAGCATGAAGGATCCCTAGTGGTCTCTCACTGCTGTGTGAGTCCGTGCCAAGGCATGTGATGACCTAGCCTCTGCCTCAGAGTCCATAACCTAAGACCACAGACTCTCAATATTGACCTCAGAGATCTGCCTGGGACTAGACAAATCCAGGGGCCTGAACGCCCACACTCACCTTCCATTTACAACAAATGTCATCCCTCTAAATAGAGACCAGCCCTTGCTTCTAGAATTACAGGTGGGTTTAAATGTCTTTGTATGTGAACTGAGTTTGATTCCCAGGACCCATGTGGTGGAAGGAGAGAACTGACTCCTCCTGCAAGTTATCCTCTGGTCTCCACATGCTTGCTATCACACACACACACACACACACACACACACACACACACACACACGCAAATAAACATAAATAATAAATAAATGCTTTTCTATTCATCCCATCACAGGCTTCCTAGGTCTCTTTGCCTTTCTGTCCTTAATAATGGCTTCTTTCTTTCTGCCCTGAACCCCAGGAGTTGCCCTTCTCTCAGATGTGTACCCTGAGAAAATCTTGGTTGACCTGTTGGCCAAATATGACAGCGGCAAAGACAAGCACACTCCAGAGACTAGAATGAAAATTGGGGAGGTCCTGATGCGAATTGTCAGAGCACTAGGTGAGTTTTCTTTTTCTCTCCGTCTGAAACAGTGGAAGAGCATGGGGCCGTTAAAATCAAACTCTGCTAGAAGGCTGGTTGCACTAGCAGGTGAACACATATGAGGGATGGAGAGAGCCTCCTGGTCCCTGTTTGATGATTTAGTACATAATCAGCAAAAAGGCCTACGATAGATTGCCTACGATAGTGGTGTCTTGTTTTCTTATAACTCCTTAGTTTCCCTCCCCTGGGGCTGTGTTGCAGGGCCCAACTTTTCTGGGTTTGTGTGTTTGAGATGGGATCTCCATATGTAGGCTAGACAGGCCTGGAACTTACTATAGTCCTGGCTGGCCTCCAATTCACAGCCTCTTGCCTCAGGCTCTAGAGTGCTAGGTATACCCCAACATGCCCAGCTTTGAGCCCCAATTTATAATGGACCTGAAAAGAGACGTTACATACTTAAGGAGCAATAGGCATATAAAGAAAATGTAAGGGAGTGTACCAGCTCTCGGGAATGTCTTCTGCATGTCAAGTTGTCCGTGTCTATAATCTCATCTAATTTTTCCTAAAAGGTTTTTGAAGCTGTTGTTGAACCCATGATATAGATGAGGAAACTGGGTCATACACCTTCAGCAATTTGTCTAGAACTCATTCAGCTGGTGAATGGTAGTACTAGTTACCACCAGCTTCAGGAGTTGCTCTAGATTGCACAAGCTGAGTCTTGGTTAATAGCATGGGCTGTAAAGTTGCCCCCACCCCGCTGCAGCTCCCAATCCCCGACTCAAATCTGGCTGGCAGTGTCATCATGGAAATGTTTATTTCATGGTGCCTTAGTGTCCTCTATAAAATGAGGGTATTAGCCAGGCATGGTGGTGCACGCCTTTAATCCCAGCACTCAGGAGGCAGAGGCAGGCGGATCTCTGTGAGTTCAAAGCCAGCCTGGTCTACATAGTGAGTTCCAGGACAGCTGTGGCTACAGGGAGATCCTGTCTCAAAAAGACCAAAAAATAAAAATAAAAAAAGAGGGTATTAAATAGCACTTCTAGTAGTGATGATGGAAGGATTAAGTAAGGAGCTATTTTCAATAATGAAATTAAGGAAAGCAGCTATGTTTGGTGGTACAGGCCTGTAATCCCATCAGAGAGCTAAGGTGGAGATGACAATGAGTTCAGGACCAGTCTGGGAAAGTTAGTAAGACCCTGTCTCAACATAAAAAGTTAAAAGAGCACTTGGAAGCCAGGCGTGGTGGGGAACGCTTTTAATCCCAGCGCTCTGGAGGCAGAGGCAGGTGGATCTCTGTGAGTTCAAGGCCAGCCTGATCTACATAGTGAGTTCTAGGACAGCTGGGGCTACAGGGAGACCCTGAATCAAAAAGACAAAAAAAAAAGTTAAGAGAGATCTGGGGATATGGTTAAGTGTTAGAGCGCGCTAGCCTGGAATGTGTGAGGTCCTGGGTTCAATTCCTAATATTGCAAAAAGAAAATATTTTTAAAACGTGAAGGAAAGAAATGCCTTATTATTTGCTGTTTGTTGAGTGACCATGTAGAGCTGTGAGGTAGATACTAGGGAACAAGGTGAAAAAAAAAAAAAAAACAGTTATAGGTATAGAGGTTAGAGCTTGCTGTGGTAGCTCATGCTTAATATCCCAGCACTCGGGAGGCTGAGACAGGAGAATTGCCATAAGTTCCAGCCCAGCCTATCCCAACACACACACACACACACACACACACACACACACACACACACCTGTCTCACTATGCTAACCTGAAATTCATTTTTTTTTTGTCTTTTTTAAGGCAGGGTTTCCTTGTAGCCCCAGCTGTCCTAGAAGTCACTATGTAGACCAGGCTGGCCTCGAACTCACAAAGATCTGCCTGCCTCTGCCTCCCAAGTGTGGGGATTAAAGGCGTGCACCACCACACCTGGACTCATTTAAATTTTTAAGATATTTTCTACTCTTAAAGAAGATGAACTTTATTTGCCTTGGTCCCAAATTTGGGTCTGACATTTCAGACAAGTGTACTGATATAAGAAATCCTCTCACAGTAGGTGTGACTGTTAAGCTTAACGATTCACAGGACCAAGTGTGACTTACCCATGTGTGCCATTGTTAAAGCAGAGAAGGAATGTAACCGTGTACAGACAACATTAGGATGGTGTATTTTCTCTGTAGCATCTGGTGACCTCCACCATTGGGTTATGAACACTGAAAATACACATGTCAGTCCTGACCAGGCAGCCAGGGCATTTCCTAGGGTAAAGGTCGGGGTGGGGATAAAGGACTAGGTTGAGTGGAAGAGAGGTCTCACTTTATATGCCCTCATAATAAACCTGATTTCCCTAAGTCTTCTGTCACTTCACAGTTCATCAATTCTCAAAGTTGTTTTCCAAGTAGTCAGCTTTAAACACAATCTTAGCTTTAACTGCTAGCATTTGATTCCCATTACAGGGGCAGCATCCGTAATCTGAAAAATCTGATGTCCCAAATGCTCCAAATCTAAATTTTTCTGAGTACTTGTCATGATGCCACAAGTGGAAAAATCACTTCTCATGAAACTTTGTTTCATTCAAAAAATCATTAAAAAAAAAAAAAAAAAAAGTCAGGCGCTGGGCGTGGTGGTGCACGCCTTTAATCCTTGCACTTGGGAGGCAGAGGCAGGTGGATCTCTGTGAGTTCAAGGCCAGCCTGGTCTACATAGTGAGTTCCAGGAGAGCTGGGACTACAAGGAGACACTGTCTCAAAAAGACAAAAAAAAAAAAAAAAGAATTCAGGCATGGTGGGGCATGCCTTTAATCCCAGCACTTGGGAGGCAGAGGCAGGAGGATCGCTGTGAATTTGAGGCCAGCCTAGTCTACATAGTAAGTTCCAGGCTTTCTGGGCTACAGGGAAACCCTGTTTTAAAAAAGACAAAAAAAAAAAACCCTGGGGATTGGAGATATGGCTTAGTTAAGAGCACTGACTGTTCTTGCAGAAGATCTGGGTTCAAATCCTAGCATCCACATGGCAGCTAACAACTATCTGTAACTCCAGTTCCAGGGGATCCAACGCCCTCTTCTGATCTCCATGGGCATTGCATAACAAAGGTGCACTTAACATCCAGATATAACACTCATACACATAAAATAAATAGATTTTTTTATTATTATTATTTAAAATAGTGTGCTGGATAGCTTTAGTGTCAACTTGACACACCTGGGTTGAGGGAGCCTCAATTGGGGAAAAGCCTTCATTGGACTGGCCTGTGGCCATGTCCATGGGGCACCTGCTTGATTGTTGAGTGATGAAGGAGGGCCCAGCCCACTGTGGGTGGTGCCATCCCTGGCCAGGTGGGCCTGTGTTGCATAAGAAAGCAGGCTGAGGGCTGGAGAGACCGGGTTCAAATCCCAGCACCCACATGGCAGCTAACAACTGTCCATAACTCCAATTCCAGGGGATCTGACAGTCTCTTCTGTCCTCCACAGGCATTGCATGACATGCAGGCAATAAACACATACACATAAAAATAATAAATTAAGGCCAGGCGTGATGGCACACACCTTTAATCCCAGCACTTGGGAGGCAGAGGCAGGTGATCTCTGTGAGTTCAAAGCCTGCCTGGTCTACATAGTGAGTTCCAGGACAGCTGGGGCTACAGGGAGACCCTGTCTCAAAAAGACCAAAAATAATAATAATAATAATAATAAATTTTTGAAAAAGCAGTCCGATAGGGGCCAGGGGAGCAAGCCAGTAAGTAGCATTCCTCCATAGCCTGTGCTCCAGCTCCTGCCTCCAGGTTCCTGCCCTGAGTTCCTACCTTGGGCTCCCTGATGAACTGTGACCCAGGGGATGTAAGATAAATAAACTCTTACCTCCCCAAGTTGATAGTGGTCAAGAGTGTTTTGTCACAGCAATGGAGAAACAAACAAGCACAAATAGTATGTACGAAGTTACTTTCAGTTCATACATACAGAGTTATATATGAAATATGAAAGAATTTTGTGTTGAGATTTAGGCCGCATTGCCAAAGTAGCTCATTATGCATATTCAAAACTTGCGGAGTTGAAAAAGAATAAAAAATCTGAGAGACTTTGGTCCTCAGCTTTTCAGTAAAGTGTAATCAGCCTGTAACATCAAGTCCAGATGCTCAGATAAAATGACTTGCTGCAATCCTTCAAGTGAAAGTAAGGCTCATTTTTGTGGCACAGCCAATGTTCTTTGTTAACATTGTGGAAGTCCTTGGAACACACTTTATAAAGCTGCTCTTAGTACTACCCTAGTTCCACCTGGGCCTTGCTTTCTTCCTACCCTCGATGGTTTGCAGTGGTGGGGTGGGGGAAGAAGAAGATGCACAGGCAGGAGTGAGTGTGCAGTGCCCGACACTGGTTCTCAGCCTCACTCTGGTTCCCCACTGTACCTGCTGCTCTTCTGTACTAGGTGATGGTGAAAAAGCAGCAGGGGGCTGGAGAGATGGCTCTGCAGTTAAGAGCGCTGGCCACTCTTGCAGAGGACCGGGTTTCAATTCCCAGCATCCACTTGGCAGCTGTCTGTAACTCCAGTTCCAGGGTATCCGATGCCCTTTTCTGACTCCGTGCACGTACACAAATGCAGGCAAAACGTGCATACACATAAAATAAAAATAATAAAATATTTTAAAAATATATTTGTGTATGCATGTGTATATGTGTATGCATGTATTGCCTGCATGTAAGTAAGTGCACCCGTGTCGTGCAATGCCTTCAGAGGTCAGAAGAGGCTGTTGGATCCCCTGGGACTGGAGTTACGGACAGTTGTTAGCTGCCGCATAGATGCTGGGATTCATACCCAGGTCTTCTGCAAGAACAGCCAGTGTTCTTAACCACTGAGCCATCTCTCCATCCCCAAATAAAATATTTTTTTTAAAAAGCAGCACAAGCTTATTTTTCTTTCTGTCTTTAAAACCTAGGCATTCTGCTGGGCGTGGTAGCACACACCTTTAGTCCCAGCACTCGGGAGGCAGAGGCAGTCAGATCTCTGTCAGTTCAAGGCCAGTCTGGTGTACATAGTAAGTGCCAGGCCAGCTCGGGCTACAATGAGACCCTGTCTCAATAAGACAAAAAAAAAAAAAAAAAAAAAAAACCCTAGGTATTCTGTATGGTCAGGAGTGCTTATGAAGCACACTAATATCAAGCATACAATAATTTGCATATTTAGTACTACTGAAATCAGAAACTTGTTCCTTTCTAGCTTTCTAGTCTATAGGGGTAAGCAGTCTTCTGACTTTTTATCATTTTCAGTTTATTTTGAGTGTTCTTGAACTCATTTTAGCAGAGTTAAATCCCCCTATATCTAGTAGTCTGGGCAATCCAGACACTTTGTGAATTTAGGTTAAATTTGGAAGTTGCAAGCAGGCTTACAGGCTGTGTATTATACCTCCACATTGCTATGTGTCAGGAAGTACACAGCTGTCTAGTTACCCCACTTTGAGTGATGTTGAGATGGATTGTGACCTTTCCAGTGGGGCCTATTTGTTATAAGCTTCCCTATTAACCTCCATTGTAATGGTTTTAAAAACAGGGATAACCTTGCCTAGATACATTATTTCATAAGGGTTGTTTTTTGTTTTCTCTTTTGTTTGTTTGTGACAAGGGCTCACTATGTAGCCCAGGCTGGCCTCAAACCTGTAATCCTCCTGCCTCAGCTTCTCAGGTGCTGAGATCACAGGTCTGTGCCACCGTGCCCAGATACTATACTATTTTATTTTTTGGTCTTTTTGAGATAGGGTCTCCCTGTAGCCCTAGATGATCTGGAGCTCTCTATGTAGACCAAGTTGGCCTCAATCTCACAGAGGTTCGCTTGCCTCTGCCACCTGAGTGCTGGGATTAAAGGCATGTGCCACCACACCCCACTCTATTTCACTTTTTTAAAAATTTGTTTTTTATTTTTTTGGGTTTTTTTTTTTTTTTTTTTTTTTTTTGAGACAGGGTCTCCCTGTAGCCCCAGCTGTCCTGGAACTCACTATGTAGACCAGGCTGGCCTTGAACTCACAGAGATCCACCTGCCTCTGCCTCCCAAATGCTGGGATTAAAGGTGTGCGCCACCATGCCTGGCTAAAAATTTATCTTTATAATTTTTAATTGTGTGTGTGTGTGTGTGTATGTGTGTGTGTGTGTGTGTGTGTGTGTATTTGTCCATGTCTGTGCAGATGACCACAGAACCTAGAGGTATTAGATCTCCTGAAGCTGAAGCTGGAGTTATAGGCAGCTGTAAGCTTTGTGACATGGGCTCTGGGAACCAAACTTGGGTCCTCTACAAGAGCATTGTGCGCTCTTAACTCTCTCCAGCCCCACTATTTCATTTTTTTAAAGTTTATGTGTTTAGAGATCTTGGGTCACTAATGTGTCTGTTATAGATATTTTCTTCTTCTGTTGTTTGACTTTTAGTTTGGTTCATGTTTTTCTGTTTTTGAAGCAGTTTTTTTTTTTTTTTTTTATTTTGATGTAGGTAAATCTACCTTTCTGTTTCTGGCTTCTCTCTTTTATAGAAAGATTTTTTTCAGACTATGACTAGAAGTATGAATTTGTGTATCTTTATCTCTCTCTTTCAATGTAGAAAATATTGTAGTAGATTTTGACTTAGTCTCTCTCTAAGGAACTGTTCAGTTTTTTGGGTTTTTTTTTTTAACTTCTAGAAATTTAATCTTAACACATTGTTAAGTTACAAATCATTCCAAATGTTTTTCCATCTGTTTCCTCTTGTATAGTCCAACAATGATATTGGCAATAACCTGTAGGCTATTCTATGCCATTGCAGTTTTTTAAAAACATCTTTAAAAATGCAAGCCATTAAAGTAGTCCTACTGACCCATTCCTGTAATCCTAGCATTCTCAAGGTAGAGGCAGCAGTGTGAGGAGTTCAAAGGCATCCTCCACCGCAGAATGAATTTGAGGCCAGCCTGGGCTGCTTGAGACTCTGTCTCAAAAAAATAACAAACAGTTGTATTCATTAAATCCAGGCTGGCACGCACAGTTATATAAGTTGCTCACAGCTGTGTAAACTCTGAGGGTCATTGCTGTGGGGATGGCATGCCCCAAGTGGTCCATTCCTCCACCCATGCAGTCTTTCTGGTGCCCTAAGTCAATTCCAGCCTATCTCACAACCGAAGAGTGTGAGAACGAATTTAAGAGTGTTAGAATTAACTGTTCATTCATAAAAAATGATTCATTCCTCGGGGCTGGAGAGATGGCTCAGTGGTTAAGAACACTGGTTGTTCTTACAGAAGACCCAGGTTCAAATGCCAGCACCAACATGGCAGCTAATAACTGTCTGTAACTTCAGTCCCAGGGGATCCAACAGCCTCTTCTGTCCTCAGGCATTGCACGGCATGGGTGCACTTACCTACATGCAGGCAATACACTCATACACATAAAATAAAAATAATAAATATTTAAAAAATAAAAATAATAAAATACTTTTATGTTATGGGTATACATGTATTGCCTACATGCAGGCATAACACTCATACACATAAAATAAAAATAATAATTTTTTTTTAATTTTTAAAAAATGATCCATTCGTTTCTGTAAATCATTTACAAATCGTGGGGTTTTCTTGGTACAGCTGGCTTCATCCATTTTCTACCACTTGTATTAGCATCTTTTTCCTTTTAATATGAGATGCTGAGGATCAAACGTGTCCTCAGGCATGTCAGCCCAGTCCCCTACCTCTGATCTATATCTTCATATTTTTAAAGATTTTTTTAAAATGTCTGTGTGTGTGTATGTGTGCTAGTGCCTTCAGAGGCCAGAGGCATTAGCTCTCCCAGAGCTGGAGTTACAGGTAGTTGTGAGCCACCTGATATGGGTAATGGGAACTGAGCTCAGGTCCTCTGCAAAAGCAGTATGTTCTCTCAACCACTGAGCCATCTCTCCAGGCTCACCCTCATCGTTTTTAAAGGCTGGCCTTCTGCTCCCCACCCTGATGGACTCTTATCTCTCTGCAGAGAAGAAATGTTCTTGCTTGTTCTTTTCCTTCTTAAGACTCTGGAGTTGAATATGACAGTGTGCACCCAGGCCACATTGTTTGCACAGCACAGCAGGTCAGTTTTTGAAAAATAATTTTGGGATGATAGTTCAAATATTTTTCACCTTACAGCAGAGGCTTCAATTAAGGTTAAAACATGGGTAGGGGGTATGACTAATTGGGTACCAACCTGGAGGTTTTAGCATTCAAAGATTTCAGCTGCAATAAACCTGTAGAATTCACTTGAACTGTTTGTTTCTTTTTGAGGCAGGATCTCTGGTAGCCCAGGTTGGTCTTAAACTCTTTTATCTTTCTGCCTCTACCTCCCAAGCATTGGGATTACTGATGTGCACTAATACACCTAGCTTTAGAATTCATGTATTTAAGCTGGGTAGAGGCAGAGGCAGAGGCAGGTGGATCTCTGTGAGTTCAAGGCCAGTGTGGTCTACATAGTGAGTTCCAGGCCAGCTGGGGGCTACAGGGAAACCCTGTTTCAAAAAGACCTGGAAGCTCATGAGCTAGCCTGGAATTTGCAGTGGCAAACAAGATATTCTCTCTTGGGTGGAAGGCTTCAACATGTACACTGTGACATGTACATATGTGCACTCAGACACACAAAGATTTAAAATTTTTTAAAGAATTCACAGATTTTAAAAAGAAAAGTGTTCAGCAAGATTCAGATCAGTTAAAATGATCCTTGTTAAGTCTGAGTTTAGCATTAGTGTCATTTAATTCAATCTCCGTTTATTGTGCACAGGTGGCACACACCATTAATCCCAGCACTTAGGAGGCAGAGTTAGATGAATCTCTGTGAGATTGAGGGCAGCCTGGTCTACATATCAAGTTCCAGGCCAACTGGTAGTAACCATACTTTATTTAGAATTTTATTTCTCTTACTGAAGCTAGGGACTGGACCCAGTCTCATGTGTGCAGACTATACCTCTGAGCTATGGTGCCAACTTTGTTTAGTTTTTTGTGGTTGTTATTTTTGTTTGGTTTGGTTTGTTTCTGAGACAGAGTCTCACTATGTAGCCCTGGCTGACCTGGAACTCCCTATGTAGACCAGGTTAGCCTCAAACTCAGATACCTGCCTGCCTCTGCCTCCCAGGGGCTGGGATTAATACACATATGTACATATGTTGTCATGCCCTTTTCTTTAGGTTTTGATGTTTCTAGTTGTTTTCTCAGAATTTTATATTTTTCTTTTCTTTTTTTTTTTTTGTCTTTTTGAGACAGGTCTCCCTATAGTCCCAGCTGACCTGAACTCACTATGTAGACCAGGCTGGCCTTGAACTCACAACGATCTACCTGCCTCTGCCTCCCAAGTGCTGGGATTAAAGGCATGTGCCACCACACCTGGCTATATACCTCTTTTTTAATCTAGCATTATTTATAAATACTTTTATTTTTAATGGGGTTTTGCAATGTTGCCCACACTAGCCTTGAACTCCCGGACTCAAGCTGTCCTCCCATTATGCCTTCCTGAGTAGCTGAGACTACAGGTGTACATTACCGTGCCCAGCTTATAAGTCCTTTTCTGTCTCAGTAAAGACTTCCTGAAAGTACAATGATTAATAGTTGCATTATAATCAATAACCTGAATGTGCCATAATTCCATTTAATTATCTTCTAGGAGGATATTGTCTAATTAGGCTATTGTCCATTCTGCCTGTGAGGAGAGTGTTGCTGATCATTGTACTCGCGGCCTTTGGTGAACCTCTGATTCCTTTCCAAGGATTGGCTCCTGCAAGAAGCGAGCCAGGGTCTCCCAGAGAAAAATTACTCCATGGCTTCCCACTAAGCTTCCAAACCTGACCAGCTGCCTTTTAACTGTGTGTGTGTGCTTTTGCTCCCAGGATGAACCATGGAACCTGCCAGAGAACGTGGGTGGATAGAGGGAGGAGACCAAGGGATGGACAGATGATGGGTTCATGACTCAATGAGAACCTTTTCCTGCTCTGAAAGAGCAACTCTGGTCTGGTAGTGTCATACAAAGAACAGCACTTTCTTAATTATTTTTAGAGGCAGAGTGAAGTCTTCAAATCAGCAAGCTTAGACAAGTTCACATTTACACTATTCAGAGATTCTGAAAAGGAGAGAGAAATGGAAAGCCATAGTCATGCTGCTCCATCTGGAGTGTTTGCCTGCGGGACAGATCAGAAATCCAGTTTCGAATGAGACTGAGGGCAGAGAAATCAGTCTCAGATCTCCGTTGGTGTATGTCATAGCAGGTGGAATTACCCTGGGAATCCTGAGGCAAGACAGCTTTACCCACTTATGTTGAAAAGTCTCTTTTCTCAAAGTACTCTGTTCCAGGAAAAGGTGGGTCTAGGCCTTAGGGTATATTTCTGTTAAAACTTGCAAAATACTCCTTCAACCTTTTTCCATATCACCTGCTTAGTTCTGTTTTATGTTGCCAATCACTTTGCTCCTTCCATGTTGGTTCAAAAGATGAGCACCCAGGATCCAGGTCTTTACTGGCCCATCCAGCTTCAAGATGAAGCCCATAATCTGATTTTGGAAAACCTATTATCTGTCCAGAGATTAGCACATTCTGCTTGGCAACCCATCTTCATCTAGCCAACTATAGAAAACAAAGGAAAATTGAGCACTGTCAGCTCTCATATCCACATGTTCCATTTTTGTAAATTCAACCAACCACAGCTTGAAATTTCATTTTTTAACCAGGCATGATGGTGCATACCTTTAATCCCAGCACTCAGGAAGCAGAGGCAGGTGGATCTCTACAAGTTCAAGAATAGCTTGGTCTACATAGTGAGTTCCAGGCCAGCCATAGTGAGCCCTGCCTCAAAAAAAAAAAAAAAAAAAAAAAAAAAAAAAACCCCGGGGGGCGGGGGGTGCCCTGTCTCAAAAAAACCAAAGAGAGTGTGTGTGTGTGTGTGTGTGTGTGTGTGTGTGTGTGTGTGTGTACTAAACACATAAAAGGACTTTTTTCTTGCCATTATTGCCAAAGCAATAAAGTATAAAAACTGTATATGTATTATTTACAATACATTAAGTATTAGAAACAATCTAGAGATGATTTAAAGTATCTGGGAAGGGATGCGTAGGTTTTATAAGGGACTTGCTGTCATGCAGATTTTGGTACCCACCTGCATAGCCTCAAACCAGTCCCTCACTGATACCAATGGACAGCTATAATTGGATTTTTCTAATAGGCTATGATAAGTTCCAGTTAGGTTAGCCTGGTAATTAAGATGAGGGGAAGCACTTTTAAATGGTTACATGATATTTTACAGGATGATGTGCCACAATTTATACCAGCTATTCAACCTTCTTCCTTGGGTTAACATTCTTTTTTTCCTCTTGGCATGCAGCACAGCAATATAATCCCCCTCCCCAAAGTACTAGGAATTGAACCCAGAGCATCCACATGCCAGGCAAGTGTTCTACCACTGAGCTGTATTTTCAGCCCAGTACAGCAATATAAATTTTCACCTATGTGAGATATATCCTAAAGTATTAGGACATGTCCTCCTGTTTGATGTCTAAGTGGAATTACTGGGTTAAATGTGTATATTTTAAACTATTTATATATGGACAGATTTCTTCCTAAAATTGTATGTAACAGAACTTTTTCTAAAAAGTTTTTATATATTTATTTTTATTTTATTTTTTGGTCTTTTTTGAGACAGGGTCTCCCTGTAGCCCCAGCTGACCTAGAGCTTGCTATGTAGACCAGGCTGGCGTTGAACTCACAGAGATCCCCTTGCCTCCTCAGTGCTGGAACTAAAGGCATGCACTACCATGTCTGGCTTAAATTTTTATTCATTTAATGTGTCTGTGAACATGTATGAAGGCACACACATGCCACAGAATGTATGTGGAGGTCAGAGGACAACTTGGCAAGAATTGGCTCTCTCCTCCCACCACATAGGTCCTTTACCCCCTGATCATCTCGCCAACATGACATTGATTAGGCTTTTAAAATTATTTGCTGTTATCTATTGTTAAAAAGAGGAAATAAAATTTTATTTTATTTATTTTATGCATATAAGTGTTTTGCCTACATGTAAGTTCACCCGTGTGTGCAGGGTTTATGGGAGTCAGAAAAGGCAATAGATCCCCTGGGACTAGAGTTACTGATGGTTGTTAGCCGCCACGTGGGTGCTGGGACTCAAACCCAGGTCCTCTGCAAGAGCAGCCTGTGCTCTTAACTGCTGTGCCATCTCTCCAGCCCCCCCAGCTCCTCTCCCAACTTCCTTCATTCTTGTTATTAGTAATTTGTATGGTCTCTTTTCTTTTATCAACCTGACAACCTTAGCTGGATATTAATTATATGAACTTTCTTTTTCAAATAAAGCTTTTCAGCTTTTCAGTTTAATGATTTTTTTCTGTTGTTTTTTGGCTGTTTCATCAGTTTCTATCTTTGTTTCTTTCTCTTTTAATTAACTGTTGTTGCAAAACAAATTACCTGGAAACTTGATGGATTGAAGCAACATACATTATGTCCCCATTTAAAATTTAGTTTATGTGGTCTGTTTGGTGTATGGTGTGCTGTGTATGATTATGGCCTACGGACTTGTTAATGTGGGTATGTGTACAGGTGTATGTGGGTGCATGTGCACCTGCGTGTGGAGGCTAGAAGTTGGCAGTCTTCCTCTCTTCCTCAGTCGCTCTCCACCTTTTTCTTTCTTTTTTTTATTTATTATTTTTATTTATTTATTTTTTTGTCTTTTTGAGACAGGGTCTCCCTGTAGCCCCAGCTGGCCTAGAACTCACTATATAGACCAGGCTGACCTTGAACTCACAGAGATCTGCCTGCCTCTGCCTCCCGAGTGCTGGGATTAAAGGTTTGCACCATCAAGCCCAGCAATCTCTGTGAGCTCAAGGCCAGCCCTGTCTCTACACCGGGAGTTCCAGGCTAGCTAGGCCTACACAGTGAGACCCTGTCTCAAAAAGTTAAAATAAAAAAAATGTGTGGGAGCCAGGCATGGTGGTGCATTCCTTTAATCCCAACACTTGGGAGGCAGAGGCAGACGGATCTCTGTGAGTTCAAGGCCAGCCTGGTCTACATAGAGAGTTCCAGGACAGCTGGAGCTACAGGGAGACCCTGTCTCAAAAAAGACCAAAAAAAAAAAAAAAAAAAGTGTGGAGAGTGATAAAGGAAAACACCTGACATCAACTTCTGGTCTCCACACATGCACAAACAGGTGAGCCACTCATGCACACACATAAACATGTGTGCAAAACACTCAGAATATTAGGAAGCAAAACTCCTAGGCATGCTTTAACAAGTTTGATCATCTATGTAGCAAATTAAATTAATTAAATCATCTGAATAGTTTTAATAATTTCGGCATTACAGAATTGCAAAGACCATCTTCAAAGTATCAAGATTTTTTTCCTCTTTCAACTGTTAAAATAACTTTCCTAAAAGCTGGGACTTTTCTGTCTCGTGATCACATTTCTGGACTTTAAATTCTACCCTTGAAGATAGCCTCTGGAGTCTCTTATGCCAGGGACGCACTTTTTGAGAAAACCAATTTGTTTGTCTTGTCAGTACAGTTAGTGAGTTTTCCTTCTATGGTGACTTTGTGCACGTTGAAAGCTTGTACCCCAGTGAAATTTTCCTTCTGTGGTGACTTTGTGCACATTGAAAGCTTGTATACCAGTGAAACCCATCTGTGGGCTCAGTGAGCTCTCGAGATGGAATTAGTAACTTGGTTAATACTTAACTATAGCAGTCTGGGCATCTCCCGTTTGAAAGCTATACTGTGTTACTTTAGTTCATTGAGTTGCCAAAAACCTACTGATACAAAGCATTTCCTGTACATTGTTTGACTCTGTCTAAAAGATATTTATCTCTGATCCTTATTTGCACATCACTCTGCTAGAAGGAAAGAAAACATCACTCTGAAGAGACGGAAAGAAAACATCCTTTCGCAAGTTGAAGGATGAAGTAGAGCATCAATCACTCCCCACCTCCTGTCCTCTCCCTCTTCTCTCCCATTTAAAACCTTCGTGTACAGATCCTTACCCAGATTTGACCATCACTAGAAAGAATCACTCTTCAAAAACCTCTACCTTCAAATTTTTCATTCTACCCTAGACTATAAAAAGCTGGTGGGAGGTACATTAAGATTTACTGGGCTGAGGATGTAGCTCATTTGGTAGAGTGCTTGCCTAGCATGCATGAAGCCCTGGCTTTGATCCCCAGCACTATATAAACCGGATTTGATTGTGTGTGCCTATAATCCCAGGACTCTGGAAGGGGAAACAGGAGGATCAGAAGTTCAAGGTCCTCCTGAGCTACATAGGGCTTTTCTCAAAAAATGGGAAAATTTTTTTAAGGTTTTACCAAAATGACAGCCTCATATTATCCTCTCTCTGATTAGTTTGCATTTTTAATTAATGGACTATTTAATGCAAAGGAATGGAATTTGAATAATTACCTAGAATGTGAGGCAAAATAATTTTCCAATAGAAATATTTGGAGATAATAATTTTTCTCTGTGCTACTTAGGTGACTTATATTAACAAGAGTTCCGTGTCTAGGCTGCATTGTACCTACCTCTGTGCTCCATACCTTGTCTCACAGGGTCTCGTCTTGGCCTCATCAAGACTGCCAAAGTCTGCATATGATTTGCATCTGAATTGCTCTTGCTTCTGTGGTTCCTGTGATTAAGCAATAAGGTACAGTGAAACACAATCCAGAAAGGGAGGACTAAGAGCCCTGGAAATCTCAGCAAATTTATTAGTAGTTCAGGGTCACTTCTTGGTTACATTACCTTACAAAAAAGGATGACAGAGTAAATGAGAAACCGAAAGTGGCAATCCACAGCCTCGGGGAGAAGAGTGGGTCCTGACATGTAGCCACCATCGGTGAATCTGTCCAGGGACTAGCCAGCATTCCTGCCCAGTGACTAATGACTGCAGCCTACCTGCCTGGCAAGCCCCATCAAGACCAAGGATGGCTTTGGCCTTCAAACTCTGCAGTGCCCTCACACATATCATACAGGGCTTTACCAGCCTTCACAAGGCCATTTAACATCTCTTGAAGTTAGGAAATCAGAAGTGATAGTCTTAAACTCAGAAACAAGAGGGCAGGTAATTAATAGTTTTGGAAAATAAGAAAGAGGTGTGGAATTTTCCAGTCCTTAACCATGACTATTAAGAGGCAGTCCTGCTGTCCAAGGACTGGGGCACTCTCTCCCTTGTGTCCTGTTGTTGAGCATTGGCTTCTCTCCTGCCCATGCCTTATAAAGTTAAACAAAGAAATATGAAGATTATAAGGACCTTGAAATGTCTGAGATGTGGAGCAATCATTTGGCCACATTCATGGCCTTTGTTTTAGAACGGAAGTTCCTGCTGTTCTTAATTGGGAGCCAAGTAACTGGCCTGATGGCTGTAGAGTCCTCTGCCTGGGAACCCAGGAGCCTGCCCCTAAGAACTCTGCCTTTCAGGAACTGTGTGACCAGGGATCAGCCTCTTTTCAAGTTTACTTTTGTGATTTATGACACAAGGCTAACTTTTTTTCCGACCTACCTCAAATTCTTACTATGCTAAAGAGACCTTCAAGTGCCGTGTCTCATTCCTTGTGTGGTCTGCACTGTGCCTTCGATTTCTACATGATCAAACACCTACCTCCTATTAATGCCTGTGAGGAAAAGGAAGGAAGATGAAGTCAGAAAAGAATCTCACAGACAATTCACAACCATTGCTCCTCACAGTGATCACAAGACAGAAGGCTTGGCTTTTTTTTTTGATGATTCGCCCACGAAAGGACTCAATTCTGCCCTCCTCCCTGTAGCCCCAGCTGGCCTGGAATTCACTATGTAGACCAGGCTGGCCTTGAACTCACAGAGATCCGCCTGCTTCTGCCTCCCAAGTGCGGGGATTAAAGGCATGTGCCACCATGCCCAGCAGTGCTTCTATTTTTAAAACATTATATCATTTAAAAGTCTCCTAACAGAGACCACAAAATTTTTGATTCTCAGAGGCCCTTACACATAATAAATCACTTGACTCTGTATTCTGTCAGCAGGTATGGCTACATCAAACCACATCTGACAATCATTAACCAAGGGAGAGTTACAGACCTCCAGCCAGAATTGGAAAACCTTTGTGCTCCAGCCTTTTTGTTAAATCCAACCCAAACTCTGCATTTCATTTCCTTTAATCAGCTGGACTCAACTGGAGAGGGAGAACTAGTCTTTTTCTGTAGATCTTTGAGTCTTAATTTTATCATTCCAAGCTCCAGGATCTCAACTACAGTATTTAAATCCCCTTATAAGCTAGTTATTTCAGTATGTTCTTTTCTTTAGGATTGCACTTTCTATACTTTCAGAGTGATTCTTGGTATGTTTTTAGCAAAAAAAGGGTGTAAAATGGTCAAATGATATATGCGTTTCAGTCCCTAAATTAGTAATTGAAAAAAATGGCCTCAGAAGAACCAGTTTTCCTCCCATCAGATTCCCATTCATTTGGGGCTGACATCCTGGATGTCACCTGACTTCACAGAAATATTCCTTCTGACCCAGTCAAGGAGCAAACACAGGAGTCTGATGTGTTACATTCCATCACCTACTCACTTTTCCTGCATTGCAGGGCCTAGAATTCTCCCTCACTATCTAAATACAGTAGGAGAATGAATGCTTCCTGGTAATATTTCATAAATATGACTTACCACCATGTGTGGGCCCGAGTCAACAGAGATACAATTTCTCTCAAGGTCCCGAGACATCAGATTGACACAGTTGATCCTAATAGGCAAGGTTTCCTCTCTAAAAGTCACTTAGAGAATTAAATAATTTAAATGCAATTAAATTTTGATGGAATTCATCTTTTAAAAACATTCATAGGTAAATTTTGATCTATTAATAACAATTACTTTTCGGCTTTGAATTCCTTTAAAGTGTTTTCCTATGGATTTTATTGTTTTTGATGCAATTGTAAATGGAATTAGTTTCTTAATTTCATTTTCTTTTTAGAAATGTTTATTATTTTTTATGTGTATGACTATATTGCCTACATATATGTAAGGGCACCCATGTCCTGAAATGCCTGTGGAGGTCAGAAGAGGGTGTCACATCCCCAGGGACTGGGATTACAAATGGTTGCTAGCCACCATATGGGTGCTGGGTCTTGAACCCAGGTCCTCTGCAAAGCAGCTCTTAATCGCTGCGCCCTCTCTCCAGCCCTCATTTTCAAGTTATTCATTGCTAACCTCAATATTTACTTTGGGCACTTGCTGGCAAGAGCTGAAGGGCATGTCAGGGTACCTGTGGCTTGAACTGAAATAAATTATTCTCATAATATGATGAGAGTGAGGAAGGCATCAGTGTTTCTGAGATGGTGAGGCCGTATCCTAAAATGACTGTGTATTGATGACCCAATTCCTTAGTGCCTATGACAGAAAAAAAGACTCTTTGGGCCAGGCATGGTGGTACATACCTTTAATTCCAGCACTCAGAAAGCAGGGCAGGTGGATCTCTGAGAGTAAGACCAGCCTGGTCTCCATAACAAGTCCCAGGCCATCTGGGGATACAGGGAGACCCTGTCTCAAACAAAACAAAACAAAACAAATACTCTTTGATAAACAATCTAGAAACTTTTCAAAACTTATGTACATCTTCTTACTTTTTCACTGCCCTCATTAAATAGAGCAGTGCCAGTACTGTTTCATACTGTTCAACTGTGAACAGTGACTGCACTTTAAAGAGAGTGTATTGAAGGCATTACAGTAGAAGTGATGTGGCTAGAGAGTAATCATTGAGGTTTGCAATGCAAACACCACTCCTGTCCAGGAACAAAGACTTCCATCCTCATGGAACATATGTGAAAGTTCTAATCCCCTGCCCTAAAAGGCACTATGAGAACCCCATTATCCAAAACCTTAACTTCATACTTTTCTGACCCTGCCAGTTTCTGATCATGTTTGCCTCTCAGTGTGCCTGTTGGTGCAGTTGCTGCATATAGCTGGCTGTCTCCTAAGCATGCCATGTATCTATCTGGTTGTCTCTCTACCACCACCTTGCCCCCATGTATCTGTCGACACAGCTCCATTTACCTAGAACACTTTTTCTCCTGACTCTGCCCATGAAAATCCATTCTTCAAAATTAGGTTTACAAGTCTTGGGGTATAGCTCAGTTGTAGAGCATTTGCTTTAGTACATACAAGGCCCAAGCTTAGATCCCCAGTACCACACACACAAAAAATCCGTAGGTTCATATGCTACTTTTTCTACGAAGTCTCCCCCCAAAAGAAAACATAACCTGCTGTTTTAGTGTCTAATGGTACCTCTAATTTTCTAGAAATAAGAATGGGATCTCCATCTCTAAATCTCCACTGCCTATGGAATCATTTGTGCATGATAACTTACTCATTGACTTGGCCAGATGAAAGAGTATTTTCATAACCTGAGGTTTGGAAGTTAAATTCTGATATTGTTACCTACGGGTGGTCCTATGACCAGATGATTGACCAGTTAAACTTACATAAAATGGAGGCATTCCAGATATTATATTTTCAGGGATCTCTAAAATCTTAAAAATTTAAAATTTTTGTGTTTCCATGTTAGTAATATTCTGAATCACTTAGAATCCAGGCTATAGTCAAAGTGTACTGTACAAGTTTAATGCCCAGACTTTTGTAAACTTTATTCACACCTGGGAGTTGTGGTGCACAAACTTTAATCCTAGCATTCAGGAGGCAAAGGCAGGTGGAGCTCTGTGAGTTCAAGGCCAGCCTGGTCTACATAGCGAGTTCCAGGCCAGCTGTGGCTACAAGAAGACCCTATCTCAAAAAGACAAAAAACAAAAAACAGACAAACCAAAAAAAAAAAAAAAAAAAAACCTTTATTCACAACGTATGTAAACTTCTGATTATGGAAGAGGGCTTCCTGTAAGTGATCATTTGATCCTGGGAAAATGTAATTGTTTTATCCAGCTACCCTGTAACTAGAAAAATAGGCTGTCCCTTCATCACTTCCTGCTTGTAGGTAGGAGAAAGTAGTTAGGAATAGTTTTATTGATGTTTTATGTCCAAAGAATAAAATAAAGAGGAAGAAATAAGGAAGAAACCCTCTGACATTAGTAAAGTTTTAAAAGAATGATGTTAGAATTTGACCAAAAGTGGAGTTTTTCTTCTCATTCGATTTCTCTGAGTCACTTTTTAAACCTACTTCAGTAAACTGGTTGGGCCCTTCAGATCAGCAGTCCTCTGACCCTGTGAGTATATTTTGTTAATTCAGAGTTTATAGCCCTCTACTATGTAAGTATTTCTTGTAAGCCATCTCAGGTCCTTCATGGAAGAAATGGGCTCTGAAGTATGTAAATGAATCTATCAATCCAGTCGTCAAAGTACCATTAGAAAGCATGATGAAAAGTCTCCCAAATTCTAATTTGTTAAAATGATTTTTTTCACAATGCCATTATTAAGACAGGCAAGTCACTGGAGGAAACCCTTTTTGTTCTCTCCTCTCATTTCCCTATGCACTTCTTTTTATGCCCTTCCACAATAACTTGTTTTTATCAAGTTGTTCAAACAAATCTAAAACTTTTTCTCAGTTTTAAAAACACACAGCTGTTGGTTTCTCAGTAAGGTAATTGCCAACTTCCTCAGAACTGGATATGCAGGTGCCTGGGTGTTAGTATTGTTCTGGGAAGTAAAAGCCATTAGAGCTAACCTATGCTTGACCTCACCAACAGGATCTATCCAGGTTTCTGAAAACCTGTGTGGTTTCTCTGTGTTCGTGTTAAACTATTTAGAGAAGCCTGAGGGAAAAATGAGATCTCTCTAGCTTCAGCCTCCTGGGCATCTTTTATTTACATGTTGTCTCTGGGAAGTACTTCTAAAAATGGGGGAGGGAAATTTGGAAATTGTTTGTATAAAAGCCATACAATGTGCATATTTTTAAGGAGACAAGAAGATAGTAGTGAATGTTCGCCCATGTCAGGGGCCACTTGTGTGCCATCTTTCAGACAAAAGGTCTGGAAAGGGCCTTAGGGTCTGGTGGCTTAGAGAGGTTTCAACTGAAGTGATGGGAACATCTCATCTAGGTAAAGGAAAAACAGACAAGCAAACAAAAACCCCAGAAACAAAAAGCCCCTTCTGGATGGGATAATTGTGGTTTTGTTGCTTAAGCAGAAACCAAGGAATAATAGGGAGTATCCCAGGGCCCCAGGTTTTAATTCATATTTAAATGGGTTAGCTAATAGTTATGAACTATACCAAGCATATACCTATTCACACAAGTTACTAATGTAAATACTTTTTTTTTTGGTCTTTTTGAGACAGGGTCTCCCTGTAGCCCCAGCTGTCCTGGAACTCACTATGTAGACCAGGCTGGCCTTGAACTTACAGAGATCCGGTGCCTCTGCCCCCCCAAGTGCTGGGATTAAAGGTATGGCGCCACCACACCCGACCCCAATAGTTTTTTTCAAAGTAGGTTGGCAGATGTCTAAAGATGACTTAGCTCTTCAGGAAATGCATATGTATATATTCAAATGTAATAAGAACCATGCTAGATAACAAGTAATTGTCCTGGTTAAAATTGTAATTAGAAAAAATAAAATTATTGAGTTTAATTTTTTTCTTTTGTTATACATTGGTTATAAAGTTAATTTTTGAGTCATTTTAAAAATAGTATTGTAAGTCAATATAAAAATTGGGACAGGGGTGGCTGAGACATGGCTGGCTCAGCAGTTAAGATCACTGACTGCTCTTGCAGAGGAACTGGGTTCAGCTCCCAGCACCCACATGATGACGAACAGCCATCTGTAACTCCAGCTCCAAGGGGTCTGACACCCTCTTCTAGACTCCTTGGTCACCTGTACTCACATGCACATACCCCCTCACAGACATACATATACACATAATTTTAAAATAACAAGAGTAAATCTTTAAAAATGTAGTATAAAAATATCAAGGTCCTTTGTTTTAGCAAATTAAACTTTTCTGGTGTTTTGTATTGTTAGACACAGAACTGACACAGAAGTGTTCTACAATTTTAAAGAGCAGTTCATTTTTAACATTCTATCGTAATGTTTTTGGCTACAGGTAATAGAAATTACATCAACAGACTTCATAAAGACTCAATTGTTACATATGACAAAGTCCACTAGGCAGTTTCTCAGCTCAGTTACATTATGCAAGGCCATGATATTCTTTGGTTTCTCTGTTCTGCTACCTTCACCTTTCAGGCCTTATCCTTTAGCACCTCGAGGCTTCAGGTTGGCCATAGTAACTCTAAAGTCATACTAATATATATGTCCTTTTGTGCATTTTCTGTCTTTCAGAAAAGTCACACTTCATTGTCCAGAACTGGTCATATACCCATGCCTAAGCCAGTTAACACAAAGAACTGTGTCCACCGTGATTCACTTAGACTAATGAAGACCAATTTTGGAATCACACAGGAAGGGATGGTTAAAAGTGGATGCTTGAGCCAGGTGTGGTGGTGAATGCCTTTAATCCCAGCACTCAGGAGGCAGAGGCAGATGAATCTCTGAGTTTGGGGTCAGCCTGGCCTACATAGTGAGTTCCAGGCCAGCCAGGGCTTCATAGGGAGACTTCTCTCAAAAAAAGGAAAAAAGCCGGGTGTGGTGGCACACACCTTTAATCCCAACACCTGAGTGGCAGAGGCAGGCAGATCTCTAAATTCAAGGCCAGCCTGATCTACATAGCAAGTACCAGGCCAGCTGCAGCTACAGGGAGACCCTGTCTCAAAAAGACCAAAAAAAAAAAAAAAAATACTTAATATAGGGATTGGAGAGATAGCTCAGTGATTAAGGACACTGACTGCTCTTACAAAGGACCTGGGTTCAGTTCCCAGCACCCTAACAACCATCTATAACTCCCATTCCAGGTGATCTGATGCCCTCTTCTGACATCCAAGGGCATTGCATGACACAGGTGCACTTACATACATGCAGGCAATACATTCATACACATAAGAAAATTAAAAAAGAGATATCTTGCTGGGCGTGGTGACGCATGCCTGTAGTCCCAGCACTTGGGAGGCAGAGGCAGGCAGATCTCTGTGAGTTCAAGGCCAGCCTGGCCTACATAGTGAGTTCCAGGAAAGCTGGGGCTACAGGGAGACCCTGCTTCAAAAAGACAAAAAATAATAAAAAAATAGATGTCTTTAAAAGAATGTTTAGGGGCTGGAGAGAAGGCTCAGTGGTTAAGAACACTAGCTGTTCTTGCAGAAGACCCGGTTTCGAATTCCAGCACCCACATGGCAGCTAACAACTGTCCATTACTCCAGTTCCAGGGGATCCAACAGCCTTTTCTGTCCTCCACGGGCATTACATGACATGGGTGCACTTAACTACATGCAGACAATACATGCATACACATAAAATTTAAAAATAATAAAATGTTAAAAAAAAATAAAATAATGTTTA
>NW_008329143.1:1088911-1189231 GCF_000622305.1 Nannospalax galili | reverse complement strand
TTTAATATAGAATCTTTTTTTTTTTCTTGGTGTTTTTTGAGACAAGGTCTCCCTGTAGCCCCAGCTGGTCTGGAACTCACTATGTAAACCAGGCTGGCCTTGATTTCACCAGAGATCCACCTGCCTCTGCCTACCGAGTACTAGGACTAAAGGTGTGTGCCACCATGCCCAACTAATATAGAATCTTTAAATCCAATATGAATATTGAATTGTAGCCCTGAAAGCTATATTCTTTGACTGTCATTCATTTTGTTCTCCATAGAAACCTGGTCAGGGTGGCTTCCTCCTAGAGAGTGGGACACAATGCAGTCTGAGACAATGAGACCCTGGGTATATGACAGGGTAGGAGCCAGGAGAGAGATTAGTGAGAAGTGAGTAGAGCCCCTAGGAAATGCCCTGAAGAGACCAAGTTTGAGCAAGAGTATGACAGATCTAGTCTATGTGAGATCTAAGGGAGAACTAGTCTGTAGAGAACATGATGGCAGGACATAGAGAAATACTGAGTAGATGAGTGAGTGTTCAGCTTTCCAGTCCAGGACCTGGGAAACAAGGTGGCAAGTGGCCCCAGAGCCAGATGACTGGATAGAGTGCAGGGTCTTGAGATGCTGACCCTCCATAGAAACATTTGGTTCTTAGATGCAATTGGAGGTGGGGTTGGTGGGCAGTGCAGGTACATGGATGCTCATTTTAAAAGGAATTATGGAGCCAGGTGTGGTGGCACACACCTTTAGTGTATTTCTGTGAATTCAAGATCAGCCTGGTTTACAAAGCAAGTTCCAGGCCAGCTGGGGCTAGAGGAAGACCCTGTCTCAAAAAGACCAAAAAATAAATAAATAAATGAAAGGTTAAGTTGTAGCTTTGTTAATATAATGTGTATGCTGTTGATTTCTAAGTATAGGAAACAAGCACATAATTTCTATGAACATAATTGAATATAATAATATTACTTATTAATATAATTGAATAATATAAATATAACTTCTGTGGTCTACTCACTTCGTCACTTTGCCCCAGATCCTCGTGTGTCTTTCATCTTTTTATCTCTTCATCTGAGAATTTTAACCCAAACCCTCAGCTCTCAACCCCCCTTCTCCATTTTTCTTTATAGGCTTGATTTCTGCTGGAAAATTTGTTTAGGATTTATTGTATTTCTCCCCTACCAAAAGTATGAAGCTGGGAATCCTGCTTTCTTGTTTATGCCATGTCTGTTTGTTTGTTTGTTTCAAGACAGGCTCTCCTGGCTGGCCTGGTAATTGCTTTCTAGACCAGAATGACCTCAAACTCATAGAGATCCACCTACCTCTGCCTTCCAAGGTTTATGCTGTATATTTTTTAAAGATTTTATTTCGGTTTTTTTTTGGGGGGGGGTCTTTTTGAGACAGGGTCTCCCTGTACCCCCAGCTGTCCTGGAACTCACTCTGTAGACCAGGCTGGCCTTGAACTCACAGAGATCCGCCTGCCTCTGCCTCCCAAGTGCTGGGATTAAAGGTGTGTGCCACCATGCCCAGCTTTATTTTATTTTTAATTATGTGTATATGTATGTGTCTCTGTGTAAGTATGTGCACATGAATACAGGTGCCTATGGAGGCCAGAAGAGGGCATCAGATCCCCCAGAGCTGGTGATTGTGAGCCACCTGATATAGATGCTTTTCAGGTCCTCTGCAAGAGCAGTATGCACTCTTCTACTGCTGAGCTATCTCTAGCCCTGTTCATGCCATATTAAGTACTAGGAACATAATTGTAATAATGTTGGTATTCAGTTAAGACTTGCTGGATGAGGCTGGGCATGTATATAGCTCAGGGGTAGAGTGTGCCTGCCTCACATGCGTGAGTCCCTATGTTAAATCCCAGCACTGCCTGCCCCGCAAGGAAAAAAAAGATTTGCAAGATGAATTGATGAGTATTCTTCCTACATTTTTTCTCTTCTAGAAAATTTTTGTTCCCTCTTTTATTGGTTAATGAGAGCTGTTTTCTGTTTCCTTTTACCACTTAGCTACCAGCAATTACTAAACTAAAATTTGAATTCATTTGCTGTAACTATCCTTAACTTGGGATGTCTGCAGTCCTCACTCACTATAGAGATTTAAAATATTTATTTTAGGGCTTAAGATGTAGCTCAGTTGGTAGAGCAGTTGCCGAATATACACAAAGCCCTGAGTTTGATCCCCAGCACCACATAAAACTGAGTATGGCAGCACATGGGTCTAATGCCACACGTGGGAGATGGAGGCAGGAAGACCAGAAATTCAAGGTCATCCTTGACTACACAGAGTCAGCCTGGACTATAGCAAGCTAGAAGCCAGCCTGAGACCCTGTCTCAGAGCACTAAAATTTAAATTAATGATAATAAGAGGCTGGAGAGATATCTCAACAGTTAAGAGTACTTGCTGTTCTTCCAAAGGACCCAAGTTCCCAGCACCCACATGGAGCAGCTCACAACCACCTGTCACTCTAGCTTCAGGAGATCCAACCACCTTTTCTGACCTCTGCAAGCACCCAGACACACATGGCATACATACATACATACACATAAATTTATTATTTTAAAATTAATATTTAAAAAATAATAAGTTAAGCTGCACATGGTGGCTCACATCTGTAATCCCAGGACTCAGGAGCATTGTCATGATCTTGAGGCCCACCTAGGCTATATTGTGAGTTCCAGACCAGCTGAGCTACAGTGAGACCCTATCTCTCTAGTAGTAATAATAATAAATTAGTAATTAATTTAGTATGCCTTTTCTTTGCCATTTACTTTCAGTTGAAGTCCCTGTATTATTAACCATTACTTGGTTCTCACATGCTCACCCTTTCAACCTACATTTTCTCTTCTTTACGGATTTCCAAACATTTTATTTTTTGTGCCTTCCTTCCCGACAAGGAACGTTTTTCTTGAACTCCAATTCCCTCCACAGAGGTTATGAATATTACCTCTTCTTCTTTCCTGGGACTCCTAACTCTTATTCCCCTGATGACTAAACCAAAGGTAACTCACCAACCCACAAACTTACAACCAGAAGAGGCCAGAGAGATCTTGTCTCACTGACTTGGCTCCACTCTCTGAAGAAGTGAAGTGCGTTGCCCAGGGTCACACTGCTAGTTGGAGCAGAGGCCAAAAGTAGAAGCCAGATCCTTTCACTCCAAACCTGTATTACACATTGCAAATGAGTAAGCCCCTTCTTAACTCTAGAAAAGGAAAGAGAAGGTAAAATTTATTTTCTTTTTAGTTGAAAATATCTTAAATGCAATGTATCATAGGACTTGTCAGACAGCCTAAGTTTGATCTCAGCTCTGTTTATTCTTTGAACAACTTTTTTAAAAAAACAAAGTCTTACGTATTCCAGCTGGCTATGAACTTGTTATAGGTGGGGATGACCTTGAATTTCTGATCTTCGTGCCTCTCCTGAGTGCTAGAATTCCAGATGTGTACTACTGTACCCAGTTTTATTCAGTGCTGGGGATCCAACCCAGGGCTTTTTGCATGCTAGGCAAGGAGTTTACCAACTGAGCTACATCTCAAGTCCTGAGTATGAGCTGTTTGTAAGGTTAAAGTTTCCCCATCTATTCTGAAAATAAACTGTGGCTGCGTTGATGGTAACAGAGCAGAAGGTGAGCAGAACTGCGTGTAGTGTATTGTTGGGAGAAAGTACATCTTCATCTTTTTGTTATACTGTAGAAAGGTATACAAAAGTTCCTGACTTAGAAGGAGGGAAAAGGGGAGGCAGGGAATTTTCTTCTCCCTTTCCTTCCAAGAGACAGATCATGAGACAGTGTTCCGTAAGCAACTTGTGTTTACCTCTGATACAGGGCCACAATTGTCAGCACTTATCTGCTTATACTCATGATCTAAGCTATGGGCTTCTTAAAGGTTAAACATGATGTTTTATTAATTTTTATATCCAAAGAATATTAACATTTAACAGAAGGTCTCACTGTATAGCCCAATCTGGCCTGAAACTGGCTTGACTTTGAACATGTGCGCCTCCTTTCCCAGCCTCCCAACTGCTGTATTACAGACATGTGCAACCACGCCCAGCTCTGAACATGACTTTTAATGGTTATACAAGACCCTAGAATAGTGTAAGGCATCGTGCAGCATAAGGTCCATAATGCTCCAAAATCTGCATTCATCGAGGAGTTAAAATTGTAAAGGATTCTGATTTCTTTTTTCTGCAGGGGACATGGTCTCCAAGTACCGAGAACCTTTGATCCATACCTTCCTGCGGGGAGTGAGAGATCCAGATGCTGCACACAGGGCCAGCAGCTTAGCCAACCTGGGAGAGCTGTGCCAGCGCCTGGACTTCCTGCTGGGCCCCGTGGTTCATGAGGTGCTATATGCTGGCTCCACCTTTTTTATTTATTATTTTTATTTTATGTGTATGAGTGTATTGCCTGCATGTATGTGAGTGCGCCTGGGTCGTGCAATGCCACAGAGGTCAGAAGAGGGCTTCGGATTCCCCTGGAACTGGAGTTAAGGATGGTTCATAGTCACCATGTGGGTGCTGGGAATCTAACCCAGGGCCTCTGCAAGAGCAATCAGTGCTCTTAACTGCTGAGCCATCTCTCCAGCCCCTTGTTTGTTATTTTTAAGTAGTATACAAAGTAATGGGCTTCATTATAGGATTTTTGTTGTTCTTTTTGAGACAGGGTCTCCCTGTAGCCCCAGCTGACCTGGAACTCACTATGTAGACCAGGCTGGCCTTGAACTCACAGAGATACGCCTGCCTCTTCCTCCCCAGTGCTGGGATTAAAGGCATGTGCCATCACACCTGGCTCATTGGATTTTTATATTTGGTTTTTGTTAATCCTCTTCCCCAAACCTCTACTTCCCTCTAGTTGATTCCCTTCTTTCCCACCCACCCCCTTTCTCTGTTCATGTCATATGTTACCCTTTTCCCTCCCAATGCTCCCTGGGCAAGGCCTTTTCTGCCTTTCTCGCCCTTTTCTAGTTTCGTTATCTATACCCCACACACATAAAAATTAAGTCTTTGATTCATATGAGAGAAAACATGAAGCATTTGTCTTTCTTGTTTGTTTTTTTGTTTCTTGAGGCAGCATCTCACTATGTAGACCAGGCTGGCCCCAAACTCACAGAGATACCTCTGCCTCTACCTCCTGAGTGCTAAGATTAAAGGCATATACTGCCATGCCAGGCAGTATTTGTCTTTCTGAGTATGAGATACTTTGCTTATTAAGATAATAATTTCCAGTTCCACCCATTTTCCTGCAAATGTCATGATTTCATCTTTCTTTTCCATTGTGTATATGGACCGCATTTTCTTCATTCATCGCTCGGTGGGCATCGAGGCTGGGTCCATTTTCTAGCTACTGTGGATAGTGTAGCAGTAAATGTGCATGTGTGAGTATCTCAATGATAGGACCCAGGGTCCTTTGGGGATTCTATTAAGTCTTAATTCCTAATAATACATATGCTTGATGAATGGATTTATTCCCTTTAACTTCCCTATTTGTCTCCTACATATATCAAAAGGTGTATTACAGGTTCAATAGCCCTAATCTAAAATCCATAATGCTCCAAAACCTGAAACTTTTTGAGTGCCAGCATGAAGTCACAATAGGAAAAGTTGAGTTGTCCCTGCACAACAAAACTTTGTATAATACACAAAATTACTTAAAATGTTGTCTAGATCACCTTCTGGGGGCTGAACGCTTAATACTCTTCCAAGGGACCTGAGTTCAGATCCCAGCAACCATGTCAGGCAGCTCACAACCACCTGTATCTCCAGCTCCAGGGCCTCCAACGTCTTCTTCTGGCTTCTGCAGGGACCCTCAAACACGTGACATACCCTCACTCAGACACACACATACACGTAATTTTAAAAAAAAAAGAAATACCTTCTGACGATGTGTCTAAAATTTATATGAAGCATAAATAAATTTCATGTTTAGCTAACTCATAAATAATGATATATTATAAATATTCTGAGGTGGTTAACAGATTTGAAGAATCTTTGGAGAAGGGCTAGATTGACCATTTCTCTGTCTCTGGGTCATCTGTGAGTCATTTGTATTACAGAAAATCTCAGGCAAATACTCATATTGGCCTTCATTGGTCAGTCACAGGCATCAAGTGGATAAGCTCAGAGTTAATGGGACCTATACTTCCTTTTTTTTCATATGTATGAGTGTATCACCTGCATGTATGTAAAGGCACCCAGGTTGTGCAGTGCCTACAGAGGTCAGAAGAGGGCATTGAATCCCCTGGAACTGGAGTTATGGATGGTTGTTAGCCATCATGTGGGTGCTGGGAACCAAACCCAGGTCCTCTGGAAGAGCAGCCAGTGCTCTTAACCACTGAGCCATCTCTCCAGTCCTAACCCATACTTTTTGTAAAACTACAGAGCCTGAGCAGAACCTGAGCATCATGATAACTGAACCCAAACTCTGAGACCAGATTTCCTTTTCAACCCCTAGGTTTTCCCCTTTCTCTCCCTTAAGGAAGCCATAGCATGTTGGCAGATTGAGCTAAAACATATTTTGTAGCATTTTTTTAGAAACTGTTTTTTGGGGGCTGGAGCGTCAGCTCAGTGGTTAAGATATTTAATAAATAAAATTTTTAAAAAAGAAATTTTTTTTTAAATTTTGTGTGTATGAATTTATTGCCTGCATGTGTGTTAGTGACCCATGTCATGCAATGCTCATGGAAGTCAGAAGAGGGCGTTGGATCCCCTGGAACTGGAGTTATAGACAGTTGTAGCTGCCATGTGGGTGCTGGGAATCGAACCCAGGTCCTCTGCAAGAGCAGTCAGTGCTCTTAACTGCTGAGCCAGCTCTCCAGCCCACATTTAAATTTGTTGTTGTTGTTGTTTTTGAGACAGGGTCTCCCTGTAGCCCCAGCTGACCTGGAACTCACTATGTAGGACCAGGCTGGCCTCAAACTCACAGAGATCTGCCTGCCTCTGCCTCCTAAGTGCTGGGACTAAAGGTGTGCGCCACCACGCCTGGCAAATTTTTTATTTTATGGGTATGAGTGTTTTGCCTGCATGTATATAAGTACACTGCATGTGTGTGCAATGCCCACGGAGGCCAGAAGAAGGCATCAGATCCCCTGGAAATGGAGTTACAAGTGGTTGTTAGCCTGCATGTGGATGCTGGGAACCAAGCTCAAGTCCTCTCTGCAAGAGCAGCCAGTACACTTAAGCACTGAACCATATTTCCAGCCCCAAATTTTGTAACATTTAAGAAATGTCACCTTTCAGTTGGGTGTGGTGGCGCACCCCTTTAAGCCCAGCACTTGGGAGGCAGAGGCAGGAGGATCTCTGTGAGTTCAAGGCTAGCCTAGTCTACATAGGGAGTTCCAGGCCAACTGGGGCTACAGGGAGACCCTATCTCAAAAGAAAAGTCACCTTTCTAGAGACCTATTGACATGTTGAAAGAAAACCAAGTTGTCAAGCACTCATGGGAGTAGGAAAGGTGGGTCCAGCCCCACCTCTAACTGTTCCACTTGAGCAGATTGCTTCAACTCTGAATTTGGTTCCTTGATCTAGAAAATGGGATTAAAATAACTATAATATAGGATTGTCACACTGATAGAAGTGATGTATATGCTTGATGTAATGATTTATTCAACAGTTTGGGGTTTTTTATTGTTTTTTTTTAAAAATATTTTATTACTTTTATTTTACATGTATGAGTGTATTGCCTGCATGTATGTACGTGCACCCACCCATGTTATGTAGTGCCTTCAGAGGTCAGAAGAGGGCGTCAGAGCCCCCGGAACTGTTACAGATGGTTGTTAGCCACTATGTGGATGCTGGGAGTTGAAACCGGGTTCTCTGCAAGAGCAGTCAGTGCTCTTAACCACTGAGCCATCTCTCCATCCCCTTATTCAACAGTTTTTATCAGGAGTCTTCTACATACCAAGCAGTAATCTAGACTCCAAAGACATCTCAGTCTTCAAAATAAACAATGGTTCTCAGCTTCATAGAGATGCTGTTCTGGAAAGCAGAGACAGACAGTAAAGATTGTATTTAATGGGCTGGTGAGTGGCTCAGCAGGTAATGATACACCCGACAACTTGAGCTCAATCCCGAGGACCCATGTGGTAAAAGGAGAAAACTGACTCCTGCAAGTTGTCCTCTGACCTCTACACTTACACCATAGCACACATATCCATACACACACAAATAAATAAATAAAAAATAAATAAATAAAGTAAAAAATTTTTAATAAACTGTTAAAAAGAATGTATAAATCAATCAGTATACTGTGTGTTAGACAAAAAGTGCTGTGAAAGTCAGAAGAGGGCTTCGGATTCCCCTGGAACTGGAGTTAAGGAAGGTTCGTAGCCTCCATGTGGGTGTTGGGAATGGAACCTGGGTCCACAGGCAATACACTCATACACATACAATAAAAATAAAAATAATAAATAAAAAAAAATTTTTAAAGTGTTGTGAAGCCAGGTGTGGTGGTGCATGCCTTTAATCACAGCACTCGAGAGGCAGAGGCAGATGGATCTCTGTGAGTTTGAGGCCAGCCTGGTCAACATAGTGAGTCCCAGGACAGCTGGGGCTACAGAGAGACCCTGTCTCAAAAAGACCAAAAAAAAAAAGTGCTGTGAAAATAAGTAGAGAAAGTGATGAGGATTTTAGTGTTAGGTGATGGGGTGGCAATACAATAGCATATCGTTGGTTATTTTTCTCGTTGCCATGACAAATACTTGAAAGAAGCAACTTGAGGAAAAAGGATTTATTTTGGCTCATGGTTCAAAGGTGAAGTCCATCATGGCAGAGAAGTCTGGCAGCAGGAGAGGCAGCTGGTCACATGACATCTCAGTCAGGAAGCAGAAGGAGATAATGCTAGTGCTCAGCTTGCTTTCCTGTTGCTTTCCTGGGGTCTGGGACCCCAGCCCACAAAATGGTGCCACCCACATTTAAGGTGAGTCTTCCCACCTCTATTAACCTAATCTAGAAAATCTCTCAGAGACATGCCCAGAGATTTGTTTGTTTCCATGGTGATGCTAAATCCCATCAAGTTTTGACAGTCAAGATTAGCTATCACAATTTATAACTTTCATTAGGGAGGTGACATTTGGGTATAGGCAGTTCATTTTTATATATTTAGGTTTTTCTTTAAGGAAAAACTTGGCCATTTAGAGTAGGCTAATGATGACATTGATGGAGATGAACAGCAAAGCAGTGAAAAGAACAGAATAGCCAGTGTCCTTCAAATGTTCCCAGCATCTTCAATGTGCATGCAGGTCTGTTCTTAGAAGCTAAAGAGAAAAGTCGTGTCCATTCAGCCTTGCCTTCTAAGCCTGCGGAATCTGCTGGAAGACACAGTCACCAGCAGCTACATTGGCAGATCATTGGGATGGGTGCTGGGACATATGTGAGGAGCCTCTGGATCAGGTTGTGATATTGACAGATGTGCCTGGAGGAAATTAAATGTTGGGACTAAATCTGGAGAACAAGTAAATTTAGGTAGACAAAGAAGGTAGGTGTGATCATTTCATCAGAGGGAGCTGTATGTGCACGGGCACAATAGTAGGGGACAGTCTGACACGTTTGAAGAACCACAGAAAGATCCAGAAGAGTGGGTAGAGTGGGTAGAGTGGGGTGGGGGTTAGTTGATGCCTGGAGCTGAGATGAGAGTAGGAGGCAGGGGCCACATCATGAAGGGTTTTGTTTTACAGTGTGGCTTCCTGGCTCACAGCAAGAATTAAGCATTGCTTACTTAGCCTTCACTAAGAAGTAGGGAATAGTACTAGGCAAATAACCTGCCGTATTTCTGGCACACAGAGAAGCACTAGTTGTGATCCTAGATTTTTTTTTTTGAAGGTTTCAGCCTTCAAATCAAAGTGAAGAGTGGGGGCTGTGGGTGTCCCTATGCCGAACAGCTGTCAGGTGACCCTGTCCCACCTCTAGAGATCTGGACTGTTTTGGCTACATTTATCCCAAGACTGCTCATGGTTAGTAACATGTAACAGGTAGAAAAAGGACAGTCTCTTCCTCCTCTTTTTCTTCTTCCTCCTTCTTTAGCCCTTCCTCCTCCTCCTTTTTCTTAAACAATGCTAAGGACCAAATCTAGGGCTTTTCACATGCCTGGCAAACATTCTGCCACTGTGCTATAGCTCCAGCCCCCAGAACCAGACTTCATTTACCTTTTCATACCCTCTTGTACCTATCATCATGCTTGGCAAGTAGTGGGTGCTGAGTGTTGCCTGATTGACAGCAAATGAAGCGGAGGGTGAGGCCATTTGGGAAGACTGGTTCCTACATGTTTGAAAAATAGTCATAATACAAAAAAAAAAAAGAAGAAGAAGAAGAAAAAGAAGAAGAAATTGGCCAGGCATGGTGGCGCATGCCTTTAATCCCAGCACTCGGGAGGCAGAGGCAGACAGACCTCTGTGAGTTTGAGGCCAGCTTGGTCTCCATAGTGAGTTTCAGGACAGCTGGTGCTACAGGGAGACCCTGTCTCAAAAAGAACCCCCCCAAAAAAAAAGAAAAAAGAAAAATAGTCATAATAACAAGCACAGTACCGACTACCTTACATGTATCAACCAATCAAGTCCTAACAGAGGAAACTGAGGCACCCAGGGGCTAAAAAAGTTTTACGGTTTTACAGCTAGCAAGTGGCAGGATTGGAATTGGAATGTGGGCAGTTAGTTCCAGAATTCATTCTCTTAACCATCTTCTGTGCTGTCTCTCAGTAAATGATTTCAGCTCCCTTACAGATTGCTTTCATGCCTTGAAACTGAAGAGAATTGCCATATAAGAAAAGCCGCAGGCAGGAAGGATCGTGTAACTTTTACCTTAATAGAGCCTGCTTTTGGCAAGGAAACTTCAGAAGACAGTATATTCCCTCTGATTTGAAAAACTAGGTGTTTGCCTCCCATATAATTTCTGTCTCCTCTTCTTAGATGTTCCTTCTCATGCAGCATCCCACGCTTACCTTGTCGTGAGTGCCAAACCAGCCACCTTAGGTGGACTGCAAGTTTGAACATGCTTGGAGACCTGCCAGTTTTAGTATTTTCATCCATCAAGCCCCTCCTGTAGTCGGATAATTCTTGTCTATTCAGACGGAGTTGAGAGACCTTTGACATGTGTGTATGGGGTCGGGGGATAGAACCCAGAGCCTTGCACAGGCTAGGCAAGTACTCTACCATTGAGCTACATTCCCAGCCCTTGGGGATGTAGGGTTACAGGTGTGCTCCACTGTGGTTAGTCTTCATTGCCAACTTGATAAGCTTTAGAGTCCTCCAAAGACACCCCTTGTTGTGTCTGTGACAATATTTCCAGAGAGATTTAACTGAGAAGGGAAAAACCCTTCTTGCATGTGGGTGGCACCATTCCATGGGCTGGGTTCCTAGACTGGAGAAAAAGAGCAAAAGGAGATCATGAGCTGAAACCAGCTTCTCCACTGAAACCAGCTTCTCTGCTTCCTAACTGCAGAAGCAACGGGACCAGCTGCTTCATGCTCCTGCTGCAGCACCTTCCCAGCATGGTAGACAGTATTTTTTCTCCTTAAACTCTGAGCCAAAATCAATCCTTCCTCCCGTAAGTTGCTTCTGTCAAGTATTTTGTCACAACTAGAAAAGTAGCTAATATAGAAAATCGTTACTAAGGAGGGGGCTTTGCTCTGATAAACCTGAACATGTGGTTTATCGGCCTTAGAACTGGTTTGCAGGAGAAGTGTGGAAGAATTTGAAACTGCAGCCTAGAGAAGCCTAGAAGATTCCTAAGTACAGCTTAATGAGCCATTCTGGCAGGACTTCGGAAGACAGAATGCCAAGAGAAATGTGGAGGCTTGGTTCTTAAGGTCTCAAAGGGTCAGGAGGAGAGGGCTCTGAGAACTGAGCTGGAAGCCAATTTGTTACATTCTAGCAAAGAACTGACTGCATTCTGCCTGTGCCCTGAAAGTTTGAGCAAAGCTGAATTCAAAAGTAATGGGGCTTAGTTGTTTGGCAGAGGAAATTTCAAACCATCATAAATTTAACCTGTGGCATGGTTGTTGCTTATTGCATTTATTGAGGTGCATAATGAGAAATCAAAGCAGGAAGATAGGGAAAATATGCAGTTGGTCAAAAAAATGAGTGTGATTGTTTTTTTGTTTTGTTTTGTTTTGTTTTTATATTTTTGAGACAGGGTCTCCCTGTAACCCCAGCTGGTCTGGAACTCCCTGTGTGGACCAGGCTAGCCTCAAACAGAGATCTGCCTACGTGCACCACCACGCCTGGCTCAAACAAGTGATTTTGAAGTTATCTACAAGACAGTGCAGAAAAAGCAGCTATGATTCTTGAGATCAGTGCAATTCTGAAGAAACCTTATACTTTGCAGTGGGATAATAGGAAAGTGACGAAGGTCAAGGTCTACCCACTGAAGGCTCTAACTTGTAAAAATGTGAATTCGTTTGAAGGAAGAGAGACTGAGAGTACCACAGAGGGTCTCTGCTTAATAGCAAACATCTAGGGAAGTGTTTTCCAAGTTCAGTTGCCAGAGTACCCACCACAACCATGATAGAAGGGGCCACGCTCTGTATCTCTAGCTGGCAGCAGTGCTCAATGACATCATCCACATGTGCTGGTTTTATACTCTGAATGGACTCTGTCCTCTCATCTTACTCAATGGAAAAGCCTAAGACTGTGCAAGTCATACTCGGCTGGCCACCACCTTTCGTGTGGAAAGGATTGATGGAAAAGAAACTTTTAAAAAAAATATTTGGCTGGGTGTGGTGGTGCACACCTTTAATCCCTGCACTTGGGAGGCAGAGGCAGGCAGATCTCTATGAATCTGAGGCCAGTTTGGTCTACATAGCGAGTTCCAGGCTAGCTGGGGCTACAAGGAGACCCTGTCTCAAAAAAAAGACAAAACAAATACACACACACACACACGTTCCGTGTGTGTGTGTGTGTGTGTGTGTGTGTGTATTGCCTGCATGTCAGTGCACCTGGGTCGTAAAATGCCCATGGAGGTCAGGAGAGGGCGTCAGATCCCCTGGAACCGGAGTTAGGACGGTTAACTGCCATGTGGGTGCTGGGAATTGAACCCAGGTCCTTTGCAAGATCAGCCAGTGCTCTAACTGCTGAGCCATCTCTCCAGCCCAATGGAAAAAGAACTTTAACTTTGAAGAAACTTTCTCTTCTGCAGCCTGAAAGGATTCTCCTTCATGAGCATTTGTCATGTGCCAGGAATAGAGGACAGAGATAAAGGACCCAGCCTCTTCCCTTCAGGAAATCTCAGGAGAGCATAAAACAGACAGGACAACACGGTGATACAGTAGAGCAAGTGCAAGGGGCTCACATGAAGCTGGGATCCTGCGTTAGACATGTCAGAACCTTAGGAAAGTCACATTGATCACTTGGCAGGAAGGCAGGGGAAGAGGAGTGTACAGTCTACTTTAATAGAAATTGACAAACTAGCCACCCAGGCATCCTCTGATGTGATCTGCTCTGGGAGCATTTGCCCCTCTAGCTGTGGCATCTGAAGACATCTGTCCTAATTGGTGGGTGGTCCAGATTTGGGCACTCTGTGTTTGAATGGTGCTGGCTCTCAGGGAGGGAACAAAGTACAGGCTCAGCCCTTCTACAGTCTTCATACTAGGAATTCAAGTTTTTCCTCTTTGTTGACATCAAGATTTAACCTGTTTAGAGAACATTATCATTTTTTTTCCCCACAACATCTGCTTGTTCTTGTTAAGCACTGTGTTTCTTGAAACCAAATCTTGATAGGCTCTTTCATCCTTATCATTGTGAGAAGTAACCGGAGGAAGAGGCCTGTCCTCAATTCAGCAACTAAGATGTGCCCCAGGTGACAAGGCTGTGGTGCAGTCTACTTTTAATGCATTCCCAAAATTCCACATACTTGAGCTCTGGTACAGAGTTATCACTTCTGATTCCAATGCATGATCTGAACTTTTCAGTTTTGCCACCATCAGTGCAGTGTCCTAAGTGATCAGAGTGCCTGAGAGGACTCTACTGGTGCTCCGGGAACCCCAAGGAAACTCAAGTAACCACCATGCTTTCTTTCCTGGCAGACTGAATGAGTAAGCTGAGCTCATAATAATTATTGGTTATACTGCTGTTGCTATTAAGGTTCTTAGTTTACCAATGATCTAGTTTCAGACAAGTTAGCTGACCAACCAAAAAATTTAACAAAGGAAGCTTTAGGAAAGGGGAAGAACATGATTCCTTGATGTAGGCCTCAGCTCTAGTAGCTTCTGTCCTGGAATTTTCCAAAGTCAGTTATTGGTAATCGTGCTGTTTTATTATCTTCATTTTTATAGTTCTGCTTATGCTTGGTGTGGGCAGGCCAATTGGGGAGTGATGTTTTTCCTTATTTCTCTTAGCTCCTTTGAAGTGTTTAATTGCTTGAACTGACTGTTAATGCTTCCAAAGCAGCTGTCATCTTTCCTTGTGTATGGCTTTCAGAAGTGAATATGGTTTACATGATTCAGCCAGTGAAGAGAGAGCCTTCCACAGTACCATTTATTAGGATAGGGACACTGACCCTCAAATAACACTGAATAGGTTTCTGTCCTATGGGAGAACTTAGAAATGGAGAAAGGAAATATTACACCAATTCATAAATTAGTAAAAACCTTACATCATGTCTGTTATTCACCAAGGCTTTTAGAGGTGGAAGGCAATGTTGAGTCTGTCCTTGGAGTCGGAGGTGAGGGACTAGCCATGGAGGGGCTTGTCCAGACTGAACAGATAAAAGACAGTGGACTTGCATTCTCCCAACTTCTAGTGTTAAGAGGAGGTCTAGTCTATGGTGCCAGCCTGCCAGAAGCAGCATATAAGCAGGGCCTGGGGGCCTGACCTGAGCAGAAGGAGGCTGTGCTGACCTATGATGATATATGCAGGCGTATTATCTTTTCGTATGATATGAAGATCCCGCTGCTCTGAAAACATTGACATGCACAATCATTCTGTATTTTATAGGATATGGTCCTGAAGGCAGAGGTGTTAAGGAAGATTCATAAACCTCTTCTGATCTCAGACCTCTTCCTAATTGTCCTGGATGGCTCCTTGCAGATAGTACTTAAGTCACTAAAAGTCACTAACAGCCTGTAGCAAGCAAAGGGCCATGCCAGCAAGGCTTGTAAGAACACGGTTCTTTCCACCGTACCTTCAAGGTAACATAGGGATTCAAGAATTAACTTTGAAGAGAAAGCCCTTTTCCAAACAGGATGCTTCTGCCTGGATATCCAAATTGTAGAGTTAATGTTGACAGAAAGAGCCAGCCTTACACTGATAGCTGAGGCCTAGGGCATTAGAATAGAGGAGGCAAAGGCAGGCACCAGCAGGGCTCTAAGGAGGAAGCTTGGTCTCCCAGACATGGAAGCATGGGCCCCACACTAAACCTCAAAGGGAACAGGCAAGTGTTTGGGAGCCTCTCTTCTTGACATCGCTCTAGGCTAGCTTCTCATGTTATAAGACCAAATAAGCTGAACTTTCGTGTGACCAGAAAGACTCCAGCCTAGCTCTAACTTGTTTCTCTGACTTCAGTTCCTACCTTGTAAATACTAAGCTTGAAAGTGGAGGTAGCTATTATATTGTTGCCTGTCTGGAGGTGGCCCAAGGAATTCCTCTTAGGACTAAAATACTTCCACCGTTAATGCCAGAGGCATGAAAGCCCCTGTTGGCCGTGGGGTCGGGGGTCCCAGGTGAATGGCAGAAACAGCTTACTGGATCTTATTGAACAACAGTCCCCAGTGAGCTGAACTTTCTCTGGGATTTCCCTTCCCTTTCAAACTGCAAGTTTGTCTAATAGAGTAACTTGACTAGATGCCAGTGCATGGCAGATGCAATTATATTTCAGAACAACTTCTAATCTCTGCCATCACTGATTAATTAGACACTTTGAACTCTGCCCAACTGTTTGAAAGCTGTGAAAAATACAGCCTGCATAGTTAAAATTTCTGCACAAGCCTATTTCCTCATTTGTGCCTGTATTCAGCATTCTTTGAACATAATAAGTATTTATACGTGTTTCCTAATACACGATCTGGCTATTTTCTTATCATGGCTAGAAATCCCTCCACAGTTGGCCAAGAAATACAAGCACACAGTGAAAATCTAATAACAAAACTATATGAGAAACCAATTGAATAATTTAGACATACTTTCAGTTTGTCATTGCTGCGTGTCACACAAAAGTCATTCTTTTTCTTTTTTTTTTTTTTTTTTTTTTTTTGAGACAAGGTCTCCCTTTAGCCCCCTGACCTGGAACTCACTATGTAGACCAGGTTTTTTTGTCTTTTTGAGACAAGGTCTCCCTGTAGCCCCAGCTGTCCTGGAACTCACTATGTAGACCAGGCTGGCCTCGAACTCACAAAGATCTGCCTGCTTCTGCCTCCCAAGTGCTGGGATTAAAGGTGTGTGCCACCACGCCTGGCCCTAATGGTGACTCTTTATTGAAGTTTTAGAATATTTTTGTTCCTACCAGGAGCAGTAGTAGGATAGCTGGTGCAGGGTTTAGTAATTCTCTCTCTCTCTCTCTGGGGGAGGAGGGGTGAGAGACATGCATGTGGAGATCAGAGGATAACTTGCAGGAATCTGTTCTTTCCTTCCACCTTTATGTGGTTTCTGAGGATCAACTGCAGGTCACCAGACTTGCACCTTTACCCATTGAGCCATCTCACCGGCCCATATTTTACGAGTAACTTCTAGTCTTTGTTCCCGACAGAATTGTCTTTGAAAGTAACTGAGTACAAAAAGATCAGTTCCACAAATGAAGAAACCCAGGAAGAGTCTGAAACTGGCAACTGCTGACTTACTAGAGTGTCCACTAGATTTGTAGGGCTGGGGATGAGCATGCTGAAAGAGATACGTTTATGTATTTCTCTATTTCTGTAACCTTGTGTTGAAGCATTCATCAGTGATGCACCCATTTCATGTCAGGCCTTAAACACTGAAGACTCCTTAGCGAAATCTCCATGGTCCTGAGTCCCTAGAATCAGCTGTGCTTTGATCCATCTTTCCTTCCCCTGACATGATGTTCCTAAAGAGGGACATCTAAGAATTTTTCCTAGCTTTAAGGAGATACTTGCATTTGACCTTGACCTTGCCTTTTTTGAAACAGAGGTTTTTTAATATATCTGTGCCCTCACACTCCCTGGTCCCACCCCTGTATTCCAAACCAGATTTTATCCTTTTCCACGAAAGCTTGACTATGCCAAGAACTCTACCACTAGATCTCACCTTCTTAATTGAACATGAGGAAACTAATCCACCCCTTTCTAAGCCAGATTGCTTCTGATGAATGTGTAGTTAAGTGGAACACAGCTGGAAGGATATAGGTAATTGTACAATCCTGATTTTTATTGACTTTTTCCCTCGCCTTCCTAGGTGACAGCCTGCCTGATTGCTGTGGCTAAAACCGACCGTGAGGTTCAGGTACGCAGAGGTGCCATCCACGTGATTGTGCTGCTGCTTCGAGGACTCAGCCAGAAAGCTACTGAGGTAATTCAGTCTCTCCCTGTGTACATCTTCCCTACCTCTGTACTGTTCTTTTACTCAGCCTTCCTTTGACCTGGTCCAACCCAAACCTTTTTCTTAGATGGACTCATGCAAATGAATCCACCAGCAGGGCTTTGGTAGCAAGAAGGTGGTATTACTGGCATTGTCAAAAAGAGTCTCTGTAACACCTTAGAGAAACTGCACAGTAACTGCTGGAGAAAAACCTGAGCACACGTTCACAGACAGAGGCAGGCAATCCTGCCTTCTCTTCTGGTTCCAAGTTGTGCTAGCGTTAGCCCTGCCTCTGAAGCTTGAACTCTGCCGACTGGTCTTCCTGACTCATTTTGTCTGTTCATGCAGCGTTACTGAAGGGCTTTGTTTAAGAGCCTTCCCTTCCACCTCTGAGGTCAATGCGTGAAATTTCTGTTGCTGCATAAATTGCACTTTCTTCCTTCCTCAAGTAGGTTCCTCTCCCCAGTGTATGGCCAGTACAGGAAGAAAATTTATATACCCAACTGTGTACTGAGGATGAGTGACCTCAAAATTAATTTTCTTCTTGATTCTAATAGAAATGCATTCCCCAGTTGACTTCAGATGGAGAATCTGTGTTAATAATTTACTTCCTGGCATCCAGAGGCTCCTCTATGGCTTGCACATCGGTGTTTAACCAAGCCTCCGGGAAGCCATTGTGAGAATGATTGTTCTGTCACACAGAGAGGCTTTATTCCTGAGCGTATTTTACCGTATCAGGTTCCTGATACGTGTTTGTACACGCAGGCGCTCATTAGTTATCCCCTCCCATCCTCAAACAGCCACTTTTTCTCTGTAAATGTCAACTTGTTATATTGTTCAGCTCTGCGGCTAGGCCATTGATTTTTTTTTTTTTTTTTTTTTTTTTTTTTTTTTTTGAGACAGGGTCTCCCTGTAGCCCCAGCTGTCCTGGAACTCACTCTGTAGACCAGGCTGGCCTCTAACTCACAAAGATCCGCCTGCCTCTGCCTCCCAAGTGCTGGGATCAAAGGCGTGCGCCACCACGCCCGGCTAGGCCATTGATTTTACAAATGGCCACTTCCCTGTTGGTCACTGTCAGCTGCCTTGTCCTGAGCCTTGTCCAGGCTGGGGCTTGGACTGAGTGCACATACCTGATATGAACATGTTCCACTACAAGTTATAAAATCTTGACCTCAGTGTCCTCAAGAAGTGAGGATTTGTTTTTCTCAGATCAGAAGAACCACATGTCTGTTAGCAGCTCAGCATCCAAAGGGCCAGTGATTGTATAATCTTGGCCCTTTGTCTCTGGGGCCCCTCGAACTGATTTAGGTGAGTGAGAAAAAAGGTGGGAGTCCTCGGCCCCTTTCTTTTTTTTTTTGCCTTTTTGAGACAGGGTCTCCCTGTAGCCCCAGCTGCCCTGGAACTCACTATGTACACCAGGCTGGCCTCACAGAGATCCACCTGCCTCTGCTAGGATTAAAGGCATGCGCCAGCTACCACACCTAACTCCCTTTCTGTCTTTTTAGGGGAAATTAGAGCAGTTTCCTAGAGCCCCCTCTCAGCTGACTTCCCTCCTATTCATTGACCAGAATGCTCACCTAATTACTCCGCATGTAAGGTGCCCCATAATGTTTTTAGCTGGAAAATCCCTGCTCTGAACAAAATTGAAGTTTAGTTAGAAAGATGGCAGGAAATGGATATGGGGAAGTGACTAATAGGGACCCAAAGGGATGAAAGGGATGAGTCATCTCAGCTGTGGAGGAAGAATTGCTCAGGAACTGGGGATTCTCACCTGGTTTTTTCAGTCACTAATGGAGCTAGGGGACATGTGGAGCCTAACCCAATAATTCATATAATTTTACATCCCAGGCAAAATCGCTGTTATTTATATAAGTTGTTACTGAGGAACTGAGTGAGGAGGATACAGGGATTCTGTACTAAACTTTCCTATTAGTCTAAAATTATTTAACAATAAAAATGTATTAAAAATATAATTTACTGTGGCTGAAGTGATGGCTCAGGAGTTAAGAGTACTGTTCTTGCAGAAGACCTGGGTAATTCTAGTTCCAGAGGATCTGACACCCTCTTCTGACCCCCGTAGGCATTGAGCAACATGGGTGCACTTACACACATGCAGGCATAACACTCACCCATAAAATAAAAATAAAAAATAAATAATTAAAAATTATAAATTAAAACTTGTTTAAGAGAAATCTAAGCTCAGCATGGTATTACATATCTGTAATCCCAGCATTTAGGAAGTGGAAGCAGGAGGATCACGAATTCTGATACAGAACAAGTTTGAGGCCAGCCTGGGCTACATGAGACCCTGTCTCAAAAAAATTAATAAAACAAATCTACAAAACTCTGGGGCTGGCCATGTAGCTCAGTGGTATAGCTTGTGCTTACTATGTCAAAGGCCCTACCTTTGATCTCCATGCTGAGTGTGAGAGTACACACAAGAGAAAGAGAATACATGTGTGTAAAGAGAGAAAACAATTGTCAGCAAAGTGGAAGAAGAAATAGGACTTCTAAAAGCCAGGTGTGGTGTTGTGTACCTGTAATAGCAGCACTCAGGAGGTGAAAGCAGGAGGATCAGGAGTTCAAGGTCACCTTCAACTACATAGCCAAGTTTGAGACTAACCTGGACTACATGAGATCCTGTCTCCATAAAAAGAAGAAAAGAAAAACCAGGAAAGAAACCGTCTCCAGATTTCTGACATTGTATGTAACTAATGAAAGTGGCACTGTTCGCCTCATCAAATAAGGAAATCATCTGTGGCCTCGAAAGATCTTTATCATTTTTCAAAAAAGCTGCGGGACTAGAAAGTGTCTCTCCTATTCTCCAAACCCCCAGTCCACACACACTGAAACTTGGAAATTGTGCTTACTTGGTGACTAACGGAAAGGAAATGGGGCGAGATGAATGTATGACTCCTCTCCCTGCTGCAGCCTTGAGACCAGGTGGGTTAAATCTCGTAATCGTAGGTGTGATTATAATCAGGGCCACCGTAATGAGAAGCGGAGATAACCACAAAACTTTCAAGCTGGGCTTTCTCTTTATTGCGCTGTTTTGCCCCCAGGAACAGCTGAAATGAAAATGCTACTTTGTTGATGAAGTTTTATGTTTTCTGTCTTTCCTGCTAATCACCATCTGGCCAGCTCTGCAGTGCCAAAAGATAATACTCTTTTGGCAAACCCTCTGTTGCTTGTGGATGTGCCGGCCAAGGACCTCTGCAGTCATGGCAGCTGGAAAGGGAGGTAGAGGAGGAAGATTCGGGTTAAGAGGGAAGACATCACTGCCTCTACTCATGAGTTTTTATCTCATTTCCATTTGAAAGTAACCAGAGTTCGCCAACGTGTGGTAGCGCATACCTTTAGTCCTTTAGTCCCAGCACTGGGCACCAAAAAAATTTTAAAAAGCAATCTAAGTTTTGTTGTAGTCAACACAAAATCTACATGTTCTTCCTGGGGAAAAAAAAAATTGCCTCTGCTTAACTTTGTTTTAGTCATGGGACCATATCTGTTTGTTGTATACCATGACGCTTAGTTAACAAGTGGAAAGAAACCCTCTTTAAACTCACCTACCTTACCCCAGCTGAAAAATAAATTAACTAGGAATACTGAGGAGACATGGCATGTTCAAACCTGCGCTTTGCATTGGTCTCGGAGTTAAGAATAGGCCTTCTTAACACAGAAAAAAATGAACTAAGCAACAGGATAAAGAGATGGTATGTAACTACCGTGCTCTCCCTAAGGTTGGTCTTTCCAATAACTCATTTAGTCTATGTATTATGAATGTTAACGTTCATAAATTTATTTTAAAAACAATAATTGTGGTGCACACCTTTAATTCCAGCACTCAGGAGGCAGAGGCAGATGGACTCTACAAGCTCAAGGCCAGCCTAGTCTACATAGCAAGTTCCAGGCCAGCTGGGGCTACAGGGAGACCCTATCTCAAAAAGACCAAAAAAAAAAAAACCCAATAATTAGCAGTGGCAGAGTACTGGCCTATGAAACTGGCACTCCTTCAGATACCATCCACAGTCTGGAGTTAATACAGTGAGCAACTGCCACAGAGCCCTAGATAGGGAGGAGAAGCAGGCGGATTCTTAAGAAGGGTCTGCTTAGAAGACAGATGACATACATAGTGAGTTCCTGTTTTCTTGACTTTCAAGGTAGGGACAAGTTACAGATTTGGCAAGGCATGCAGTACCAATAGGAGCCTTAGGAAAGGAATCAGTCTTATTTGCCTAGGAACCAGAAGGTGGAATCTGGTGAAAGTACAGCTGCTAGAGCGAGATAGGCCATCCCAGAAGGAAAAGATCCAGAGAGCATTACGAAGTCCTGTCTGGCTCACCTCTGAACCAACTTCAACAATTGCTGACCCAGTAAAACAAGAACAGGGACCTGGAGAGATGGCTAGGTGGATAAGAGCAGTCGCTGTGTGAGAATGAGGGCTGCAGTTCAATCTTGCGTCCATGTAAAAAGCCCAGCATGGTAGCAATGTGTAACTGTAATCCCAGCACTAGAGAGTAGGGAGCCTAAGACAGGATGTCTGGGGCCTCCTGGCACCCAGCCTAGCTCAAGGTTCAGTAAGAGACCCTGCCTCAAAGGACTAGGCAGAGAGTGATAGAGCAGGACACTCAGTGTCCTCCTCTGGCCTCTGTCCATGTGCACAGGTGTATGAATCTGCACACAACACACATATAACATAGTGACGCGTATACACACACAGGGTAGTATGTAACCTAGCATGCCCAAGGCCCCAGGTTCAATCCCTAGGGCTGCAAAAGACAAAAGGGAAAAAAAAAACCCAAACACACTCATTAGAAAACAGAATCCAGAGTTTCCATAATTTCACATTTGTAATACCCAAAATACCAATATAATGTTTATACAGTATATATAAAGCAAGGAAAATGGAACATACTCTCAGGAGAAAAGAAAAACAGCCCCAAGATAATCCTGACATTGGAACTATTAAGCATGGTTTTTTTGCTTTTGTTTTTAATATTTTATTTATTATTTTTATGTGTATGGGTCTATTGCTTGCATGCATGTAAGCATACCCGTGTCGTGCAGTACAAATACTCTAATTATCATCAGCAAAGGAAAGGAAAACCATTCCTGCAAATGATATAAAGGAAAAGCTCGGAAGGGAAATAGAAAAAGTGAAGTAGACATTCTAGAACCAAAAACTATGTTTTCTGAATTTTTTTTTTTTAATCAATGGACTGAATTAAAAGCAGAAAGGAAGGCTAGGCATGGTGCTACATGCCTTTAATCCCAGCACTCAGGGCACAGAGGAGGGCAGATCTCTGTGACCAGCCTGGTCTACATAATGATTTCCAGGCCAGCCAGAGCTACATAGTGAGACTGTGTCTAAAAATAAATAAAAGTAAATAAGAGCAGAAAGAAGACAACTAAGAAAAGAATAAATAAATTTGAAGAAAACGATAGAAATTATCTAATGTGAAAAACGGAATTTTTTAAGGCTTTTTTTTTTTTTTGTCTTTTTGAGAAGACAGGGTCTCCCTGTAGCCCCAGCTATCCTGGAACTCACTATGTAGACCAGGCTGGGCTTGAACTCACAGAGATCCACCTGTCTCTGCCTCCTGAGTGCTGGGATTAAAGGCATGCACTACCATGCCCAGCCGTTAAGGCATATTTTAAAAGTAAATGATTGGGGCTGGTTAAGAGCACTGACAAAAAGAAAAAAGAGAGAGAGAAAAAAAGAATAATCTATTCTGTAGTCTCTCTAGTGGGAGATCAGTAGTAGATTTTAGAATTCATTCTTTTTGTTTGTTTTTTTGTTTTTTTGAAGCAGGGTCTCCCTGTAGCCCCAGCTGTCCTGGAATTCACTATGTAGACCAGTCTGGCCTTGAACTCAGAGAGATCCCCTGCCTCTGCCTCCCAAGTGCTGGGACTACAGGCATGTGCCACCATGCCCGGCTTAGAATTCATTCTTTTAAGATAATAAAAACCACAGTGCAATGCTACAGCACATGTGTGAAGGTCAGAGGACAACTTTCAGGAGTCAGTTTTCTTCTTCCACCATGTAGGTCCTGGAGGCTAGATTTAGGTTGTCAGTCTTTTTTAAAAAAATATTTTATTATTTTTATTTTATGTGTATGAATGTATTATCTGCATGTATGTAAGTGCACCCAAGTCATGCAATACCTGCAGAGGACAGAAGAAGGTGTCAGATCCCCTGGAACTGGAGTTACAGACAGTTGTTAACTGCCATGTGGGTGCTGGGACTCAAACCCCGGACTGCTCCAAGAATAGCCAGTGCTCTTAACCACTGAGCCATCTCTCCAGCCCCTCAGGCAAGTGTCTTTACCTGCTGAGCTGTCTTGCCTGCCTGAAAAAATAATCTCAGGGACTGGAGAGATGGCTTAGCATTTAAGAGCACAGGTTGCTCTTGCAGAGGGCCAGGGTTTGATTCCCAGCACCCACATGGCGGCTAACAACTCTCCATTAACTCCAGTTCCAGGGGATCTAATACCTTCTAATCACCTCATGCACTGCACGACATGCATGCACTTATACACATATAGGCAATACACTAATACACATAAATAAAATATTTTTTAAAAAAATAATCAGGCCGGGTGTGGTGGCACATGCCTTTAGTCCCAGCACTCGGGAGGCAGAGGCAGGCAGATCTCTGTGAGTTCAAGGCCGGCCTGGTCTACATAGTGAGTTCCAGGACAGCTGGGGCTACAGGGAGACCCTGTCTCAAAAAAAATAAATAAATAAAGACAAAAAAATAAATAAATAAAATAAATAAATAATCTCAATAGCAGGTCATTTTTTCCAAAAATAAAGCAAGCCTGACACTTCTACAGGGCTGAGTTTAGTTTTAGTTAGGAATTTGATGCCTGAGTCACATTCTGAGCTAGACCCAGGCCTTTTACTTACAGTGACTTTTAAGTTCAGTATTAGACTATTTTGTTGGGTTTTGTTTTTGTTGTTTGGTTGGTTGGTTGGTTGGTTGGTTGGTTGGTTGGTTGGCTAGCTGACTGGTTTAGTTGTTTGAGATAGGATCCCACGTGTTACAGGCTGACCTAGAACTCACTATATAGCTGAGGATGACCTTCAAGGCCTGATCCTTCTGCTTCTGCCTCCCAATTGCTGGAATTACAGGTGTGGGCCATAATGCAGCTTTTGTTTCTGGAGAAAGGGTCTCTATGAGACCCATGCTAGCCTTGAGCTCATGATCTTCTGCTTGGTCTCAGAAGGCTGGGATCTAATGCCACCGTGTCTGGTATCCAGTGTTGGACTCTGATGATAGAAGCCCCATCCTCTTAACATTTCTACAGTTGGAAGGCATGAGTGTCTGTGATAAAAGCAGGCATTTAATAAGCATTTAGCTTTTGTTAAACATTGTTCATAGTGTTGCTGGAGATTCAGCATTAGGGGGACTTAAAAGTAGTATTGTAAGTTTCTCAGTTGTCACTCCAGACATTTCCCTCATTGCTTACTCTTTAATTTTTTTTCTCCCTTTGAGACAGGGTTTTACTATGTAGCCCTGGTTAGCCTAGACCTTGCTATGTAAGACCAGGCTGGCCTCAACTTCACAGATATGGCTCTGCCTCCCAATCGCTAGGATTAAAGGCATACCACACCCAGACATTTTACTGTTTTGAGGTTTTTTTCTTATTTTATTTTGTTTTGTTTTGTTTTTATTTGGGGTGGGTAGACATATATGTGTGGTATATGCACATGTGTTTAAGGATCATATGTATTGGGTGTCTTCCTTAATTGTTCTCCATTTTTTAATTTGGAACTCATTGATTCAGCTAGACTGGTTGGCCAGTGAGCTACAGACATCCGCCTGCCTCTGCATCCCCACCCCATACACAAAACAGTGCTTGGCTTTCTTCTGTGTGTGCTGGGGATCTGAACTCAGGTCCTCACGTTTGCACTGCAGGCACTTTACCCACTGAGCCATCTCCCCAGCAAACAGTGTTCTGCTTTGTAATCACAGACGGTGCTTATGGTTCACACAAGATTGAGTGCCTGTGTCCCAAGTTCACCCTGTGCCTGTCTGTCAAGGCCAGGTAGGAACTAGGGTATGGCACTCAATCTGTGACACAGACAAAAGGCAAGTCATAAGTGAACACACAGATTGAATGGAAAATTCCTTTCCTTTTATTGGTTTGGTCTTATCCTGAAAGTTATTTTGAGAGCATTTGGTGTGTTTTGTAATGTGGGCACAGTAAATAGACGAGTATCCTTCCCAGAATGACTTCCACAGATTGTTCTTTTTAACACACAGAAGGCTCCATGTGAGGAGCAATAAAAGGAACATTTCTCTACAACTGACTGGGGTCCAGGTAATACACCTTCCTCTGTAACCCCTGAAAAATTGGATGGGGGAGCAGAAGCGAAGCAAAGGAACATTTCCCCTTCCTGGGAGCTATAACCTGTGGACCAAGGGAGCATCCTATTATCAGCCTTACAACTGGCCAGGGTGTGGTCACAGGAGTTAATTTCATCTGAATTCACCTTTGTTGTCTAATATTGTTGGGATTTTGCAAATTTTTTAATTGTCTGCCACCAACACATCACACACGCACAACCCTTTCGTCACACATTCTCAGGCATTCTAATTGCCATTGTCCTATTCCAGTCATCAAAGGAAAAAATCCTTTCAGGTCTTATGATAGTTTCCCATGGCTACCATAACAGAGCACCACAAACTGGGTGTAATAAAGCAACAGAAATTTACAGTTTCACATTTCTGGAGGCTAGAAGACCCAAATCAAGGTGTTCAAGGGCCACGCTCCCCTTAAAACTCATATGGAAATCCTCCTTGCCTGCCCCTCCCCCCCCCCAGCTTCTGGTGATCAGTCTATAATCTCCAGTGCATTATTGACCTGTAGATGCGGCATTTTGTCCCTGTCTATGCCTGACATTGTCTTTCAAGGGCACCAGGACACCACCAGTCATGTTGGACTGGGGCCTATATTTGTACTTTTCTCTTTGTTATTGACAGAATACCCGACAAGAAACAATTTAAGGGAGGAGGAGTTTATTTCATCTTCTAGTTCAAGGGGATAAAGTGTATCATGGAAGGAAGTCATGACAGCAAGCACTTGAGATGGCTGGTCGCACATCTGCATTCAAGAAACAGAAAGCCCACAGTTAAGGTGAATCTTCTCACCTCAATTAACCTAATCTAGGTAATCCCTCACAGGCAGGCCCAGAGGCTAGCCTATCTAGATAATCCCTCATACATGTGCCCAGAGGCTAGCCTATCTAGATAATCCCTCATACATGTGCCCAGAGGCTAACTTAATCTAGGTAACCCCTCACAAGTGTGCCCAGAGGCTAACCTAATCTAAGTTATCCCTCATCCCTCACAGGCAGGCCCAGAGGCTAACCTAATCTAAGTTGTCCTTCACAGGCAAGCCCAGAGGCTAACCTAATCTAGGTTGTCCCTCACAGGCAGGCCCAGAGGCTAACCTAATCTAGGTAATCCCTCACAGGCAGGCCCAGAGGCTAACCTAATCTAGGTAATCCCTCACAGGCAGGCCCAGAGGCTAACCTAATCTAGGTAATCCCTCATAAGCAGGCCCAGAGGCTTGTCTCTTAGGTGATAGTAGATCCTAAGAGACAATCAATATTAATATCACAAGTTGTCAATCAATATTAACATCACAGAGCCCACCCTATGGCATTATGGCATTATCTTAGGCAGGTGTATCTTCATGACAATAACCCTATTTCTGGACAAGGTCACATTCTGAGGTCCTGGGTGCTAGGACTTCAGTTCTTTTTCAGGATATGGAAGCACCAAGGCCATGTGAGTCCGTAGTCCCCCTTTATGCTAGTTCTTCCTCATCTCTTCCTTATTACAGCATCTTGAGAACAGCCTGTTCTGTGGTGTCTCTGTTTCTCCTTCTCCTCCTCCTTCCCCTCCCTCCACCCTCACCCCCCCTTCTAGCCTCAGGAAAACAAGAGGAACAGTGTTTCTGACATGTATACCTTAAAAGAATCAGTTCTGGCACTTGAATAGAGAAAACAGTGAAGGACTCAGGAATAATTTTTTGAACTGCTACACAATTTGGTACAAGTTCTGGTCTGTGCAAATTCCTAAACCCTCTAAGCCTCATTTTCACATCTAGTGTATCTGCGTGACAGAAGTGCCAAGAGGAATGTGGTATTGCCTACGTGATTCTCTGAAGACTTTAAAGCATTGTCAGTGTAAAAGACGGCACTGAAAATGACTACTTCTGATCACTATTGTCACTGTTACTATTACCACAGGCTCTCAACTCTGACCCCAGTCCATATATTTGCTGTTTTGTTTAGGGGTTTTTGTTGTTGTTGTTGTTGTTGTTGTTTTATAATTTGGTTCTTTCTCTTTCTTTCTCTCTTTGTTTCCGTCTTCTTTCTTCCTTCTTTGAGACAGTCTCATGTAGCTCAGGCTGGCCTCAAATTTGCTTTGTATCCAAGGATGACTTTGACCCTCCTTCCTTGATCTCGCAAATGGCTAGTATTACAGGTGTGCACCACCACACGTGGTCTCTGTGGTGCTGGGAATAGAATCTAGGGCCTTTGGCATGCTAAGCAAGTGCTTTGCCAACTCAGCTATGTCTCTAGTCCTTTCCTTTTCCTATTCTTTCTTTCTCACCCCACCTCTGCCCAAGGCTGAGGATCCAACTCTAGGCCTAACTGATTCCAGGCAAGCATTCTGCCACTGAGATGTCACACCCTCAGCCCCTTGAATGATTTTTTTTAAACCTACCCAAATAATTTCACATTGATCAATCAGATTATACCTGTATGGATGAATAGGAAACTAACTTGATGGCTAAAACTTTTTAAAATTAAGTTTATTTGGGCCTAGAGAGATGGCTCAGCAGTTAAGAGCACTGACTGCTCTTGCAGAGGTCCTAGATTCGGTTCCCAGCACCCACATGACAGCCAATAATTGTCCATAACTCCAGTTCCAGAGGAATCCAACACCCCTTCTGACTGAGGGCATTGCACAACATGGGTATACTTACACACATGCAGACAAGATGCTCAGACACATAAAATAAAAATAATAAATTAATAAAGGTTAAATTTATTTTAACTGATGCATAAAAACATAAAAATTATACATGCTAATAGGATAACATGTCCTACTTCAGTACATGTATACATGGCTTGCTGACCTTCTGACTAAGATCAAGCATAATATCCATACATGTATACATTAGTATGTTTAAATCAGGTCTAGATCTTTTGGTGCCTTACATTTTATTGGGCCAGGCTCTCGTCGTGTCACCTGGATCATCTCAAAGTTTGGAAGCTAGACTTTATTACTTGGAATTCAGTCTTAAACCTCTTCTCAAGGAGCTGACAGCTCCATCTCTCCACATCAGAGGCTCTACTAGGACAAGGCATAAGAACCTTAGATACTCCATAGTTATTGAACCAAGGGGAGTTAGGCGCTTAAATATATTATTAATCTCAGCTGATTCTTTCAGGAGCTCTGGGAGTGGGTAGTGTTATGCCCATTTTCCAAATGACTAAACTCACTAAGGTGAAGCAAATTGCATTAGACCATACCACTACTAAGTGGTAGTGCTGGGTTTTAAACCAGACCATCTGACCTAAAAGCCTGTGCTCTCCTGCCTCCACTGCTGCCTATTTATTAGATGGCCAATATTTAAAGAAAGAGCACAAAAATAGTCTTTGTGTGTATGGTGTGTATATGTGTGTTTGCACATATGTGGGAGTACGTGTGTAAACAGGTATACATACAGTGTTTCCATGTGCATGTAGAGGCCTGAAGTTGACCCTAAGTGCTTTTTCTCAAATACTGTTTATTGAAGCAGGGTCCCAAGCAGAACCCAGAGCTCACTGATTCTAACTAATCTAGCTGACCAGCTTACACCAGGGATCCTGTCTCTGCCTCCAGAGTGCTAGGATTATAGGTGGCCAACATGCCTGCCTGGATTCATGTGGGTGCTAGGGATATGAACTCCTGTCCTCACTCTGGCCAGCTAGCACTTTTGACATTTAGATCTCCCCACCTCCCTAAAACATTACTCTAAAGCAAACAATTGTACTAGTGATGAGTGAAAATGTACAACAGTCACAGGTTTAATTTCCCACACTGACTGTATTTAAGGTGACTTCTGGTCAACTGCCTAGAGATCCAAAAGTGATGACATTCTTTTGACTTCTCTGTGGTAAATTGTCAGAAGGATGTGATGACTTTTTCCACCCGTGTGTATCTAGAAGCTTGTCTTACTCTGTTTTGTCTCAAGACTGACTTAATTTGCTGTCTCTTACTTCCAAGGAGCCAGCCAGACCAGAGGCTCAACTTCTCAAACGCTTGTTCCCACACATTAAAACTGAGCATTTGCTGGATATGCTGGTATACACCTTTGATCCTAGCATTAGAGGCAAAGGCAGATGGATCTCTGTGAGATTGAGGCCAGACTACATAGTGAGCTCTGGTCCAGCTAGGGCTACAGGGAAGACCCTGTCTCAAAAAAAACCCAAACCAAACCAAACAAACAAACAAAAACCCTGAGCATTTAGTCATCAGTGAATGCCTGTTTTCTCCAAAGATCTCTATCATCTGTCAAACCAAGATGTATATATAGGATCACAATTGAGAAATCATACTTTCATTCCCTTGAGTTAAAGAGGTTTAAAACTACATGACCCTGGAGATTTCAAGAGCATCTTTCAGGGCATATTTGTCCCAGGATCTGAACCAGGAGTCTGAGAGAGCAGGGCTGATGAGTACAGGAGGGAAACTGTGCCAGGCCAGGGACAGCTACAACCTGAGGGAAGTTGGTGAGCTAGAGAAAGGCCAGCACAGGACCAACCAGATGGGGACAGTCATTTACAAGGCCACTGGTTCTGATCCAGAAGGAGGTCAAATGGTTGTTTACCATCTTTATTAGCAACATAATTTTTATTTGCACACAATTTCTTAAGTTGATATAATTCACATAGCATAAAATTCACCCTTTTAAAATGTAAAAACCAGTATTTTTAGTATAGTCATAAGACATGCGACCATCACTATTATCCAGTTCCAGAACACTTTCATCATCACAAAAATAAAGCCTCACATCTAGACTGGGGTCACTGTGTAGCACACAATGAACTCCTAATCCCCCTGCCTCTACCTCGTGTGCGGGGGATTACAGGCATGTATCACCGTGCCCAGCTTAGTTTGTTAATTAATTAATTAATCATCCAAATTAGGGTACTGTGAGAGTGAAAAGAGATGCTGGTAGTAAAGATACTAGAATATTGGGTAAGAATATACTATCCTGGGCAAATCAGAACCGTGACTCCAGGACTCGGCTGCATCCCAGCATCAGATCTTTTGTAGTGGTTGCTGTGTCAGTCCTTTTTGTTCTCTTGGTACCATTTTTTAATCCCCTTAATATCATTTTAATGTGATTTCAGGAGAGATACATGCTTTCTGAAGGTGACCCACATTCTCTGTCGATGGACAAAGTAGACATGAAAGAGAAGTCTGACTGTTCTCAGAGCTCATTTAGATTAAAGCAGTAGAGATCTAGGATGAATTAGCTGAGGCAAAAGGAACTTTTTAGCCTATTGCATCAAATAAAAAGTGCTGAGCAATCATGAGGTAGTGATGGGGCCAAGAGTCGGACTCAGAACTGGAAGCTGACTTGCTCAGCTCTGTGTGCTTCTCTTGCTTTGGGCTTCACCCCCTTGCACCAGAGTCCAGCTTTCTTCCTAAGGAAGCAGTGTCACACCTGACTGTGGCCCACTGGAACAACTGGCCAGTGTATGGTACTGATACATCTGGTACACTCAGATTCCTTTTCTGGCCCTAAATGCAGACATTGCTGTGAGGAGACTTGATGTTCCAACTAAGATTGCATGTTCACCCCAGATCTGCTGGCTTGCCTGGACTAGGTCGGGCATGGGATTGCTGATCTGTGTAAAATCATATGTAAGCACCACCATAGCCATTTGTGAGAGGTCAGTACCGAGGACTAGAGTGTAGTTCTGTAGACAGGGACAAATCTATATAATGTCTGTGGATTTGAGAAGTGAAGCTGGGAGGATTATGATTCAGTACTTAGTGCTACTGTTGAATTGTAAATGTTCAGCCTCTTTTAGTGATGATACTCAAGTGACAGTTTGGAAGCCCTAACATGGAAAGCTGCTCCCTTTCCGCCTCATCTGCATCGATATTAACATAGTCTGCATATCTTAGACCTTGGTTTGGCTCCTCTGGTGCATCAGACCTAGGGAGACCAGTTTCTATAGAATGGCTTTCTCCTTAGCCTTTTCATTCTGACCTAAAAGAACCAAGAAGAGTCTCTCATTCACACATTTAAAGCTGCAGAATTTTTGGATGTGAGAAGTAGCAGAGACCTTAGGGAAACATTTAACGATATATAACAAAAATGTCCAATATGGTATGGTGGCACAGGCCTTAATCCCAGCACTCCGGAGGCAAAGGCAGGCGAATCTCTGAGCTCAAGGCCAGCCTGGTCTACAAAGTGAGATTCAGGCCGGCCAGGGCCACATAGTAAGAGTCTGTCTGTCTCAAAAGAAAAGAAAAGAAAAAAATTTTTTGTTGGTATACTGACCTCATAAGTTGCTCCTTTGGAATAAGGTCTTCATGGTCAAATAAGTTAGGAGAGTACTGCAGACAACTAGTATTCCCTCCTGGAGATTCAGCACGCTAGCCTGTTAAGGAGTCTGAGAAGCCCTGTAGTAGAGAAACTAACAGTTTCCTAAATTCATTTACCAAGGAGCCTTTTTGCCATCATAAACATTCAAGTAATAATGTTCCATGGAACATACTTTGGGAAAGAATCCAGGCATCTTATTTTATGAATGAAGAAACTAAAAAGCTCATGAAGAGACTGTGGTTATAATTTTCCAAAGTTAAAGCCAGGAAGAATTAGCAGTCATTTCCAGCTGTTGCTGGCGACTTACATTGGCCACATGCTGATGAAAGTATAGTGTTAATTCTCTTGTTCATCTGGAACAAGGTTTGTCATACTATCCAGGGTACTGTCGGTAACATCATTAAGGTGAGCCGGTGTACAACTTCAGAACTAGGTTTGGGCTTAGAGAGATGGCTCAGTGGTAAAGTGCTTGCTGCTCAAGAAAGAGAACCTGGGTTTGAATCCCCCACAATGCCCTTAATCTCTGAGCCATCTCTCCAGCCCATATGCATAGCAGGACTGACTGTCTGTGATCCCAGTGCTCCTACAGGAAATGGAGGCAGAGACAGGAGAATCCCAGAAAGCTTGTGGGGGAGCTAGCCTGACAGCAAAAAACATCAGCAAAAAGCTAGAGAGACCCAATTTCAAAAAGATAGGAAGGCAAGGGCCAACACCAACATTGTCTTCTGACCTCTGCACTGCATTCACACACAGTGCTCACACACACATACTAGAATAAAGTTTGCAAAAATATATCAGCTCCCTTTCTGTAAGTCCACGTGATGAACTTTTATTAGGCTGGCCTCCAACTCACAAAAATCCTCCTGTCTCTGCCTCCCAAGTGCTGGGATTAGAGGCGTGCACCATCGTGCCTGGCAGATATGTATTTTTTTTATGTGTTTGAGTATATTGCTTATGTCTGTGTAAGTGCACTGCCTGTGTTGTACAATGCCCTCAGAGGTCAGAATTGGGCTTTGGATCCCCTGGAACTGGAGTTACAGATGGTTGTTAGCTGCCATGTGTGTGCTGGGAATCAAACCTGGGTCCTCTGCAAGAACAGCCAGTACTCTTAACCTCTGAGCCATCTCTCCAACCCAAGATATGTTTTTTGTTTGTTTGTTTTGGTTTTGGTTTTGTTTTGTTTTTGTTTTTTTTTTGCCTATTTTGAGACAGGGTCTCCCTGTAGCCCCAGCTGTCCTAGAACTCACTAAGTAGACTAAGCTGGCCTCAAACTCAGAGATCTGCCTGCCTCTGCCTCCCAAGTGCTGGGATTAAAGGTTATGCTCCACCACGCCCAGCAAGATATGTATTTTTTAAATTTTTTTACTTTTAATTATGTGATGTCTGTGTGCCTGTATGTGGATATGTACATATGAGTACAGGTGTCCTCAGAAGCCAGCTAGAGGTGCTAGATCCCCATGGAGCTGGAGTGACAGGCAGTTATGAGCCACCTACATGGGTTCTGGGAATCGAACTCAGGTCCTCTGTAAGAGCAGTACACGCTCTTAACCACTGAGCTATCTCTCCAGCCCTAAGATACGAATTTTAACATGTAACTATATGTCAGGTTGCCCTTGTCTATAGAATCACATGGGTGGGGCAGCTATGAATACAAATTGATTTAGATGTCAGACGCACCAGGAATGGCACCAAGTAGCCTGATTTTTGAGACAGGGTGGTTTGCTAAAATTCCAAACAAATCAAGACATCTCTCCATGTACATAGTATTTCATTCTCAAAAAAAATTCAGTGTGTATTAAAACTACCCAAAACATTTTTACTAAGTGTTTACAGTAGCATTCAGATATGAGTGCTTTCTGTGAATTAAATTCAGTCCTCGTAGTAATCTTGTTTAGGTGTGACTTCATAACCTGTTTTAAAATGCAGACACTGAGACAAGGAAGATGTGTGACTTTTCCCACACCTGTTCAGTGGCAGAGCAGTGGGGCTTTAGAACGCATCCTCAGCCTTCTCTGCCCCTGAAAGACTCAGAACCTGCGTCACCTGAATATTCCCTATGCAGAGCTTGGCTGGCAGAAGGCTGTCTGAGGTCCTGTTTGGTATCCAGAGGGAATCCACAGCAGACCCCTCTCTACGGCATAGTTACTGTCTGCCCAGGAGCATGACAGAAGAATGGTCGGATGGTATTCAGGTCAGCCTTGGGCCCAGGTGATGGCCAGGGCCTGCCAACAACTCTTCAGAGAGCAGACACAGCCTGGTTGCTTTTTTGCCCTTCCTCGTGTTCCACCATCTCTTGCAAGAGCCCAAGCCAGCCATGGACTGTGCCACCCAGCAACTTCCCATAGGAATTAGAAAAGTCAGGAAGCAGAGAAAACAGAAGACCAAGGCCTACCAGGCTGAGGAGAGTCTTGGGACTTTTCCTCCTGCCCTACAGCCTGACTTGGGAGTTTCCCCCTCCAGAAAGTGATTATACTGATAATCTGATGGGTCTGGGTGGCAATCCTTTTTATCTTTATTCCATCCACTGAAAAGAAATTCTGACTGGGTATAGCCTTCATAGGGTAATTCAAGATGACTATAGAGACTGGATAGGATAGGACAAATTTAGGAGATGGAGGCAGGAGGATCAAAATCAGGAGTTCAAGGTCACCTGGGACTACATAGTAAGTTTGAGGCCAGTCTGAGCTACATAAAACCCTATCTAAAAAAACAAAAACCAAAAAAAAAAAAAACAGAACAAAACAGGCCTACGAGATGGGTCAGTGGGCAAAGGCACTTGCCACCAAGCCTGATGCCCTGCATTTCATACTGATGGAAGGAGTGAACTGACTCCCATAAGTTGGCCTCTGATGGCCCCATGTACTCTATGGCATGTGCCACCCCCATCTCTGCCACCACCAAAAAGAAGTGTCTTGTTTTATTTTATTTTATTTTATTTTTTGGTCTTTTTGAGACAGGATCTCCCTGTATTCCCAGCTGGTCTGGAACTCTCTATGTAGACCAGGCTGGCCTCGAACTCACAGAGATCTGAGTGCTTCTTCCTTCCTAGTGCTAGGATTAAAGGCGTGCACCACCACACTCAGCTTATAAAAAGTTTTTTTAAACAAACAGATTGATGCTGTGGGTTCAACTCTAGTTACTACTCTTGTCTCATAGTTTGCTCATGGAAGTCTGTTCCTAGTAAATCCCATACCCTCCAAGATTGTGTAGTTAGCATTGCTGACACTTACTGAGGGCTTAATATATGCCTCTTAAGTTCCTTACATCCATTATCTCCCTGACTCTTCATAACAACCCTATGAGATAAATAAGCTCATGAATTCTATTTGCTGATAAGAAAATTGAGATCCAGCAAGTTTACATTTAGATGCTCAGATCACATGGCCAGTAAGAGGCAGAACTGAGGACTCCCTAGTGTCCTGCTGCTCGCTCAGCTGGTCTGAAGGATTTAAGTAGAGCCAGCCTGAGATTGTACTTGAGAAAGAGGTGAACTGTTATGAATGTGTTGGGACAAAGTGGTCCTAGGACCACTTTCCTTCGCCACTGGACTTTCTTCTCTAGTTCTGGGTTGACAGGTCGGGATGGTAAGGAAGGAAAGCATGAAAGGTCTTAAGGGCAAATCTACTGAAGTCAGAGTCCACAGCTTACACTCTTTCAGTTTTCTTGTGATCCTTAACATGAAGAGCAGACTTCTTGGCAAGACTCACAAGGCCCTTCATGCTCTGGACCCCTCCGTTTTCTCTCCCATGCTTCCCCTCAGGTTCTCTGAAACCCTCCTGACAACCCACAGTAACTTGCCCAAATGTTTTCCTTTCCCCCATTTATCCATGTGATAAACTTGTATTTATCCACTGGGGGCTCGACTTGAGGTTACTCTCTCTTGTGAAAAGCCTTTCCTAACATGGCAGGTAAATTTAGTCCTCACTTGTGCTCTCCAGTGCTTTACATATTGGCTCAGGATTAGAGTAGGTGCTGTAATGATCAGTCTATATGTCTGTGCCCCAGGAAACCATGGGCCCCTGAGTACTGCACTCACTTTGACATGAGGGAGGAGAGAGTGCATGAAGTCATTTCTGTAAGAGGCACAGAGTGCTTCTCTTGAATTCCTTTGTACCTGCCTGCCTTTGTAATAAATAGATGTCTTGAACCTTAACTGGAAATTCTGGGACTTCCGAACTCTTCCAGTGTTCTGGTTTCCCAAGAGCCGAAGGTGTCTGAACAAGTTCTCTGAAGGAGGAAATTTTTGCCTCCCTTACTTGGAAATGCCTAAAGTTTTTTGGATTGCAGTGGGGATGTAGATATGCTGTCCTCAAATCCCCAAAGGAGTCCTGAGGCACAATATTGATGTGCAGCCAAAATTGTTCTACATTTCAAAATTTCACTTCTCACTGTCAAAATTTTAATACATCTATTTCACTTAATTCCTCCCATCCGGACAAAGGTTTCTGCCATAATGTCAGCCACTCAGTGACTGAGGCAACCACATCATCTTATACTTTTATTTTCCTCCAGAATACATGTTGGGAGCCAGTGACCTTCCCTGTCTTCAAAATCAGGCTTCATATATACATGTTTGAGAGCAAATTCTTTTAGCATTTTAGAGAGAAGATGCAATTTTTAATATTTATTTAGTGAGAAACAGACACACACAGAGACAGAGACAGACACACTAAGGGAGCATGTGGCCGCCACAGCACACACGTGGAGGTCAAAAGATAACTTTTGGGAGGCAGTTCTTTACCTTGGGGCATCTTCCTTCCCTCCCTCCCTCCCTTCCTTCCTTCCTTCTCTCCTCTCCCCACTCCCTCCTTCCTTCTTTCTTCCTTTCACACTGAGCTGAGTATTACAACCTACCTGGCCTGTGAGCTTCTAGCTAAGCCTCCCATCTTGCTTGCTGTAGGAGTGCTGGGTTTACTGAGGTGTGCCACCACTTCAGCTGTTCACATAGGTTCCAGGAATCAAATTTGTGTTGCTAGGCTTGTGCAGGAAGCACTTTTACCTGCTGAGCCATCTCTCCCACTGGTCCAAAAGACGCAACCTTAATTCATGTGTTAAAAATTATTCTGGTCGGGTGTGGTGGCGCACACTTTTAGTCCCAGCAGGAAGGAGGGAGGGAGGGAGGGAGAGAGGGAGAGAGGGAGAGAGAGAGAGAGAGAGAGAGAGAGAGAGAGAGAGAGAGAGAGAGAGAAAGCTAGCTGGGCATGGAGGCCCATGCCTTTAATCCCAGCGCTTGGAAGGCAGAGGCAGTAGGATCTCTATGAGTTCCAGGCCAGCTGGGGCTACAGGTAGACCCTGTCTCAAAAAAAAAAAAAAAAAAAATTAAAGAGAAAAAAATGTTCATTCACAAGGCTCTGGGTTGACCCTTAGCACCACTAAAATTAATTAATTAACTAACTAAAATTATGCAGAGGATGTTTATGTGCAACAAAGGAGTGAGGGTAGAGAATCACCACCTAGAGCAATGGGATCCCTCAGAAGCAGTGTGGACTCCTTCCCTGGCAAGGGTCAGGATTGCATTCTCCAGTGTGGCTCATGGATATATTAAAACATAATAAAGACCCTAGCAAGACCTCAGATGGATGTGTCAGCACCTCTGGTCTTCTCTGGCCTGTGGCCAAACTATAATCTTCCATTCCTGAATCATCTCAGACAGAGCAATGAATTCCACTAAACAGATAGGTGGCTTAAGGACCACAGTCAGCACTTTTCCCATTAAGGCCCAGCCTCAGACCACGCCCGAGGGGGGTGTGACCAGGCTAAGCCTGTGATGATTCAGAGTGCCCCAGAGCAAAATAGCACTCTCAGTCTTCCAGTCAGCCACTAGCCCATCAGCTGCCTCTCTGCCCTCACCAACCGGGTACCAGTCAAATAAGCACATTGGATGGTGCAGGAGAAAAACCAAATTCTGTCCATGGTATTCGCCTACGTGTGGGATTTCCTAGTAATGCACGCTTTTAAAAGCAAGGTTTAGGCAGCCAGACCTGACAGATACAGGTTTGAATTTTAGCCATGTGACCTTGAGCAAATCTCCAAACCTTCCCAAACTCTTTTCTCTGATTTGTAAGCTGGGGCTGATAGCAGCAGTGTCACAGGATTCAGCGACATCACACGTAGAAAGGGCTCAGCACAGTGACTGAGGTAGAAACACTCAAATGACTGGTAGTACTGAGCCATTTTCCTTGGTGTCTGGTCCCACACAGAGGGCTTTTGCTGCAGAAAGGAAGCAGAGCTGCCACCCCCAGCAGGTGTCTGCGTAGAGATCCTGGGGGCTGGGAACAATAAAGCCTGTCGCCCAGATGTGGTAATTGAGCACACTTTGAAGGTCAGCTTTGTCATCACCCTCTCAGATGCTGCCAGGCTCTTCCCTCAGAGCAGCAGCCCACTGCCTTTGCAGGGCTCCGGCCATTTTCCCTGCGCCTTTGTTCTATTTCAGTGCCTGTGAGGGTGCAGGAAAGCTGCCGCCTTCCTCAGGTTGCTATTTAAAGAATTCTGAAAGATGCTGCCACCACTGCTCCTCCGCTGCGGCAGCTGTTGCTCTTGTCCCTGCCACAGTGGGCTGCACGGTCTGTGGCCCTCCGAAGCCTTGGGTGGTCTGTCTCAGGGGGAGTGGGCCTGGAAGCACACACATCAGAAGTGGGGAAGTCTGTCTTGCCTTTCCTTTAGGACCCTGAGCCCCCAACAGGGGCTTACTGCCGGCTCCCACCTTGGCCTTGGGCTTTGTCCTTGTACTGCCTCACCTAGCTGTGTCCCTGAAGCTTTTCTGGCACTTGACCAGTTAAATGGTTCTCCTTGTTCTCCAGTGAAAAGTCACACGTGATATTCCCATCCCCTTCCACTCCATCTGCAGGTCACACTTGGGATTCTCTCCCCATTTCACAACCAAGGATAATCCAGAGTCAAGGTGCCATTTATCTCTAGGTCTAGCAGAGTGAAATACTTTGAAAATACAAGCTTTTCAAGATGCCAGCCTGGACGTCAGCATGTCTAAGTTCTCTGTTAGGTGCTGCTAAAAGTCCCCTAGACATTAGTAATCCTGCTGTTCCTTACTGACCCTCCCTGAGCTCTCAGTGAAGCGGCTCAAAAGCCTCGTCTAGCTGTTTGATTCAGCCCTAGTTTTTTTTTCTCACAGGCCCATCAAAGTGAAGGTTTGGAGTTTTTATCAGTAAAGCATTATTTTTCTTCAGGCCAGAGCTGCCCCAGTAAAGTGCAGGCAGCTGCCTCCATTTGGCTTCCCCAGCATGTCTCCTCCGTACCCTGGAGAGGCTGCCTACCTGGCAGGCCCAAGTCCAACGCTTTCCCACTGGCTCAGCAGAATTCCTCCCAGTGCCCTCAGTTCTGCACAGCAGCGCCATCAGAGTATTCCGGTGTGCCACACACCACCACCACCGGACCCACACTGGCTCCAGTACTGCGTGCACATGTCATTGAAGCTTTGTTCACAAGGTGTGTACAGCATGCTATAGCAGAAGGTTTGTGTTACAGCAATCCTGTTTCCATTTTAATACACTCTAGCCGAGCAAACACTTTACATGAAGTGTGGGGATCATTTCCACCTCTTGCCCCTTTGCTCTTTTTCTTTTCTTTTTACTTAAACATTTTTATGATGATTTAGAGAGACATTAATCTTTGTCAGTTAATTGCAGTCCTTCAGACCATTCATATCTGCTGTATGCTGTGGCAGGTGAGATGGCTCAGTGGGCAGAGGTGTTTACCAAGCAAGCCTGGTGATCTAAGTTTGATCCCCAGAATGCACTTAAAGGTGGAAGGAGAGACCCAATTCCACAAAATTGTCCTCTGACCTCCACATATTACACACATAATAATAGTAAATAATAAATAAATAAATTTAAAGAAGAGGGCAGCAAAATGGTTCAGAGGCTAAAGACACGGAAAAGCCCTTGTGGCCAAACTTGAAGATCTGAGTTCAATCCCTGGATCCCACATAGTAGAGAGACCTGACTTGTGAATGTCCTCTGACCTCCACACATATGCCATGGCACATGCATAGCCACATGCGCACACACACACATGCACACACACAAATGTTAAAAATTGTGTGTGTGTGTGTATAAAACATTCACTTCACTAACCCTTCAAGGAGTGGTAGGAGGTGGTAACACAGTTTAGTTATGTCCTCTAGATAAAGCCTTAATGAAAAACAAATGTTCATTAGTTATAAAAAGTAAATAAACAAGAATTAAATGTGTTCCTAGTTTACTCAACCCCTTCCTCACTCCTGACACTTACTTTGCTTATTCGTTGGCCTGCCCACTCAGACTCTTGCTCTCTAGTCTTTGTTTTTAGAGTTGTGCCCTTTTCCTTCATTTTTTAGCCCCTTGATGGCAAATCAGATTTTCTATTTTTTTATTTTTTATTACCAAATGTGGTAGTAGTAATAAGGATGGTTTGAATATATAACACTTTGCTGATGACACAAAAGCCTCATCCATATATTGTCTCTGTTGGTACCTACAATAGACTTTTAAGCAGGCAATACATGTGCTTCCTGCTCCCCATTTTATAATAGTAAAAATAGGAATCACTTGGAGATACAAACTACGGGGTAACTATCAGAGAAACACACCCCCACCCCCACCCCTGGCTCCAGAGTCAGGTGCCCATTGAGTTTGGCCCCACCCATTATTAACTGTGGGGCCCTGAGCAAATTGGAGATGATACTGGTACCTTTTTTTTTTTTTTTGTTTTTTTGAGACAGGGTCTCCCTGTAGCCCCAGCTGTCCTGGAACTTACTGTGTAGACAAGGCTGGCCTTGAACTCACAGAGATCCACCTGCCTCTGCCTCCTGAATGCTGGGATTAAAGGCATGCGCCACCACGCCTGGCCTGATACTGGTGCCTTTTTAATTAATTTTATTACATTTATTTATTTATGGGGGATGCATGCCACAGTGCATGTGTGGAAATCAAAGGATAACCTATAAGAATCAGTTTTCTCCTTCCACGTTGTGGGTACTGGAGATCAAACTCAGGTCATCAGGTTCAGCAGCAAGCATCTTTACCCATGGAGCCAGCTGGCCCCTTTGAAAAATTGTTTTATGTATGTATTTATTATTATACATAAAATGTATAATGTGTTGTACTGAGTGAGAGAGAGAGTTCAAGATTGCAAGTGCATGCATACTATGACACATATGTGGCAGTCAGAGGACAGCATTTGGGAATCAGTTCTCTCCTTTCACTGTGAGTTCCAGGGACTGAACTCAAGTCATCAGGCTTTTGTGGCAAGAGCATTTACCTACTGAGCCATCTCATCAACCCCACTAGTTCCTTTCTTGTTGTGTTGTTGTAAGTTGTTGTTGAGTTAATACAGATGAAGTATCTAGGCCCATACCTGGCACATATCAGTTTACTATATAGGAATTAGCCATCATTACCATTCACTCATTCATTCATTCATTCATTCATTCACTCACTCATTCCTCATAGATTAACTGCTTGCCATCCCATTGATATGAGAGTTAACAAGCTGCCATCCTGGCCCCCACAGAGATCACACTGTTGATGAGATGACAAACCACTACTTATTTTGCTTGGATCTTTGCAGACAGATTCTCCCAGCAATCTTCAAAGGAGGCAATGTTATCCCTCTTCACAGGTGAGGTCACCTGAGTTCCCTAGGGAAGCTGTTTGCTCCAGGATTCACATCGCCCAGGCCTAGTTCACCTGCCTCCAGCCATCGGGGTTCAGTTCTGCCTGTCTGCCTTCTTATCTGTGAGAGCTTAGAGGCATTGTCACCCAGAATTCTTAGCACAGTCTCCCACCCACAACTTGGGAAATGTTTGCTGAGTTGTTCTCTGAATCATGTCCTCTGCCCCTTAATTAGTCTCATCTTTTCACTCTTACCTCCCCAGCCACAAAACCACACATAAGTTTTGTTTTTGATTTGTTTTGTTTTTTTCCTCTTTGGATTGAGAGGAAAGTAGGGCAAGATTTCATTGTGCAGGCCTCAAACTTAACATGTAGCCCAGGCTAGCCTTGCTTCTTCTGCATTAGCCTTCCTAGTAATTACAAGTATATACCCCCATGCTCAGCTCACACCTACATTTTGACATGGAAACTGAGGGTTCATGGGCCTAGTGATGGCTCAGGGTTAAGAGCACTAAGTGTTCTTGCAGAAGACCCAGGTTCAAATCCAGCACCCACATGGCAGGTAACAACTGTCTGTAACTCCAGTTCCAGGGGATCCAATGCCCTCTTCTGACCTCCTCAGGCATTGCACAACATGGTGCGCCTACACACATGCAAGTAATACACACATACACATAAAAAAATAAAAGGATGTTAAAAATATGTGTTTTTAAAAAAAAGAAAATGAGAGTTCATAGGTAGTGGCTAAAAGCTGGATGCTATGGCTCAAGTCTGTGGTCCCAGCCACATGGAACTTGGCGACAAGATGATTGCTCAAGCCCTGGAGCTCAAGACCAGCCTGGGCAATGTAGCTAGACCTTGTCAAAAATAAAAAATGAAAATGTTGGACAAGGCTGGGCAGGCTCATTTATATCTAATGCTTACTCCAACATGTTTTTAATAGAACAAGCTGGATTCTGCGTTTCTCCTCTTCTGGGCCTCAATCTAGAGAAGCTTTTCATCAGCCAGAACATTCTCTAGCCTCCACCTCTACTCCCTTCTCCTCACCACCTTTTATTTCAGTGTCTAATACCTCTGTTGTTCCTCTGTTGTTTTTTCTTATCTTTTAGCCACAAAGGAAAGCATATAGGCGGCTGATAGGACTGTATGGCATTAGCTTTCTTTCCTTGTCATCTTTTTTCCCTCATCTATTAACTATAAAGAAAACTGAATTTCCAAGTACCACTAATACATGCCAACATTTCCCTTCCCTTCTCTTTCTTTCCCGTCCCTCCTTCCTTTCTTTTTTTTGTTTTCTTAAGACAGGGTCTCACTATATAGCCCAGCTGGTTTCCAGTGCCCTAAGCAGCCTAAGCTGTCCTTGAGCCTGAGATCTTCCAGCCCGAGTCTTCCTGAGACTTGGAGGTTCTCAGGAATCTGAGAATGAAAACTGGGATTATAGACGTGTTCACATACCCGACTCTAAGCATTTAGCTTTCTTTTCTTTCTTTTTTTTAATGTTTTGGTCTTTTTGAGACAGGGTCTCCCTGTAGCCCCAGCTGGCCTGGAACTCACTATGTAGACCAAGCTAGCCTTGAACTCACAGAGATCTGCCCGCCTCTGCCTCCCAAGTGCTGGGATTAAAGGTGTTCACCACCACACCCAGCTTAATTATTTATTCTTATTAATTTAGCAACCTATTTCCCACTCAAATCTTAAGAAATTACAGATGGGCCTGGAGTATAGTTCAATGATAAAGCACTTGCATAGCATGTTCAAGGCCCTTGGTTTGATCCTAAAGCAGAGGGAGGAGGGGGGAGGGGAGGAGGGATATTATAGATGAAAAAGCCTCTGCTAACTCACATCTTTCCTGATCCTTGCTTCTGTGTCTTCTTTATGTCCATTTATGTTTATTTTTTTCTTTTCTTCCTCTTTTTTGGAGACAGGGTCTCATGTATCCCAGGCTGGCCTCACTCAAACTTGCTATGGAGGATGACTCTCCTGCCTCCATCTCCCAAGTACTAAGATTACAAGTATGCACCACCATTCTTGGTTTCATGTAATGCTAGGGACTGGACCCAGGGCTTTGTGTATGCTAAGCTACACAACTAAGCTACATCCCAGCCCCTGTTGTGTTTTCTCTTTTTTTAAATTAATTAATTATTATATGTATGAGTGTTTTGCCTGCATGTATATAAATGTACCACATGCATGTGGTATCTGCAGGGGCCAGAAAAGGGCATTGAATGCCCTGGAACTGGAGTTACAGACAGTTATTAGCTGCGATGTGGGTGCTGGGAACTGGAGTCATCTGCATGAACAGCCAGTGTTCTTAACTACTGAGCCATCTCTCTAGCCCCTCTTGATCCCGCATAATAATAACAGCAGATTTATTCACCTCAGGTCCATTAATAAAATCACCTTGAACTGGAAATCAATTGTTTTAAATTAAATTTATTTCATTTTATATGTGTGCCTGAGTATATGTATCTATACCACATGGGTGCAGGTGCCTGGGGAGGTGAAAACAGGCATCAGGCACTGGAGTTACAGGGGTTGTCAGCTGCCTGATGTGGGTGCTGGGAACCAAACCTGGGTCCTCTGCAAGAGCAGTAAGTGCTCTTAACTGCTGAGCCATCTCTCCAGCCCCTGGAAATTAATTCTTATATATTAAAGTAGTATTTTAAAGACCTTTCTTCTTGGGCTGAGAAGATAGTCCAGAAGGCAATGGCATGGGTTTAATCACCAGAGTCCACATAAGAAAAGCTGGGTATGGTAGTATGTGATTGTAATCCCAGCACTGGAGAGGTGGGGAGAGGTGAATCCTTGGTGCTCGGTGGCCAGTCAGCTAACCTACTTGGTGAGCTTCAGGCCAGTAGGAGATTCTGTCTCAAAGTTAATTAATTAAAAAGGTGGACAGCTTCTGATGAATGACACCCAAGATTGTCCTCTGGGCTCCACATGTATGTGCACATACATACATGTACATCTTGTACACATACATGGACACACATATACACAAGCAGACAGACACACACAAAGGAAAAAAATACCTTTTCTTTTATTCACCCCTCCCTTACTATCCTCTCCTATCCTGCTTCTCTGCTGGTCTCCTCCCCACACAAATAATTCTGTTGCCATCCTAATTTAAAATTTTTTTATTTATTTTTATTTTAGGTGTATGAGTGTTTTGCCTGCATGTATATAATTGCATCTATGTTGTACAAGGCATGCAGAGGCCAGAGAGGGTGTCAGTATTAGATTTCCCGGAACTAGCATTAAGGAGATTGTTAGCTGCCATGTGTGTGCTAGGAACCAATCCCAGGTCCTCTGGAAGAGCAACTGGTGCTCTTAACCACTCAGCCATCTCTCCCCGGCCTTTTTTTTTTTTTTTTTTTTTAATAAATTTTAAAAGATAGAAGTGAATCTACTAACTACTAAACGTCCTCACAACAGAGCTCCTGTTAGGAAGGTTGTCTGCCTAGAGACGGTTTTTCTTTCCTCTGCTTTCCAAATATCCTGAATTGTGGTTTATGTGGCTTTTGTCGTCAAATAAAGACATTTAGGATCTAAAAAGAAGAAAGCGACTTGCCATTTATTTCTTCTTTTGATCTTAACAACAGATACCAGTACATCAGGGATGTCCCGAGCTGACTGAGTCCAAGGCTGCTTTTCTGTGTTTCCATTGACAGTGCACCTGTGTCCCCAAGGCAGTCCTGCTCACAGCACTCCCTTTTCAGCAGCCCTGCCTCTGCTGCTCTGTTCTGAGCACCGCTAACCCTCGACGCTGCCCTTGTCCCTCAGGCTTCAGCTTTGTTTCAGGAAACTGGCAGCTGGCAAGAGGAAAGGGGGGGGGGCGGTGAATGTGTGTCACATTCTCACTCTTGGTGGAGCATCTGAACCCCAGCCCCTTCCAAAGAGTTTCAGACAAGGAATCCAGGTGCTTCGTTAAATTGTCCCTGACTAGGGGCTGGGGGGTGGTGTATAGCTCAGTGGTAGAAGACATGCTTAGTTAGCATCAGGCACAATGCATGCGTGTGATCTCCAACCCCAAATACACCTCCCCTCAAAACTGCATAGCCCTCCCAAAGAGCTCCTCAGATAGTGAAATGTGTGCAGGAGCTCGTGCCCCCCCCCGTGCCCTTCCCCCACTCCCATGATTCCTTGGGCTTGATGCAGCTGAGGATGAATGGCAGGTGTGTTGAAGTCTTAATGAGGGGTTTCCTCTACAGGATTGTCTGTATCCTGCCCACCACAGAGGCTCCTGTGAGTAACTTTACCTTTGAACTCTCCCTGTATTCAGCCCCTGATCCATGGGATTTGGTGACAATTCCTGGCTGGCAGGTAGCTTTGATCCCTGGGGAGTCCAGAGGAAGTCCTGTGATGTGTGGGATCTCTAGGGTTACAGGGATTGGGGAGAAGCTGAAGGAGGGCGGGTTGCTAAGGTAGACCCATTAATTAAAGAAGGAGCCTTTGCCTAACACTCAGTTACCTAAAAAGATATATCCGGTGCCTGATAACAGGAGTTCAGCGCCCCTCAAGGATGAAGTGGTGTTTGCACAAGCATTACTGTTATTTTAAGGGCACAGTAGTGCTGAGGGGAAAATTCCTGCCCACACCTCAGGAAGGACAGACTGCCTCAGAACTTCCTCTTTTAAAGAGGCAACCAGGCAACACTGCCTTCCTTTGAGTGGTAGAGGGCTGTAGAAAAAAAGAATCTCTTAAGGCATGATGAACTTAGCTCAGTTGATAGAGTGCTCATCTAGCCCTGGGCTCAGTCCCCAGCACTGCATAAAACCAGACACAGTGGAGCATGCTTGTAGTCTCAGCATCTGGAAGGAGACAGCAGGAGGATCAGGAGTTCAAAGTCATCATCAACTACATGGAGAGTTGGAGGGCAAGGCCAGTGAGATGGTTTATCAGGAAAAGACACGTGCTGCCAAGCCTAATGACCTGAGTTCAATCCCTGGGACACACATAGTGGAGGAGAACTGACTCCCACCTCCATACATGTGCCATGCATGTGTGCACCCATACACATATACACACACTAAATATAACGTCAAAAATTAACTAAAGCTTTGAGAGAGTAAGAGAGTTAAGAGGCCAACCTGGGACACATGAAACCCTATCTCAAAAAAATAAAAAGAAGAAAGAAAAGAAAAAGAAACTTCTTAACCTCTAACTATGTGGCAGATTTCTCCAGGGGGAGAAAAGATGATCCTGTAATAAAAAGTGGGAACTCTAGAATTTCTGTATGTGGGATGCTTTGGACTATAATCCATCACAAAGAATGTAAGGGACTTGTCTTTAAATTCCTTTTATGTAGAAACTACTTTATCTGAGGTGGCTTGGGGATGAGGGGCTTTGCTAAAACTTCCCAAGTCATTCCTTGGTGCCACCTAATAAATGTCACAGTGAAGCCCCTCTCGCAGGCAGGGTGTTGTTCCTCTGCCCTTAACCAACTCCCAATGGTAAAATGACTTCCTTTGCTTCTAGAAAATAAAGTGCACTGCATTTACCTTTCAGAGTAGAGACCATGCTGTGTGGCTGTGAACCTGCCTTCCCGCTGGGCTGTGGCTGTCAGAGGGATAGGTTCGTGGATTATTCATCTTTCTCCCCCCAGCATACTGCCTGGACATGCTGCAGGCCCTTAATAGTGATTACTGAATGAGTGAGTAATCTTGAAGCAGTAGCAGTGGAGAGTCATCCTCTTCCCAGAATCATCTCATTTTCACTGCCAGGAAAGATAAGAACTTCCTTGAGGAAAGAAAGGCATTCCTCACCCTAAGATAGGTTACTAGAGGGCAGGAGGGATGCCTGTGCTGAGACCTAACTCCCCTTGTGTCACTGCAGTGCCCTGAGAAAGTGCCGGACAGCATCTTGGGGAGCTTGGATCATGGGACTTGGGATTAATGGAGTGATACTGGATAAGGAGCACTGAGACTTGGCAGAACTGACTGTATAATATGTGTGGCCTTGTGCAAAATCAAAATGCAGAGCCCCCCATTAAAGAGAGAAGAGTGGGGCTGGAAAGATGGCTCAGCAGTTAAGATTACTGGCTGCTCTTGAAGACCAAGGGTTCCCTAACAACTGCCCATAACTCCAGTTCCAGGGGATCTCACACCCTCTTCTGACCTCCAAGGGCGTTGCCCACACAGGTGCACTTACACACATGCAGGCAATACACCAATACACATAAATTTAAAATAAAAGAGGGAGAAAAGTGCCATTATAGGTCATTAAATACAGAGTTCTCTTTCTTCCATCCATAGCTCCTGTCTCTGACTTGTTCTCATGTTTATTGCTTGTCATTAATTTTGTTCTAAATAGAAGAAAAACTAAATCTAAAATTATTAGCATGAATTTTACAGCTCATCTTTGCTCTATGCAAATGTCAATCTTAAATGCAAATAATAAGAGTCTTTAACTCGTACACAAAATCACCAAAACTACATAATTTGTATTCCACAGCTTGTGCATACATATGCATTTCCTTCTTTGCAGCATAGCAGAAACTGCACCAAATGAACGCAACTGGTTTTTTTTCCCCTTCATGATGCATGCACCTGCTACCCATGCTGTGTACCTTTCTGCATGATAATCAGGACCCGAAGGAGCAAGGACTGTAGCTGCTCTGCTTCCTTCCACATCATCATTTTGAGTGTAAATGTTCTAAAACAAAGAAGTAAACGAGTATGAAAGGGTATTCTATAGAGCTCTGTGGCCATATGTCTGTCTGTCTTTTTAAAAAATATTTTATTTATTATTTTTAATTTATGTGTATGAGTGTATTGCCTGCATGTAGGTAAGTGTACCCATGTCGTGCAATGCCCACGGAGGACAGAAGAGGCTGTCGGATCCCCTGGGACTGGAGTTACGGACAGTTGTTAGCTGCCATGTGGGTGCTGGGATTCAAATCCAGGTCTTCTGCAAAAACAGTCAGTGTTCTTAACCTCTGAGCCATCTCTCAAGCCCCATCTGTCTTTCTTAGAAAGCCTTTTTCTTGCTCAGTTGTAAAAATAAGACATACTGACCCCACTACTTGCTTCAGTCTTGTTGAACTCCTACACAGTTAAGTCTGTCAGAATGCCATGTTCATGGGCACAGTGGCCCATGCACTGGTGAAGAGTGGTGCACACCCGAGTGCCTGTGTGTCATCTGCTCACATTCATGCCGCCTTGTATCATTGGGTTTCATGTACAAAACACAAATTCAGGGGCTGGAGAGATGGCTCAGCGGTTAAGAACACTGACTGTTCTTGCAGAAGAGCCGGGTTCGAATCCCAGCACCCACACGGCAGCTAACAACTGTCCGTAACTGCAGTCCCAGGGGATCCGACAGCCTCTTCTGACCTCCACGGGCACTGCACGACAGGGGCACACTTATCTACATTCAGGCAATACACGCATACACATAAAATTTTAAAAAAATAATTTTTTTTAAAGTTTTAAAAAAACAAAACAAATTTAGGAACTTCAAGATTACAATAGCAGGTCATTAAGCAATATAGGGCCTTGTGGGACTGTACTGGCATTTTCAGTAGATGGTCTTAGAATTTAAGGTTATTACCAGTGGGAGGCTGGCCAGGAAGAGCATGCACAACTTCACTCATTCATAAGTATGTTATGGTATCTACCAGGTGCCAGGCACTTATGAGGCATGGGGACTGCGCTAGAGAAAAAGGCAGGCCGTGGCCTCAGCATAAGTAGTACTGTGGTCAATGAGGAAAACATCTTATAACTGTAGAATATTCAATCCCCAACATAAAATAATAACGAGGCATCTTAATTATAATTGTGATGGGGACTACAAACGGAAGGAAGGATAGTAAGGCTTAGTGAGGTGGGTGTTAGAGACTCCTCAAGGAAGTGGCATCCTAGGCACAGGAGGAGCTATAGGATGGAAAGGAAGCAGTGGCCTTCCAGCATGTAGGAATCTGTGCAAAGACAGTGAGCTGGGAAGGAGCTTTGCTCAGGACAAAAAGCTATCCATAGAGGCAGAGCTCAGGCAGCAGGAGGAGGCTATGAGAAAGGGAAGGCCCAGGATGGTTTTTAGGGAGAGCCTGTCCTCTGCTGTGCTGCACTGCTTCCCAGTGCTCCTGCTGATCAAGCTCCTCAGAGGGAGAAGGGGTGGTGGGCCAACACTCCAGGACCAAGACCCTGTGTCACCTATCGCTCGTCATCATTTCCATGTGCCATCTCCAGTCCACTGGCCAAAGAAAAAGCCCTTTCCTCCGACTGCTCCTCATCAACTCTAATTTTAGGGCCTTACCCATGTTCTGTTTTGCTCTGCTTTGTTGGTTTTTTACTAATTTTTTTTGGGGGGGTGTGTATGTTTAGTTGGTTGGTTTGGGTTTTTTGTTTTGTTTTGTTTTTGAGATAGAGTCTCATGTAGCCCATGCTAGCACTGAATTCAACTAGGTAGTTGAGACTATCCCTGAGCTTTTGTTTTTTGGTTATAGGGTCTCCCTGTAGCCACAGCTGGCCTAGAACTCACTATGTAGACCAGGCTAGCCTCAATCTCACAGAGATCCACCCACCTCTGCCTCCCGAGTGCTGGAATTAAAGGCATGCACCACCACGACCATTTATTAAACATTTTTAACTGAGTTTTTGTGTATTTCATGCAGAACATCTTAATCATCTTTATATTCCCTTCCCCATTGCCCCCTCCCCCAGTGCAATTCCTACATTCTGTCATTTGTGCTAAGGCCTATCATGTCAAGTTAATATCCCCAGATGTCCGTCAGCGCAAGCTCATCCACTGAGGTCTAGTCAGCCTAGCCAGAGCCCCTCCCTTTAAGATCAGCTCTTCCTCACCCAGGAGTAATTAGTTACCAATAATTCTTTGTCAAGATTGGGGCCTGCTGTCCATTTCCATAGTTCTGTGCTGGGTTTTTGTCTGCTTGAGTTTGCATGGGTCTTGTGCACAACCATCCATAACTCCAGTTCCAGGAGATCCGACACATTCTTCTGACCTCCGAGGGCATTTCACGACATGGTACACTTATACACATGCAGGCAATACACTCATACCCATAAAATAATAAATAAAAAAAATTTTTTTGGTGGGGTGTCTTTTTGAGACAGGGTCTCTCTGTAGCCCCAGCTGTCCTGGAACTCACTATGTAGACCAGGCTGGCCTTGAACTCACAGAGATCCGCCTGCCTCTGCCTCCCGAGTGCTGGGATTAAAGGCATGCACCACCACGCCCTGCCAATAAAATATTGTTTTAAAAAAATATGGGGTTGGGGATTTAGCTCAGTGGTAGAGTGCTTGCCTAGCAAGCGCAAGACCCTGGGTTCAGTCCTCAGCTCCAGAAAAAAAAAAAAAAAAGGAAGAGTGAAGCCAGATGTGGTGGCGCACACCTTTAATCCCAGCACTCAGGAGGCAGAGGCAGGTGGAGCTCTGTGAGTTTAAAACCAGTCTTGTCTACATAGTGAGTTCCGGGCCAGCTGGGGCTACAGAGAGACCCTGTCTCAAAAAAATACCAATCAATCAATCAATAGAGTGAATGGAGAGAAGGATGGAAAGGGAACTGTAGCAGAGCACTGGATGTGTGGGGAGGCCAAAGGCGTGACTGCTAAAGGAGCAGCCCGTTAGTTCCTAAGGCCAAGGCCTCTGCTGTAGGCATCATCACAGAGCTGAGAAAAATGCCCGCAACCAGTTGCTCTGGAAGCATCTATATCTGGGGAGTCCTGCCTGTCTTTGTCCTTAGGTCTCTGCCATCCTTTGACTGAAGGGAGGGGTCTAGGAGATATATATGTGTGTGTGTATATATATATATATATATATACTGTATAGGACCTAGAAATATGAGCCTAAAAAGCCATGGAGTAAGGCATCATGGGTCCGATACACAACGAACCCTATCTTAGACAAGTGCCACAGGGCCTGGTATTGTCTTCTCACGGGAACCTGTGGGTTTCTTCTCCGTAGACACATGGTCATGACCCTGCCTTTCTCACAGGTGCTGAGTGATGTCCTCAAGGATCTCTACCACCTGCTGAAGCACGTAGTACGTTCGGAACCCGATGACATAGCAAAGCTCCATGCTGAACTGGCCCTGGAGGAACTGGATGACATCATGAGAAACTTCCTGTTTCCACCCCAGAAGCTGGCGAAGAAGATTGTGGTCTTGCCATAGACCTACCTGGTTCAAAGGACATGGAAGGAGGCGGCAGAAAGCAGCAAAGCAGTTACCTGTGCCTTTACTGTTGGCGACATGGCGGACCCTGAGGTAGCTTTATGGTGTTGGCCACTCCAGTGTTCAGGGTGACCTCCTTAAAGCATCTCTTTAGCCACCCTGCATCAAGCCTAAAGCATGTGTAGTTAAAATAAAAGATGAACTCTTTGATCTGCACGTTTTTCACTGTCCTTGGCATACAGAGATGCTTACATGACTGATGGAACTTGATTCATTGGCCATTCTCAGGCAACTCGAGAAGCTGCCCCCTCCCATAGGTTGCATATCTTGAGAGTCTTACATGGTGCGATTATTCTACCTGGGATAGTGACAGGCAGGCAGAGCTATCTTCTCTAGCTGCTAGAGTCATCTGAATCTGAATGCAGCTGGGGAGTTACCTAAACATACAAAATGGAATAAAATTATGTTGACTGGAAGGAACAGGTCTGAATCTGGTCATCTGGTATTGGCTAGAGAGCTGGGGAGTGGAAGAGGCTCAGATCCCCAGGAAGGGCAGTCAAGCTGGCTGGATCTCACAGAGAAGAAACCCTGTTTGTCCTCTGGGGCCATTTTCTTTTGCTCCCTTCTGTTCCTGTTTGCCTAGAGCTGCCTTGATTATCACAGGAAAGCACAGCCTCTGTCCTGTTTTCAATCCTCTGCTCCTTTGCAAGGATGAATGCTGAGACAGTGGCATGATCCAAAAGGCAGGTGAAGAGTGCGGGACATATCAGTGACCTGCCACCAGCTTCTTGAAACTATTTCGGAAGTAGCACTGTGGTCTTCACTTTATATAGCATTTTAATTGCAGCTAAAAGAGACAAAAAGAAGAACCTGGGGACTGGGATGATAGCTCAGTCTCTAAAGTACTTGCCATGTGAGCATGAGGACCCCCATGGAAAAAGCTGAGTGTGGTAGCTTGGAGCTGTGATCCCAGTGCTGGGGAGGCAGAGACAGGTGGATCTCTAGGGCTCACTGGCAGCCAGCCTAGTCTACTGGGTGAGGCACTGAGAGATCCTCCTGTCTTAAATTAAAACAGGGGCTGGAGAGATGACTCAGCTGTTAGAGGACCTGGGTTTGGTTCCAGCACCCACACGGTGCCTAACAACCATCCATAAATCCCGTTCCAAGGGATCTGATGCCATCTCAGGCCTCCATGGGCATTGCACACATGTGGTATACTTATATACATGCAGGCAAAACACTCATAGACATAAAATATAAATGAATAAAATTTTAAAAAGAAAACAACAGAGTGGGCAGTGCCTCTTGAGTAACAATACCCAAGGTTGTCCTCCGGTCTCCACACATGTGCATGTGCGCCTGCACCCACATACACAGAGGGTAGGAAAGAGAGAAGGAAAGAAGAAACAACAGGCTGGCTGCTTCAAATAAGCCCTCTCTAGTGCTCACACCTTTACAAGGCTAATGTAGAGTCCTTTTTCGGCCCACAGCTTTGCAGGGCTAAGCATGGAGTTTTATCACTGGACTTTATCCCCACTTTCTGATGTCCAGATCTAGAGGAAGCAGAACACAACCTCTGAAAATACAGGTGACTACAGAGCTGATGGACAGATGCATCTGCCTGTTCTTAACAGACAGATTATACACAGGGGTTGTGGCTCCAAGTCTTCATGGTGGTCATCCCCAGAAAGAGGCCAACTTACGGGACTGGAGAGATGGCTCAGTGGTTAAGAGCACTGACCGTTCTTGCAGAGGAGCCAGATTCAATTCCCAACACCCACATGGTGGCTAACAACCATCCATAACTCCAGTTCCAGGGATCTGATGCCCTCTTCTGACCTCTGTGTGCATTTCACAACATTGGTGCACTTACATACAGGCAATACATTCATACACATAAAAATAATTAAGCCTGGCATGGTGGCGCACGCCTTTAATCCTAGCACTTGGGAAGCAGAGGCAAGCCTGGTCTACATAGTGAGTTCCAGGACAGCTGGGGTTACAAGGAGACCCTGTCTCAAAAAGACAAATAAATAAATAAATAAATAAATAAATAAATATTTTTTAAAAAATTTTAAAGAGACCAACTTACAATAATAGACAGTGTAATGAGCAAAAACAAGAATAAAGGTTGTTGGGTGTTTTTAAGGAATATTTCTATTCAACTACTTTTTTTTTTTTTTCAAATCAAGAATGTCTAGAGGGGCGGAAAAGATAGCTCAGCAGGTAAGAGTACTCGCTGTTCTTACAGAGGACTGGGGTCTGGTTCCCAGCACCCACATGGTAGTTTACAGCTGTCAGTAACTCCAATTCCAAGAGACCCAGTGCCCTTTTCTGGCCTCTGCAGGCACCAGGCATACATGTGGTACACTTACATGCATGCAGACAAAACACTCAAAAAAAAGAGTGCCGGGTGTGGTGGCCCATGTCTTTAATCCTGGCACTCAGGAGGCAGAGGCAGGTGAATCAGACAGAGATCAAGATGGCCAGCCTGGCCTGCATAGCGAATTCCAGGCCAGCTAGGGCTACAGGGAGACCATTGGATAAGGAAAGGTTTCCTTTGGCCACCTAGATAAACCTAAAAATGCCTTTTTCTTGGCCTTTAGACTGCACACAACCTGCTTCAGAGAAACAGATTGAATACGTTGGACAGTCCATTTAACTGCCCATAGCATTTGCATCAGTGCATCCCAGTTCCAAGGGCATCCTAGTTGATGACCTTGATCAGGCTGAGGCACTTGCCTGAGGTAAACATATGCCTTGTGGAGCCTCCTAGTCCCTTTATCTCCATTTTAATAGCCTCTTAATTTGAACTATTTGGCATAGAACTCAAAGTACTTGATTTTATTGATTCTGGTAGACTCAATTTGAGTGATTTTTTTTTTTTTCTTTCTGATTTGGTTACCAAGTTCAAGGGGATTCCTTCATGTAACCCTTCTAAACATGATTAAATTACTAAACATGTCCAAATTATCAAATGACTCTTCCACACCAGGAATGGTTATTCATTCTTGTAATCTTAGCACTCAGAAGGCTCAGGCAGGAGGACTGCAGTTGAGTTCAAGGCCTGTCAGGATTACATAGTGAATTCCAGGACACACTGGGTCATAGTATGAGACCCTGCCTGAAACAAAACAAAACAAAACAAAAAATCATAGGGGCTGAAAATGTAGCTAATTTGGTATAATGTATACCTAGAATGCACATAGTCCTGGGTTTAATACCCCGCATAAATGGGACATGGTAGTGCATGTCTCTAATCTCAATGCTCTGGAGATAAAGACTGCAGGATTGAAATTTAAAGTCATCCTCAGCTACATAGTGAACTCAAGTCTAGTCTGGACTATATGAGACCTGTCTCAACAACAACAGCAATACTAATAGTTACTATTATTACAAATTTATTCATATACATATTGTGTGTGTGAAAGAAAAAATCTTAGAGAAGGGAGGCAGAGGTAGGGAGATCTCTGAGTTCAAGGCCAGCCTGGTCTACCTAGTGAGTTCCAGGGCTATTGGGAGACGCTGGCTCAAAAAAAACTAAAAAAATAAAAGCATAAATTTAAAAGGTATAGACTCCAGCTGGACTTGGTGATACAGATTTATAATCCCAGTTTGAGGCAGGAGGATGACAAATTCAAGGCCTGCTTGGGTTACAAAGCAAGTTCAGGGTCAATCTGGGAGACTGAGACCCTGACTCAAAAAGTAAAAAGTGAGGCTGGAGGGATAGTGCAGCCATTAAAGGCTAAGGCTAACAACCAAAACGTTAAAGGTTTGATTCCCAGCACCTACAAATGAGTGCTGACTCTTCAGCTGCCCTTTTAAAGGAAGCTGGAGAGATGGCTCAGCGGTTAAAAGCACTGACTGCTCTTGCAGATCTGGGTTCAATTCCCAGCACTCACATGGTGGCTACGAACCATCCTTAACTCCAGTTCCAGGGGAATCCAAAGCCCTCTTCTGACCTTTGCGGCATTGCATGACATGGGTGCACTCACATACATGCAGGCAATGCACTCATACACATAAAATAAAAATAATAAATAAAAAATTTTTTTAAAAAAAGTAAAAAGTGGACTAGGGATATAGCTCAATGATAGAGCCTTTGTCTAGCATGTATGAGGCCCTAGGTTCAATCTACAGCACTGCAAACAAACTAATTAATGGCACAGCACTCCAAAGACATAGCCAGAGGGTGCTGCTTTCCCTGCAGGAAGGAGCCTGACAGGCTTAGAGGTGTGTCTTACCTCCCACCTCTGTCCATCTGTCCTCCCTCACGGGTCACCCTCTTCCTGCTGCCCCTGCTGGCCCTTTCTCTCCACATCTAGCACCAAGGCTCACTTTCAACGCCCTCTTGCCCAGTGGCTTGTCACCTGGATTCCCTGTGGCATCCCCTTGGTCTTTGGCCTGTCTCTCCTCCCCTTTCTTCTGCTTCCTGGTCTTTCCCTCCTCCTTCCACCCCACTGTCTACACTGCTGGCCTGTAGCCCATACCACTGTGGCCAGAGATAGCAGGGCCCAAAGCAGTGCTGCCTGAAGCCCCAGCGTAGGCCCGGAAACAGCCTGCTTGTTCAGTTAGACTTCCTGAACGTTCTGGAGGGTTTCCCTTCTCTGCTTTGTTTTTCTTCCCCTTGGCACAAGCTTGCCGTTCTGCAAGTCCTTTCACTTTGCTCCTTATCATCCTCCACAGAGTTTTCCAGATTTCCTGGTACCCTCCTCCGGTCCTCTGCTTCATTTGTTCACGTCTGTCCTCATTCCTTTACTCCCCCATCTATGGCTCTCCCCATCCATGAAAGCCCCAGAACAGGAGGGTAGGAAAGCAGATCATAGACAGCAAGGACCATGTGCAAGGTGCTGCCTCAGACACAGAGCATAAAGCAAAAGAAAACCTTTACCCGCAGAGAGCTTATGCTGTAGTGGAGACAGTAAGATAACAGACACAGGGGCTAGAGAGAGATGGCTCAGCAGTTAAGAGCACTGACTGCTCTTGCAGAGGACCCACCTGGCAGCTACGAACTGTCCTTAACTCCAGTTCCAGGGGAATCCGAAACCCTCTTCTGACCTCTGCGGCACTGCACGACATGGGTGCACTCACATACATGCAGACTGAGAGAGAAAAAAAAAAAAAAAAAAAAAAAAACAGACACAGAATGTCAAGGGCTGGAAAAGCTCCATGAGGACTGCTGAGGTGGCTCAGCTGGTAAGGGTGCTTGCTCCCAAGCCTGATGACCTGAGTTCAATCCCGGGAACTCTCATGATGGAAAAAAAGAACTGATTCCCATAAGTTGTCCTATGCCCTCCCACACATGCCATGGTATAAGAGCCTCTCTCACACACACACACACACACACACACACACACACACATACAGTAAATAATAAATGTAATAATTTCTTTTGCTTTTTTAAAAAATCTTTTTGAGACAGGGTCTCCCTGTAGCCCCAGCTAACCTGGAACTCACTATGTAGACCAGGCTGGCCTTGAACTCACAGAGATCCCATACTAGGATTACAGACATGCACCACCATGCCCAGCTCTTTTAATTTTAAAAGTGCTGGCTGGAGAGATGGCTCAGCAGTTAAGAGCATGAATGCAGTGCTTCTGCAAAGAACCTTAGTTTGGTCCCAGTACCAGGTCAGGTGACTCATAAACACTCTTAGCTCCAGCTCCAGGGGAATCCGATGCCTCTCACTTGCATAGGCTCCTACACTCACATGTACATACCCACACATACACACAAAATTTAAAGTAATAAAAACAAATCTTTTATTATTTTTATCTTATGTATGAGTGTATTACCTGCATGTATATAAGTGCACCTGTTGTACAGTACCCACTGAGTTCAGAAGAGGGCATGGGATCCCCTGGAACTGGTGTTACAGATGGTTGTTAGCCACCATGCGGGTGCTGGGAATCAAACCCAAGATAAATCTTTTTTATTTTAATTTTATGTGTATTTGCTTATTGCCTGCATGTAGGTATATAGCTACATATTGCCTGCATATAGCTGCCATGTGGGTACTGGGATTCGAACCCAGGTCTTCTGCAAGAACAACCAGTATTTTTAACTGCTGAGCCATCTCTCCAGCCCCAAGATAAATCTTTTTTTTTTTTTTTTTTTTTTTTTGGTCTTTTTGAGACAGGGTCTCCCTGTAGCCCCAGCTGCCCTGGAGCTCACTATGTAGACCAGGCTGGCCTTGAACTCACAGAGATCTGCCTGCCTCTGCCTCCCGAGTGCTGGGATTAAAGGCTTGCTCCACCATGCCCGGCCTAAGATAAATCTTTTTTTAAAATGTTAAAGTGGGGCTGGAGAGATGGCTCAAAGGTTAAGAACACTGACTGTTCTTGCAGAAGACCTGGGTTCAAATCCTAGCACCCACATGGCAGCTAACAACTGTCCATAACTCCAGTCCCAGGGGATCCAACAGCTTCTTCTACCCTCCACAGGCATTGCATGACACGGGTGCACTTACTTACATGCAGGCAATATACACATACACACAAAATAAAAATTATATATATATATAGGTCTTTCTCCCTGTAAGCCCCAGCTGTCCTGGAACTCACTATGTAGACCAGGCTGGCCTTGAACTCACAGAGATCCGCCTGCCTCTGCCTCCCACGTGCTGGGACTACAGGCGTGTGCCACCATACCCAGCAATAAAACATTTTTTAAAAAAATGTTAAAGCTTGGGGCTGGAGAGATGGCTCAGTGGTTAAGAGCACTGGCTGGTTAAGAGCACTGGCTACTCTTGCAGAGGACCCAGGTTCAATTTCTAGCACCCAAATGGTAGCTAACAATCATCTGTAACTCCAGTTCCAGGGGATCTGACACCCTCTTCTGAACTCAGCCAGTATTGTATGACCCAGGTGCACTTACATACATGCAGGCAATACACTCACACATAAGATAAAAATAATAAAAAAATTTAAGCTCTAGGGAAAATGAAGTCAGGAGTAAGGATATGGGGGGAAGGTGGTAGTGATGAGTAAGTTGTTCACAGGTAGCTTGGCTCAGAAGTTGATAGCTCTGAAGACCAGAGGGAGGTGAAGGGTAATCACAAAGACATGGGAAGAGCATCTTAGATAAAGGGAACAGCAGATGCAAAGGCCCAGAGAGAAATGAGGTTCGAGGAAGAGCTGGGGTTCAGGGTGGCTTGGGCAAAGTAAGAAGAAGGTGGAGGGGATGAGATGAGGGAAGTGTTCACTGAGCAAACAGCCACAGAAGGATTTTCACCTACAGCCACTTCCTTCAGCTTGTTTCTAGAAAGTGCTGTGAAGCTATGTATGGTAAGTGTAAAATTGGAAATAAATATACACGACTGCTGTTTTTTTTTTTTTTTTTCCTATCAAAAGAAAGCAGCCTGTCACCAGGTGAGGTGCTACATGTCTTTCATCCCAGCACTCAGGAGGAAGAGGCAGGCTGTGTGAGATTGAGGCCAGCCTGGTCTACGTAGTGAGTTCCAGACCCGTTGGGACTACAGGGTGACCCTATCTCAAAAAAAGGAAGGAGGGAGGGAAAGAGGGAGGGAGAGAGGGAAGAAGGAAGAGAGGGAGGGAGCTGGTCATTCCAGATAGCAGAAAGAAAGCAGACAGCACATGTGTGTGTGTGTGTGTGTGTGTGTGTGTGTGTGTGTGTGTGTGGTGTGTGTGTGTGCGTGTGTCTGCCCTGAGTCCACATACTGGCCTTGTCCTGACCCTTCATCTCAGCGATACCTGCATGAAGTGCTGCAGTCATCTGCCTGTGACTCTTGCTTTGGAAGGGTGCCTGCAACATGGGAAAGTTGATGAGTTTGTGGGAAGAAGCTGGGGAATGATCCATCTGCCCTGCTCAAACCAGAGGTGTCTGCAGTTTCCCACAGCCAGATTTCTATGGCACCAGAGTAAACAGTAGACCAATGCCTAATGGGTGGTGAAAGCAGGCCACCCTTCCCTGTCTGCTGGTGACCCTTCTGCCAGCCTCAGCAGTGGCTGTGACCTGAAGGGCCTGGCTGTGTCCTCCTGCAGGTTCTGCAGGCTGAGGCATGCTGCAGTCACATGCGCAGCCTCACTGCGGTGCACTGCTGCTCTGACTTCATGCATCGCTCTGCCCCCAACTCAGTCTCTGCTTGAGGGACTGGGATGTGTCTGGCTGCTTGCTTGGTCCTTGCTGCCACCTCTTCCCTGATGGCCACTCAGGCTGTGCTCTGCATGCTGGCAAGGAAGAAGGAAGCTAGACCTTCAGGTCCATCTGGAAGGGACTCTGCCCACTTAGCGTTTGAGGGTCATCTCTTGTCCCTCCCTTTGCTCCTCTTAGTGACTCAATGGCTCTCTGCTCCCCAAAGCTTCAGTTCTCTGCCTCTCATCCAAGTGACCCTCTATGATCTCTAAGGACCACAGAGTAGCAAGATCAATTGTTCTATTTTCTTCAGTTTGGAAGGTTGGTGATTCTCATAGCCACCTTGTGGAATAGGGAGACAAGCTGTCTTCCTCCTTTGGTGGGGTTTGGCTCCAGGCCACCTGCGTCTCTGCCAAGATCCCGACTACTGTCTTGAAAGAGCCTCCAGAAAATGCTATGGACACTGTTGGATACTACTAGAGTGTCGTCCCCAAACAGGGCACCGAAACAAAAGCCCTTCACACTGGGGGTGGAGCTCAGTGTAAAGGGCTTACCTGACATGCATCCAGGAGAGAAAGGGTGTGGGGAGTTAGTTCTTTCAAGAAGAGCATAGTTTGAATTGCAAACCCGAGTGCTGTATCAACACAGGAACAGGAAGGCACTGGTGGCCACAGAAGTGCTGAGGGCCGTTCCCCTGGCTTGCTTCTGAGGAAGGGATGCACAACCTGCAGGTAGGGATGTCCTGGCTGCCTCTGCGTGCGTGTGTGCATGTATGTGTGTGTGTGTGTGTGTGTGTGTGTGTGTGCGTGCGCACGCACTCTCAGACCACACGTTTTATGACTTATACCAAATTCCCACAATCATACCTCCACTCTTACTCCAAGACTACCACTGACCACTGCTGTAAGATCCCTCCAACTCTTTTTTGTTTTGCATGTGTATGTGTGTGCATGTTTGCATGTGCATGGGCACATATGTGCATGTGGGTGTGAAGGCCAGAGGCTGATATCAGGTGTCTTCCTCCATCACTGCACCTTGGTATTGAGGAGGGTCTCTCACCTGAACCCAGAGCTCACTTGATTGGGCTAGTCTAGCTAGCTTGTTGGAGATTTGTCTGTGCTTCCTGCATGCTGGGATTACAAATGGACCACCATACCCACTTGGCATTTATGTGAGTGATGGGCATCCAAAGTCTGGTCCACATGCTTGAATGGCAAGCACTTTACCTGCTGAGCCACTTCCCTAGCCCCAGATCTTTTTTTTCCTTTTGTCTTCTTTTGAGACAGGGTCTCTAGTAGCCCCAGCAGGTCTGAAACACACTATGGAGACCAGGTTGGCCTTGATCTCAGGGAGATCCACCTGCCTCTGCCCCTGAGTGCTGGGATTAAATGCATGCACTACCACACCCAGCTCATAGCCCCAGATCTTTATTAATTACTGTATATTACTACCATAGACAATATATGTATTGGGGGACCATGTAAGATGGCATCTTGTGTAGCCCAAACTTGGCCTCAAGACTGCTTCTTAGATGAAGCCTTGAACTCCTGATCCCCCTGCTTCCACCTCCCAAATGCTGAGCTGAGAGGTGTGCATCACCATACTGGACATTCTTTTTTTAAAGTAGTCTACCTTGGAAATGCTCACGTCAGTACTTAAAGTTCACCTCCTCTGTGATGGTGAGGAGAACTACTGAGTAGCTAAGCATTTGCTAAAGTGTAGTCAGTTGTTTCTAATTTCCAGTGATTCTCAAACATAGCTGCAAGTTGAAGTGTTTCTACATAGTAAATCTCGGGAGGTTGGAATGTGGATCAAAAAGGTGTGAATGGGGTTGAAAAGGTGGCTTGGTGGTTAAGAGCACATATTGCTCTTGCAGAGGACCTGAGTTTGGTTCCCAGCACCCACACTCGCTAACACAATCTCTTGTAACTCCAGCTCCAGGGGATCTGATGCCTTCTTCTGGCCTCTACTGGTATCTGCTCGCTCTCTCTCTCTCTCTCTCTCTCTCTCTCTCTCTCTCTCACACACACACACACACACACACACACATACACACACACACACACACGTGTGTGTGTGCATGCATGTGTGCGCACATAATTAAAAATAAAGATAAATTTTTATTTTATTTTAGTTTTTGGTCTTTTTTTGAGACAGGGTCTCCCTGTAGTCCCAGCTGGCTTAGAACTCACAATGTACACCAGGCTGGCCTTGAACTCACAGAGTTCTGCCTGCCTCTGCCTCCCAAGTGCTGGAAAGGCACGCACTACCATGTCAGGCCTAAATATTTATTTTTGATATTTTATTTTTTTTTCTTTTATGTGTATGAGTGTATTTCCTGCATGTATGTAAGTTCACCCATGTCATGCAATACCCAAGGAGGTCAAAAGAGTACATTGGATCCTCTGGAATTGGAGTTAATGAACAATTGTCAGCTGCCATGTGGGTGCTGGGAATCAAACCTGGGTCTCGAACCTGGGTCCTCTGTAAGAATAGCCAGTGCTCTTAACCATTGAGCCATCTCTGCAGCCCCAGTTGTGAACATTTCAATGTTGGTGCCAAAATGCCTTCTGAAAGTTCCTGCAAATCTGCATTTCCCCAGCCTCAGTGGCCTTGCTTTACATTTATTTGTTTGTTTATTTACTTTTGAAAGAGAATCTCCTATATACCAGGCCTCAAATTCATTATGTAGCCAAAGATGATCTTGAACTTCTGATCTTCCTGCATCAAATCCCAAATGCTGGGGTTACATGCATGCACCACCATGCCTAGTTTATGCATTGCTGGGGACTGGACCCAAAGCTTCATGCGTGCTAAGCAAATACTCTACCAACTGAGCTATATCCCCTACCTGATAAGACTTCAATACCCATGAAGTACAAGTCCCTGCTCCATAAAAGAGTGTTGATACCACTGTCTAAAAATTTTAGAACCAGGAAATGTTCAGAGGCTGAGGTTTCTGTGTCCCAAAGCCACCACAGGTAGCACACCAACCCTTAGCAGCAGCCAGGTCCCAGCTACATAGACTGGTTGATGGCTTGTAAGTACATATCTGGAAGGAAGTCCTAAACCTTCTCTGCAGGTCTGTTACAAAGGACTTTTCTTGCAGCTGAAGATGTAGCTCAGTTGACAGAGTGCTTGCCTAGCATGTTTCATGAAGCCCTGTTTGAGCCCCAGTACTGGGGAGGTGGTGGCAAGAAAATCCTAAGTTCAAAGTCAACCTCAGCTACATAACAAGTTTGAGGCCAACCTAGAATATATAATACCATTTCTCAATCAATTAATAAAAATTTAAAGGGCCGGGCATGGTGGCACATGCCTTTAATCCCAGCACTTGGGAGGCAGAGGCAAGCGGATCTCTTTGAGTTCAAGGCCAGCCTGGTCTACATAGTGAGTTCCAGGACAGCTGGGGCTACAGGGAGACCCTATCTCAAAAAGACCAAAAGAAAGAAAAAAAAGAATTTTAAAGAGAGCTCTCCCAAGACTTCCAAGTCTCCCAAGACTATCTTTCCTGTATAGGGAATGCCTTCTGATAGGATTTGAGTTTCCCCATGATAGTGACCTTATTTTCCAAACAAGCCTCAGGACATACATTCTGATGGAGCCTCAAAGTGTGAGGTTCAGCGGCTGGTGTGATGGCTTAGTAAAGTGCTTATCACAAGAGCATGAGGACCTGATTTTGGATCCCCAGCACCCACGTGAGCTCCAGGTTCAGTGAGAGATAAGATGGCAAGCCACAGAGTGGTATCGACCTCTGGCCTACACACACACACACACACACACAGACACACACACACACACGCACACACACGCGCCCACGCCCCCCCAGTGTCAGGTTCAGCCTGTAACCAGGTGTGAAAGGTGGATGTGGCTCTTCAGCACTGCCCATGCAAATCGTGATCACAGTTATCACAGAGCTTCTTATGCCCTTCTGTGCGCTTGACATGCACTAAATCATTCATACTGGGCTTATGACACAGGTATTGTTTATTATTTTGGTTTGAGACAGGATCTCGTGTAGCCCAGGCTGGCCTCAAACTCGCTATGTAGCTAAGACTAAACTTGAATGCATGATCCTCCACGTCCCAAGATTCAGAAGGTAAATTCTGCACACAGAAGCCCAAAGAGCAAAAAAAGGAGAGCTAGAAAGCCCTTCACAGCCAGAGGCCTGCCAGCCAGCTGAACTGAAGGGTGGGACGGCTGAGTACTGGGAATTCTTTTAGAAGGCAATTGCAGAGCAGCTGTGGAGCCACAGGCACCTCTCTGCTGAGGATCTGGAAAAGCTACTGGGCCTTTAAGTGGTTTTTTAAATGATGTAACGCTTCATCTCCACTGTGTGCCCGGAAGAGCCAAGCCAGCTTAGAATAGTGCCTGGGTGGGGCTTTACTGAGGTGCAGCCCTAGTCATCACACACAGGTAGCCACCTGGTGCTGGAGAACAAAGCCTCCAGCTCTGTACTCCCCAAGCCTCTAGTGGGAGCTTCCCCCACGTACACAATACACAGCCTTTAATGGACCACACACCACTCTCAAAGCTTCAAAACCTACAACTGACCTAAGAATCTTAGAGAGAGGCCAGCCTGAGCCAGGTGTGATGGTGCAGGCCTGTAAGCCATGAGGAGGAGGCAAGAGTTGAAGGTATCTGCAACTACATAATGAGTTCCAGGCCAGCCTGAGCGACATGAGACCCTGCAACAAAATGAAAGAGAAAAGCTTGAAAATAGGCTGCTTTGAGGGCTGGAGCAATGGCTCCATAGTTAAGAGCATGTACTGCTCTTGCAGTTCCAGCACCCAAGTTAGGCAGTTCACAACCACCTATAGCTCCAGCTCCAGGGGAACTCGATGCCTCTGGCCTCTGAGGGCATCTGCACTCATGTGCACAGATGAATATATACACATAATTAAAAACAAACTAAATATTTAAAAAAGAAAATAGGGGGCTGGAGAGATGGCTTAGTGGTTAAGAACACTGGTTGTTCTTGCAGAAGACCCAGGTTTGAATCAATATACCACAGGCAATTTTCTTCCTTTGTTCCCAAGATGTTCTCTACAGATGCTCCCCTCCTCCACCCAATCCTTTCTAAGCTCATGAATTGGTCAAACTGGAATGTTCTCCACTCAGCTCTTCACCCATCTCTAGGCTCTGTTCTTCAGACACTGACTTCTTTTTTTTTTCTTTTTGAGACAGGGTCTCCCTGTAGCCCCAGTTGTCCCGGAACTCACTATGTAGACCAGGCTGGCCTTGAACTCACAGAGATCCGCCTGCCTCTCCCTCCTGAGTGCTGGAATTAAAGGCGTGTGCCCCCACACCCGGCTAAAAATAATAAATTTTTTAAAAATTAAAAAAAAAGGAAAATAGGCTGTTTTTACTTGAAGAAGTTGGTGCTGATGCTTCAAAGAGCTGGTGGGGGGTGTTGAGGCCCCTCCAATAAAAAAGGCTTGCTCACGAGACCATTCTTTTCCATCCTTTGGGTCAGGAAAGCCCCCCAAATATAGACATCCTATAATTTATAGATGAGCTAATTCAAGGTTTTTGAGCAGCTCTATCCTCCCCCTGGAAGGGCCAGCTGGATTTTCCCCAGTTCTCCTGGAAAGAAGCAGGCAGCACTTCTCCAATGACAAGATTGTCGGAATCTCACTTTAGTGAATCAGAGACCCAGAGCCTGGCTGTCCCTGGGGTTCCTTCCTGGCTCACTTTCCTCATTTCCAGGTCAAACCCACGCCCTTTCTCTTTTTACTTTCCTCCTTCATAGCTCATTTGCTCTTTGTTCATTTGTTTGTTTTGCTTTGTTTTGTTTTGTTTTGTGTTTTATTGTGAGACAAGGTCTTACTATGTAGCCTTTGGCTGGCTTAGCCCTTGGCTGGCTTAGAACTCAATATGTAGTTCAGGTAGGCTTCCGAAGTGCTAGGCATTGTTAAGTTTTTAGGGTCAGTTATTTGAACAGGTGCCTACAATGCTGTGGCAGATCGTGCCAGAGGAGAGTGGGTCAGCACTTTCTTCCTGTTCTAGGACTCATCACTAGAGCACTGACTCTCATTTGGTCTCTTGGTGAGACATGCACTTGCAAATCTCAGCCCAGGAAATACCCTTGGGATATGTGCTCAGCCCTAGATGCCTCACAGAGTCACTGGGAAATGTAAAATACTCAGGCCTGGGGCCCACCTCAGTGACTCTGAGAAAATAGATCTGGGATAGGTTCCAGGCATTAGTGTTTTTTAAAATGCCCCCCAGGCTTTAAAAGTCTAATGTGGAACAGACAGGACTGAGAACCAAAGTGTGTGTGTGTGTGTGTGTGTGTGTGTGTGTGTGTGTGTGTTGGAGTGGGTGTACTAGCCCCCACTTCTACAAAAAAAACATGTATTTGGGGGAGTCCATCCCCACAAAGCCACAAGTGGGGACTTCCGCTATCCTCAGCTTCTCTCTAAATGCTTTTGTGGATGGTTCAGCTTTAGATCTCGTCTGTGACAGTAAAAGCATTAAAATGCTTTTAATCAAGAAAGAGGACAGACAGCCAAAGTGCCAGCACATTTCTGAACTGCAGTTGATGAGCTGGAGCTACAGCTTAGTGCTAGAGCGCTTGCCCAGCATTTGTGAAGTCTTGGGATCAATCCCCAGTGTAGCAAAAACCAACAAAATAGAGTTGTGTTTGGTGTTGTGTATAATATGAACCAAATGTCGCTTTAAGCATGTACTCCCCTTTTCTGATCACTGATCTGCGAGGCTGGACTGCTCACTGGGTTGTGTCCTGACAAGGTCTAGAGAAGTGGGTGTGTGCTTGGTGTTACAGTGAGTGCACATATGGATGGGAACTTGCATAAGGATACTTGCATAGGTTTACAACCCCTTAAGGAGAAGATCTTGGGTTGGGATAACACTGCCACTGACATAGGTTGAGAAGACTGCTCCATCTTTATCCAGGATCCTTGTGAAACTGGTGAGTAGCTAAGAATACCAGCCCGGCTGTGGGCCCTTCTGGGATTCACTGACAGGTACCCAAACAGCTGGCACAGCTTGGCCTCCCCTCCTCTGCTATTCCCTTAAGGAACAGCTGGAAGAGTTCCATGCTGCAAGCCACTTGGGGTTCTGGTTACCACCAGTTTCCTCTGAACTTCATTACTTTCATCGCGAACTGACGTTATTAAACCTTTTCCACTCAGCCCTGGATTAGAAGAAAATTCTGTGAACTCAGAATTCTGACCATTTAAAAAGAACTTTTTTTTTTTTTTTTTTTTTTTTTTTTTTTGAGACAGGATCTCCCTGTGGCCCCAGCTGGGTTGGAACTCACTATGTAGACCAGGCTGGCCTGGAACTCACAGAGATCTTCAGCCTCTGCCTCCTGAGTGCCGGGATTAAAGATATGCACCACCACACCCAGATAAAAATAACCTTTGGTGGGGCTGGAGTGGTTAAGAGCATTGGCTATTCTTGCAGAAGACCGGGATTCAGTTCCCAGCACCCAATGGTGGCTAACAACTGTCTGTAATTCCAGTTCCAGGGGATCTGATGCCCTCTTCTGACCTCCACAGGCATTGCATGACACAGGTGCACTTCCATACATGCAGGCAATACACTGATACACAGAAAATAATAAATAAAATACCTGTAAAATAAATAAATAAAAATAACTTTTTGGACCATCAAAATGGCTCCTCAGGTACAGGTGCCTGTTACTGAGTCTGAGGACCTGAGTTCAATTCCCAGGACTCACATATTGGAAGGAGAGAACCAAGTTTTACAAGTGTCCTCTGACCTCCACATATGCACCATAGCATGCCCGTATACACAATAAATACATAAGTAAGTAAATAAATAAATATGTAATAAAACAATTTTTGAGACAGTGTCTTACTACGTAGCCCTGAGTGGCATGGAGCTCAGTATGTAGACCAGGCTAGCCTCGAACTCATAGAGGTCTGCCTGCCTCTGCCTCCAGAGTGCTGGGATTAAAGGTGTGCCACTCCTGGCTATTTATTTATTTTTATGTGTGTGAGTGTGTATAAGAGCGTCCATGTCCTACAATGCCCACGGAGCTCAGAAGAGGATGTCAGATCCCCTGGAACTGGAGTTACCAACAGTTATTAGTCCCCATGTGGGTGCTAGGATTTGAACCTGGGTCCTCTGCAAGAGCAGCCAGTGCTCTTAACTGTTGAACCATCTCTCCAGCACCTTGCTTTTGTTTCTTGAGGTAAAGTCTCAAGGTAGCCCAGACTGGCTTTGAACTCTCAGTCCTCCTACCTTACTTCCTAAGTGCTAGATTACAGATATGGGCCACAATGCTCGGTTCTCCTGCCTTTAAAAATAAAAAAACACACCCCCCCACACCACCCCACCCCCACAAAAAAAAAAAAAAAACCCCAAACAGAGATGTAGTCATAGTTGCAACTCTGTATCCTGTGTATTTACTTGGCAATGCACCAGTGTGTTCTGGAGTAAGCTTGTATATGCTTCATGAGCATTTTATTGGTGGTGTTTTGTTCTGTTTTCTTTAAAAAAAAAATATTTTATTTACTTTTTTGTGTATGAGTATATTCCCTGCACTGCATACTGTATGTAAGTCGTGCAATGGCCACGGAGGTCAGAAGAGAGCCTTAAGCCTTGGATTTCCCTGGAATTGGAATTACAGACAGTTGTTATCCATCACGTGGGTGCCAGGAACTGAACCCAGGTCCTCTGTAAGAGCAGCCAGTACTCTTAACTGCTGAGTCATCTCTCTAGCCCCTTGTTTTGTTTTTTTGAAGCAGGGTGTCTCTGTAGCCCCAGCTGGCCTGGAACTAGCTATGAAGACCAGGCTGCTTCAAACTCACAGAAATCCACCTGCCTCTGCCTCCTGAGTGCTGGAATTAAAGGTGTGCGCCACCACACCTGGCATGAGTATAATTTTTATGAGCTGGACTTCATTCCACCAAGAAGGCAGATGATGGTTGACAATTACCTTCTTGATTTTTCCACATCATCTAGGGAAGGAGGAAAAGGAAAGATGGCCACATATGGCCTTTTCTCTTAGGAACTGGGAGAGAGAGAGGCGGGGGAGGGAGGGAGGGAGGGAGGAGAGAGAGAAGAAAGGAAGGAAAGAAAGGAAGGAAGGAACGAGAAAGAAAGACTGGGCATGGTAGTGTGTGCCTTTAATCCAACACTCAGGAAGCAGAGACAGGCAGAGCTCTGTGAGTTCGAGGCTAGCCAGGTCTATTTAGTGAGGTCAAGGCAAGTCAGGGCTACATAGTGAGACTCTGTCTTAAAAAAAATAGTAAGAGGCGGGAGGGAAGAGAAGAGAAGAGAAGAGAAGAGGAAAGAAAAGGCACCTGGAGGTCTGACTTGATGTGAGCTATCAGTGTGGTGTGAGACCTCATCCTGACTTTCAAGGCTGCCTCAAAGAACCTGGCTTTTACAAGGACTGTGGTCTCTGCCCCCAACAAGGCAGAGGGCTCTTAGTTTGAAACAAATACAATTCTCTCCCTCAAAGGAGGGAATTGCAGTTGAAGCCAGGCAAGGTGCTCAGGTACCTAGAAACACAGCACTGCAGGGTGCTTGTCCATAAGAGCAACCAGTTATAAAAGGGCAACTTTGTTCGCCAGTACTCAAGGCACACACTTTCCACTTGAATTATGCATTAACTAGTGTGGCGGCCAAGCAGCCTTGAAGAAAAAGAAAGCCCTATTTAGTTACGACAGGAAACAGTACATGATCTGCTACTATTTGGGAGCCATTTTAGAGGGTTTTGGTTTTGGTGTTTGGAGATGGGGGTTGTCTCACTATGTTGTCCAGGCTAGTCTTGAACTACTAGGGATGAGCAATCTTTCTGCCTCAGTCACTCCCAAGCAACTGGGACTGCAGGTAATGCTACCATGCCTAACTTTGGAAAACATTTTTAAAAATTATTTATTGTGTGTGTATATAATGGGGGCACGTGTACCATGGCTCTCTTCCTCCACCTTCATGCAGGTTCTAGGGATTAAACTCCATAGTTTGGGGGCTGGAGAGATGGCTCAGCAGTTAAGGACACTGACTGTTCTTGCAGAAGACCCAGGTTCGAATCCCAGCACCCACATGGCAACTAACAACTGTCCACAACTCCAATTCCAAGGGATCCGACAGCCTCTTCTGTCCTCCACGGGCACTGCACGACACAGGTGCACTTAACTACATGCAGGCAATACACATATACATATAAAATAAAAATAAATAAAATTAAAAATAAATAAATAAATAAATAAATTCCATAGTTTGGCCAAAAGACCCTTCCACCCACCACACAGCCCAAATGTCTTCTCGTAATTATCTTTCAACTGCTGTCATCTGTGCCCACGATGAGTGACACCAACCACCCTCACTGTCACCTCCTAAAGGCAGTACCCACAATTCTCACCACTGCCTCCTCTCAGCCTTCTGTGGCTTGTTCACCTCCTACCCTGTCTCTCAGCCCGACTTCTAGTCTTTAGCCCCAAATGCCACCATTGATCCAGCCTCCTCCAAACAGTGCTTAGAACCTACTGGACAAAATTCAAAGTCCTTGTTTGGTCTCTTAAGGTCATATGCAAACTACCCCTAACTTTTCAGAGCAGCTGGAGTTCATAAGCTGACACAGAATATATTATATTCTTTTTTTTTTGGTCTTTTTGAGACAGGGTCTCCCTGTAGTCCCAGCTGGCCTGGAACTCACTATGTAGACCAGGCTGGTCTTGAATTCATGGAGATCTGCCTGCCTCTGCCTCCCAAGTGCTGGAACTAAAGGCATGCACCACCGCACCTGGCTATATTATATTCTTAATATAACTTTCTTGTTTCAAACAGTCCTCCCTTTACTGTTCTTCAAACATGTAGCCCATTCCTGTAGCTTGTCTTTCTATCTAGAATATTCTCCATGGGGTATTCTTCATGGAATTCTGCCCAGTTCATTCAAGTTAATGGCGACTTCTACTGAAATCCTTGAAATCTTCCAGTTAGAGCTCCTCATCAACACTAATGAGGTGTGAAAGTGTATGCCTGTATCCCAGTACCTGAAAGCTGAGGCAGGAGGATTGCCAAGAGTTTGGGCCCAGCCTGGGCTACCCAAAATGAGACCCTGCCTCAAAAAAGAAAAAAAGAAATGAAGAAAAGAAGCAAGGAAGGAAGGCAGGAAGGAGGGAGGGAGGGAGGGAGGGGGGAAGGAAGGAAGGAAGGAAGGAAGGAAGGAAGGAAGGAAGGAAGGAAGGAAGGAAGGAAGGAAGGAAGGAAAATGTGACTATAAACTGCCTTGCAGGGCAACTTAATTTTTCAAGTGGATTTGTCTTTAACATGAATAAACTACCTGACAGCGACTAGCCTGAGCCCTCTTTGTGCCAAAGCACCTCTCTCTGCTCTGGACATGTTTTCCACATGTGCTATGTGAACATGGAATTGTGGCATGAATCTTCTGACCCAGACTGAGGGGCTTAGCCTTTGGAACCTGCGCAAGAAAGTTAATACAAGATAAGAAAGTAGAGTCCAATAAAAAAAAAAAAAAAAAAAAAAAAAAAAAAAAAGCCAATTCAGCAACATCTGAATCCACATTTGCAAGTGATTGGGTATGGAATTAACCCTATTTCTAAATCCCTAGTGGTAAGCAGAGATAAACTGCAAGCATTGTTTTGAGTCTTTTAAAGACTCCCCTATGAAGGGGTGAATGCAAACAGGGCCCCTCAAACTGGATGCTAATTACCAGCAAATCCTCCCTAGCATAGCCAGCCTTACAAAAGTAAAGACAGTCTTTTATCTGCCTGATAACACCAGGTCCCAGTTCACACATCAAAAAGGGAGAGTTTGCTTTCCCAGGGAAGCCATTTAGGGACAAAGTCAATTGGTATAGGCAGAGCACTGACTGCCCTTGTGATGTGGCATCTGGGCCCACTGTTCCTGTGGAAGGCTTTAATTGACTAGTGAGGTTGTGCTGAACCAGCCCCACCCTTGAACCAGGAGGGAAAGAAGCCTGTGGGTCATAGTTGGAGCCTTGGAAACTAGTATGAGATGGTCCTGGAGCTGCTGCACAGAAGGAAATGTGTACACAGAGCAGTCATGCTAGGGGCAAAAGGGGACCTTTCCAAGTTGGCTGCCTTGAGCCTCTAAAGAGGTCATTTCACAAGCAGCCGGTTAGCTGAAGATGACGCTGATGTATTTTGCCAGACCAATGTAATGTCTTTTTCAACAGCTGAACTGGTTGTTAATACTTAAAAATCAAGAGATTTCACATATAAATCTGGATTTCTGGCTTCTCCTGGTCAGAACCTGGCCAGGCTGAGCCCTTAGTCCACAGGGAGATGAACCTCCATGTGGAATACCTGCTCCCCATGGGGCCAAGGCACCTGTTTTGTTTTGTTTTTTTCCCCTGCCCAGCTCTTGTTTGTTTTCCTTGATCTAAAATGTTGCAATTTTCCAAGCTGGAGAGACAGCTCAGCAGTCAGAGCACTGGCTGCTCTTACAGGAGATCCAGGTTCAGTTCCCAGCACCCTCATAGTAACTAACAACCATCTGTGACTCAAGTTCCTGGGGATCCGACAGCTTCTTCCCGCCTGTGTGCTTTTATACATGCAGGCAAAGTATTCATGCACATAAAATGAAATAAAAAACACTGTTCATTTATCTAAACACTGATCCTAGGAACTTGCCATCACTGAATGCTCTAGAGGGATGGGCATGGGCCAGGTTGAGGGGAAGTAGAATCTACTATGTACTTTCTCTGCTACTCTTCAATTCTTGAGACAATCCTGTATCCTTTTACTGCCACACACCTAGTGTTACAACAAGCTGACAGACCCCTGAGCCCTCCTCTTTACCAAGCAACCACTTGGCTATCTGGATGTTTGTTGATGTATAGTAGGGTCCATCAGATCTCCTGTAGCTGCAAACACATTCCACTGTGGGTTTAATACTAGCTTTTAATTTTTTTATTACCTTTATTATGTGTGTATGTGTGTGTGTGTGTGCACATGCTAACTGCTTGTGTGGAGGTCAGAAAATGATGTACAGGAGTCAGTTCTCTCCAACCATGCGGCTCCCAAAGATTGAACTAAGATCATCAGGTTTGGACACAAGTGCCTTTACCCACTGAACCATCATCTCACTGGCCCAATACTAGCTTTTTAAAGGACACAAAAAGCTAGAGCTAGAACTGAGTGCTTGCCTAGCACACAGGAAGCCTTGGGTTCAAACCTCAGCACCGAATAAAATGGGCACTTGGGAGGTAAAGGCAGGAGGATAAGAAGTTCAAAGTCATCATAGTCTTTAACCCACGTGGTGTGTCAGTGAAGCCACGTGAAAGAGTTTGAGTTTTGTCACCCTGGGTGGGAGTGGATGACTGAGGAGAGAGCTTGATGGCTAAGTGACTGAGGGCCTGTAGGCAAGTCCCTAGGGCCCTAGGACTTGTGAGAGGAGCAGCAGTTCACCTGCCTATAAATTTGTTGCAGCTGGGGAAGTTATCGAAGATGCTTGAAAGACACATAAACTCATTTTATACTTTTGTTTGTTTTTGTTTTTGTTTTGTTTTGTTTTTCCTTTGGTCTTTTTGAGACAGGGTCTCCCTGTAGCCCCAGCTCTCCTGGAACTCACTATGTAGACCAGGCTGGCCTTGAACTCACAGAGATCTGCCTGCCTCAGCTTCCCCAGTGCTGACATTGGAGGCGCAGCTGCCCCGCTGCCTGGCCTTTTAACTAGCCTTTAATTATGATTTCTCTTCAAGTTTTTCTGAGCTGTAAAAGTTCAAGGCCTTCAGCTGGTTCTAAAGTTTCCTCTGCTAGCATCCACCTCCTCCCACCCCCTCCACCTCACCCCACCCAAGTCTAGCACCAGCTCTGAACACCTGGAAACGTCTAGGGACCTGGAAACTACTAGTGAGGAGGTTAATTGGGAATTTAAGAGGTCAGGGATATCGGAAATAAAGATGGGGGGCACTGTTTTGGCTTTATCACCGGAATCTCCCAGGTTCTTTCAAGACCATTGGGCAGCTTTAGCAAACAGCCTTAATGTCAGCGCCCCGCTGCGGAATTCCAAGCTCAGCTTGTCACAATTGTTAACACCTTCTTTGACCAGCCTCTTTCTATTTGACAATTCTCTTCGGCTCCTCTCTCTTGCCACCGGGAGGTTCCAGCAGAACCTTGATTTTAGGAAGCCCCCCGACCCCCACCCCCTAGCGAACAGCCTCTTCGCTTGCAGAAGTCGAGGAAAGATTCGCTGGGCTCGTCCGCTTTGCAGGGTGAGTAGGTTTCCAGATTTTGGAGCCCGGCGTGGGGGCGGGGTGGCCACTAAGGATTTTAGAGGTTTCTATGGGTCATCTGGAAAGTTATCGATGCCTGGAGTTTTAGGTTGGGGACAATAACTGCCCTGCCTATGCAGCTGGCCTAGGGGGGCTCAGAGCAGCTCGGGCTTAGGGGGCTTGGGTTGCACCGGGGTACCCAGGCTCCCAGGGTACAGCGCCAGAGGCGCTGTGCCCACGCGGGACCTCGGCATCCGGAGAGTACCATCCACTGGAACTTGCTCTGATGGAGCCGGGAACTAGGCGCTCCCTTGGGCCCTCGGGGTGTCCTCCCACTCTTGCCAACTTTCCCGGCCCCGGGGCCGGAGTAGGGCGCCTCTCCCGGCAGAGGCGCGCCGTACTTAAGGCGGCTCGGCGGGGCCGGTGCTCGTCAGTCAGAGCGCGCGGCAGCACCGAGGAGGGAGCGCGCGGCGGCGGGAGCCGGAGGACGGGCATGGAGCCGCCGCGGGCCTCCTGAGCACTGGAGTGCGGGCAGCCAGCGGCACGGTGAGCCGGGCTGGCCGCATCCGAGGGGCGGGCGCCTCCTCCGAGCCTCGGGGACCCCGGGTGGCCAGAGCGCGGAGGCCGGCCAGGGCTGAGGCCGCTCCCCAGCGACCCCTCCTCCCTTTCTTCCTGCATCCTCTGCTCAGCAGCCTCTCCTCCTCCCTTCCTCCCTGGCCGCTCCTGTTTTGTGAATGAATCAGGAGGTCGGGGGCGGGGTGCGCCGTGGTGAGGGGCCAGAGGCTGGAACCCCCTCCCCTCACCCACGCCTGCATGGGCTTCGCACCTGCGGGGACATCAAGCTCTCCAGCGCCTCGGTCCCCGCGGATCCGCGGGGCCACGGCAGCACGTGTTTGCGAGATGCGGCTGAGGGCGCCTAGGCGCGAGGGAGGGAGCCCCAGCCGCGCGTGCAAGTTTCATCCCACTGCCTGTGGGCTGGGCAGCCTGGCGCACCTGTCAGCCGAGAAGCGCCGCGGACCCGGCAGCCCCTCAAAGTTCCCGGGGTGGATGCGGAGCTGTGCGCCCTTGTATGGAGGTTTTTGTTTGGCGGGGCTTGGATCTAGGAGAACGCACCCCAGCCTGGTGCCCTTGCACCCGAGTACCGGGTAGCTAGCCGGGCCAGGCTCTTCTCGATTCCTTCCGAGTGAGGGGGAGGCCGCCCTGGGTGCAGATCGCACTCCAGTCTACCAGCTTGGAGAGACACAGCCCCCTCTCTGAGCAGGGATCAGCCCGCGCCTGCGCCCGACTGCACGCTGGGTATCGGGCTGCTGGACCTTCTTGGGTCCTCTGTGGGGAGTGGGTACCGAGGTACTGCTGCTTAATTCCCGCGGGGGAGGGGTCCCGCCCGGGGATGGAAGGGACTGGCGAGTCCTGAGATGTCGCCTTTGTTTGCAGGCACTCTTTTGCCCAGGTAGCTGGGGCCGGGAAGATGAGTAGGGCCTGGTCGGGCTGTGATTTTTTGGGTTTTCCCTTCCTTCCTGGTCGGGTCGTGGGAAACCGGCACGTGGGTGTGGCCGCGCAGAGAGCGAAGCTCAAGCGGAGTGACGAGCATGGCCAGAGCTTTCACCGCCGCCTTGACCTGACCCGACAGCCTCTGGAACTGCACCGAGGTGGGGCGCTGGGGCGCAGGTTGCTGGGCTGCCCACTGCACCCCTGTGCCTTCCCAGGACGCAGGCGAGCAATGGGGCTCGCAGCGTCCCCGGTACAGGAGTGGCGGTGGGCGTAGGCCAGGGGCGCCGTGGACCGAGTGTGTGCAGAGAAGGGAGGACCAGGTAAGGCTGGAAGTCCTGCAGAGGAAGCATGTAGCCGGCTCCCCGGCTGGTGGGGCAGAAAGCCCAGAGCCGTGCTTCCCAGAGAGGCCAGGCTGCCAACAGTCCTTCCCTATTTTTGCTGCTGGAAGACTGCTATTGCGGGTTTAGGCAGTGACTGTGTTCTTTACCCATCCTATGTGCGAGGTGTTCCCGGCAGCAAAGCCTGTCTGTGTTGGGGTGGGGCTCGGTTTCAGGGGGAACCCAGAGTTGAAACAGGCTTGGAAGCGAGACGTCATTGTCTGAGGCAGAGGTTTGAACCCATTCTCCAAATGGGGCAGGTGGCAAGGAGAGGAGATGGGACCGGAGGTCGGTCTGTCTAGTCTTCCCCACCTGGGCTCTGGAGGAAACCACAGCCTTGCCTTGGGCAGCCCTGGAGGGCTCCAGTGCTTCCCTTTTTAGGAAGCAAGAAACCACTAGGACCCCTGGAAGGGCAGGTGACACTGCCTTTGGGCAAGGTCAGGCAGCCAGGAAGGCAGTGGAGTCTCCAGTGTCAAGTCCTGGGCTCTTCTCATTAAAGTGCAGCAATTTCCAATGGGGCAGGTACTAGGACCCCAACTTAGTTACAAACAGAAACCTGCATTGCTCTCCGGAGTGGTTGGACCGCGGATGTGCAGAGAGTCTATGGGGCACTAGGACCGATGGGGCGCCGCCGCAGCCACCTCTTCCCTGCTGCTGCAGTGGTTGCTGCGGTTCCCTCTGGCTCTTCTCAATGCTGCCCTTCCAGGAGGGCTGTCCACACCCCAGCTCTGTTCCTTTTCCGAGTCTGCTTCCACCCTGGCTTTCTCTCAAGTAAATGAGAAAAAAGGTGAAAGCGGAACACAGGGAAGTTTCTCACTGAGTTAGCTGTGAGAAAGAGAATGGTGAGTTGTGTCCACCCCACGTCCCTTTGACATTTCCTGCTGTTTCCCTCCCCTGATTTCTTCATGGGCTTTTTGCTGTGCTTTATGGGAGAACAGTCCCCTCCCAGAGCCCTTTTCTCCCACTCTATCCGCAGAGCTGTCTCCTGGGTACCGGGTGTCCCCACTGAAACTTACCTATGAACAGCTTTGGGTCAGGCAGATCAGTCTACCATCTCCCAGTTCTTTACATGTCACCCATTTACTCCTGGAACATGCTCTGATACCGGAACCCACATTTCACAGGTGAAATAGCTGTGTTGAGGGGTAGGGGAGTCAGACGGGAAGTGGCCGAGCTGGGATTTGAACCCCAGTAGGCTAACTTCTGAGTTTCCACACAGTCTTAGTTATGTCCAATACGTGGCAATTGTTTTTATTAATGGATCATTTTCTTTGTTCTGGGTCTAACTGAACATGCTCCAGCTTCTTTGGGACTGCTGCTCCTGCCTGACCTTTTATCTCTGGACCTTCTCCCCTGCAGATGCCGGTGCAGCTGACCACAGCCCTGCGTGTGGTGGGCACCAGCCTGTTTGCCCTGGTGGTGCTGGGAGGCATCCTGGCAGCCTATGTGACAGGCTACCAGTTCATCCACACAGAAAAGCACTACCTGTCCTTCGGCCTCTACGGAGCCATCCTGGGCCTGCACCTGCTCATCCAGAGCCTGTTCGCTTTTCTGGAGCACCGGCGCATGCGCAGGGCAGGCCGGCCACTGAAGCTGCCCTCCTCCCAGCGGCGCTCAGTGGCCCTCTGCATCGCCGCCTACCAGGAGGACCCTGAGTACTTGCGCAAGTGCCTGCGCTCAGCTCAACGCATCGCCTTCCCAAACCTCAAGGTGGTCATGGTAGTGGACGGCAATCGCCAGGAAGACGCCTATATGCTGGACATCTTCCATGAGGTGCTGGGTGGTACTGAGCAAGCCGGTTTCTTTGTGTGGCGAAGCAACTTCCATGAGGCGGGTGAGGGCGAGACGGAGGCCAGCCTGAAGGAAGGCATGGAGCGTGTGCGTGCCGTTGTGTGGTCCAGCACCTACTCGTGCATCATGCAGAAGTGGGGAGGCAAGCGTGAGGTCATGTATACTGCCTTCAGGGCTCTTGGCGATTCAGTGGACTATATCCAGGTAAGACCGCCTCACTAGGAGTGTGTGCCCACGGGGGCAATATGTGGCCATGCCTGCTTGGCCCTAAGTAAGGCAAGAATGATTCTGAAGCAGCCCTGGGATTGACAGACCTGGGCTGCGGTTTTGTTGGTCCATAGCTCTGTGACTTTGGGTAGACCTCTGAACTGGTGTCCTCATAACAGCAGCAAAGTGGCACGTGGTGCTTCAAACCTACTGCTTCTTTCAAACTCCATTCTTCTGAGAGGCAAGAACTGCTCTGTACTCATAGAAAGCAAAAGAGAAGCTCAGAGAATAACTTGCCCAATGTCCCTAAAGCTAGCACAGTACAGACCAGAAAGAGCCAGGCAGCCCATCCAGGGCCTGCTTTTAGCCCTTGTGGGCTTCCTACTAGCAAGACAGTGATAAGTCTCTTTCATAGTGTGAAGAACAAAAGCAATCCTGCCAAAAAGCACTCAGTGAGTTAGGAGCCCAAAGTCCCATTCTTCCTAGTGTCAAATTCATACCTGACATGCAAGCTGGAGGAACATGGGTGTATAATTGACCAACTTCCTTTTCCAGTGTTGGCAGGGCTGGAATTCTAAGCAGACCCTGTCCAACTTCTGATCAAGTGGTCATTGGCACCAGTCTGGAAATTTTACTAGATTGGCAAAGTTTACATAACTTAAATTTTCAGACAACAATTTAGAACTAGACAGATTAAATTTATACATTTCAGTAACAGATAGAAACAGACAACTTAGCTCCCCAGGCTTCTGGTCTAGAATTCCTCACAGCATCCATTCTGCATCTGCCAGAGAGTTCTGCCTATTGCTTCAAAAACCCTTGAAAGAATAGTGGCTGTTTTGAATACCCACTGTGTGCCAATCCTGTCTTGCTGACAGCATATTCAGTCCTTTAATACTATTTAAGTGTTTTCTGATGTACCTAAGATTAGCTTGCATATTTACCCCCTTTGGTTTTTTTAAAATACTTTTTTTTTTTTTGGTCTTTTTGAGGCAGGGTCTCCCTGTAGCTCCAGCTGTCCTGGAACTCACTATGTAGACCAGGCTGGACTTGAACTCACAGAGATCCGCCTGCCTCTATGTCCCAAGTGCTGGGATTAAAGGTGTGGGCCACCACACCCGGCCTTGGAACAGGATTTGAATTCATCTGTAGCTACTCTGCTCTAAGAACAATGACCAAAATACTCAATCAGGGGGTCAGTAACCAATTCCCCTGCCCAGTGGATGTCAGGACCATTTCAGTAACTTTAGGAAGCAGACAAGAAGTCAGCCATGTTGGTAAGCATTTCAGAGCCCAGGTTTAACTAATAATAGGGCCATGTGTATTAGACCTCCTGAGGGAAGAGGGTCAGTGTGCAGGATTTGGTGCAGGGTGTGATTGGCGGTGGCTACTGCCAGTTTCCCAGCTCATTCGGGGTAAATCAGGTGAGAGGAGACTTGCCAAGATTCTGAGCACAGAATTCATGAGGGCCAGGTTCCTGGTCTCACGGAGGGTTTCTTGGGCAGGTAGACTGACCCTTATCACAGGGTTATTGGTGACCAAGAGGCCAGAGCTGAAATGAGGACACTCTTTGTTTTTTAAATTTTATTATTTTTATTTTATGTTTTGAGTGTGTTGTCTCCAGGTATGTAAGTACACCCAATATTGTGCAATGCTCACAGAAGTCAGAAGAGGGCATCAGATCCTCTGGAACTAGAGTTATGGATGGTTGTTAGCTGCCATGTGGGTGCTGGGAATGGAACCCTGTAAGAGCACCCAGTGCACTTAACCATTGAGCCATGGCTCCAGCCCCAGAAGACACTCTTAATAACTACTTGAGGACACTCTTAATAATTACTTACATGATTACCTCAGAAGCACTCTGACAGGAACTGTTTTTCAGCCTTCTGAGAAATGTCTGTTGGCTCTGGTCTAGCCCCCTATACCTGATTTCAGTGACTTGTTCCTCTGTTCTGCCCAAGGTCTCCAGAGAAAAATTTTGAGAGCATTTTTGTGGAACCTGGCATTAGGGGCAAACTAGAGTGCTAAGCATTTTCCCCTTCCAGGCCCAGCACCTCATCTCCCGGGTTTCTCTCCTTAGTTTTGTGGTATCTGAACTCTCAGTTGCCCTTTTCTTATTTTCTTTGTTTCTCCCCTCTCCCCTTCTGCCTAGCATAGAGCATTCTGAGAGAAGTGGATCACGGGGAAGGTCACACTTTTCAGGCAGTAAGCAGCTTCCTGAAGGGGGAGGGTACCTGTACAGGCCTGACGACAGAACTTGCTGACAGTGCACTCCCCTGCAGGTGTGCGACTCTGACACCGTGCTGGACCCAGCCTGCACCATTGAGATGCTTCGAGTCTTGGAAGAAGATCCCCAAGTAGGAGGTGTTGGGGGAGATGTCCAAGTAAGAATTAACCAACGGTTCCTGGAGGTTGGGGGATGGACTTTTCTATTTCCAAACCTAGTGGAATATGCCTAGGAAATGAGTTTTTTACATGCTGTTTTTTTACTGACTGCCCAACTCTTTCCTGTTTTTTTAAAAATATTTTATTTATTTATTTATTTTTTGGTCTTTTTGAGACAGGGTTTCCCTGTAGCCCCAGCTGTCCTAGAACTTACTGTGTAGACCAGGCTGGCCTTGAATTCACAGAGATCCACCTGCCTCTGCCTCCTGAGTGCTGGGATTAAAGGTGTGTGCCACCACGCCCAGCCAATATTTTATTTATTTTATGTGTATGACTGTATTGCCTGCATGTATGTGAGTGCACCCATGTCGTGCAATGCTGCAGAGGTCAGAAGAGGGCTTTGGATTCCCCTAGAACTGGATGGAGTTAAGGACAGTTCTTAGCTGCCATGTGGGTGCTGGGAATTGAACCCCAGTCCTCTGCAAGAGCAGTCAGTGCTCTTAACCACTGAGCCATCTTTCCAGCTCCTTTCCTGCTCTTTTTGAACATTAGGGTAGGGCGGGGATTTAAAAGTTTTGAGCCAGGAGTGGTGGTGGACTCAGGAGCCCAGGCAGTTAGAGCTCAATGAGATCCAGGCCAGCCTGGTCTACATAGTGAATTACATGCCAGCTAGGGCTCCAGGGAGACCCTGTCTCAAAAAAAAAAAAAAAAAAAAAAAAATTCTGGGGAGCCTATGACTTTGGAGAGGCATAGGATTTGGGGCTATAGACCCCAGAAGTATTTTCTTTTTGGCTGACAGTCTAGCAGGCAGCTCCCAAGTTAGGTCCTTGAAAAGCCCTTGCTCTTAGGGAACTGAGGCTAAAGAGCTGTAGGCAGTATGTCAAGCATAGAGAGCCAGATCTTCCTGTAGAGGGTACTGCAGGCAATCTGCACGCCTTACTAGAAGCTTTCCAACCACTGAAGGAGCAGGACAGGTAGCTGGGGTGGTTTGGTTTTCACCTTTTCTCAAGCCCACCACCAGTAAACTCCCAAGATTGAAACAAGACTCGGTCTATTAGAGCATTTTGGATGGGAGAGTCAGTGCAGGTGTAAAGGTAGAGCTGGTGCTTGGAGAGTAAGTGGGTTTGAGTGGCTCCTCTGAGCTTGAAATTCTGTTTCAATAGGGATAGAACTAATGACCAGGAATCTGAGCAATGGGCTCCATAACCCAGAGTAGGGAGGCCTCAGATGAAGAAGCCCCATCTCTGTTCCCTTACAGATACTCAACAAATATGATTCATGGATCTCCTTCCTGAGCAGTGTGCGGTACTGGATGGCCTTCAACGTGGAGCGGGCGTGCCAGTCCTACTTTGGCTGTGTGCAGTGTATTAGTGGGCCCTTGGGCATGTACCGCAACAGCCTTCTTCAGCAGTTCCTGGAGGACTGGTACCATCAGAAGTTCCTAGGCAGCAAGTGCAGCTTTGGGGATGACCGGCACCTTACCAACAGAGTGCTGAGTCTTGGCTACCGGACTAAGTATACAGCGCGCTCTAAGTGCCTCACAGAGACCCCCACTAAGTACCTCCGATGGCTTAATCAGCAGACCCGCTGGAGCAAGTCTTACTTCCGGGAGTGGCTCTATAATTCCCTGTGGTTCCATAAGCACCACCTCTGGATGACCTACGAATCAGTGGTCACAGGCTTCTTCCCATTCTTCCTTATTGCCACAGTCATCCAGCTTTTCTACCGTGGCCGCATCTGGAACATTCTCCTCTTCCTGCTGACGGTGCAGCTGGTGGGCATTATCAAAGCTACCTATGCCTGCTTCCTTCGAGGCAACGCAGAGATGATCTTCATGTCCCTCTACTCCCTTCTCTATATGTCCAGCCTCCTGCCAGCCAAGATCTTTGCCATTGCTACCATCAACAAGTCTGGCTGGGGCACTTCTGGCCGAAAAACCATTGTGGTGAACTTCATCGGCCTCATCCCTGTGTCCATCTGGGTGGCAGTTCTTCTAGGGGGGCTAGCCTACACAGCTTATTGCCAGGATCTGTTTAGTGAGACTGAGCTAGCCTTCCTTGTCTCTGGCGCCATCCTGTATGGCTGCTATTGGGTGGCCCTTCTCATGCTGTATCTGGCCATCATTGCTCGGCGGTGTGGGAAGAAGCCAGAGCAGTACAGCCTGGCTTTCGCTGAGGTGTGACATAACCCACAGATAGAGCGGGAAAAGTGCAATGGGTAAGGGAGGGAAGGGGAACAGAAGAGAATAGATGGGGCGGGAGGGAGGAGGGAGTGTTGTGTTCTAGTTTAATGGCTGAAAGGACAAATTTGAAATGCAAAGAATGGTGACTGGAATGGCCTGGGCAGCTCTGCTCAGAGGAAGCATGACACCGATTCTTCAGGCTTAGGGCAGAGGGGACTTGGATGTTTTCAGGCTACTTGTCTGCTTGTCCTCCTGGGACCTATAGAGAACTCAGAAGTGTGCTAAACCAAGTGCTAAGTTCCATCCTGTGGCAACTTCTGGTACGGAAGCCCGCAATCACAGCCTGTGGGAAGACTAGGTAGAACTTCCACTGAAGTCTGGGTCAGCTAATGTCCCTTCCCTCCCCAACCTCCGACTGGCATCAAAGCAGTAAGATTGTGCCTGAGATAACAAGACTGAGAAGTCTGATTGGTCAGAAAACAGGGTCTAGGGAGTGGTGCTTTATGTGACATACCCCACTCTGTATCACAGCACCCCAGGGATGAACCAAGCCAGCAGGAGTATGGAGTTGTTTTTAATATGCACTTAAAAAAAGTTTGACCAGGTGTGGTGGTACACACCTGCAATCCCAGCACTCAGGAGGGTAGATGCAGAAGGATCAATAGTTCAAGGGCAGCCTGAGCTACATGAGACACTGTCTTTCTCTTATTCACACACACACAAGTTTGACAGGAAGACCAGAGACTGTCCTGGTGCTAACAACCATGGAGGCCTTGGACTAAATGTTCTAATTGGGAACTGCTTAGACTTTTACATGGATTCCAAAATTGTCAGAGACCTTGCTTGGCAGATAAAATGTTTTAGCAATCTACCAGGAAGATCAAACCCCAATGTGTTCAGATAAGAAGTCTTCGTTATTTTAGTCTGTTTATACTTGAATTCCTCTCAAATTCAGCTCTGATCTGAGGCTAGACACCCTATCCTCTATTTCACTTTTCCCAAAGGCACATAGTTTTTTGTTTTTGTTTTTGTTGTTTTTCTGGTATGGGCAAAAAAACAGTAGTCACCTCTTTTTCATGAGTAAGTTTCTTAGCATGGCAGAGACTGGATCCTATGCAATAGGCTGCTCTCTACGCCTATGGAAGGATGCTGACTGCCTCTGATCAAGTTGTTTACCATCTTGGAACTGGATGGTAGCTTGACCACTGGTTGGCATGTGTAGCTTTCAGCTTACTGTTCTCGACAATCATCTGCAATGGAAAGCTTTCCAGTGTTGCCCAAGTGAACCCTCAAATCCAAGCCACTCATTTGAGACTGTCCATGCTCCTCAGTGGCTTCTCCAGGGAATTCTACGGCCCGGTGTGGATAGTCATGACTGCATTTACTTCCTTCTATCCAGAACCCAACCTAGGAGATGGAACTTGTTCCAACCATCCTTGCCATCTCGCACAATGCCCCTCAGGGCTATTCAATCTTCCTGCTTCTTTTGGGGAGTGACGAGAAGCCATTTCATATTTACTTGCAATTGAGCCTGGACTCAGCTTTTGGGTTTGAAATCTGGTAGAATGATTAAGCCTCTGACTTAGGGATTGTTTGTTCTTTTTCTAAACATTCATTTTTTTGGGGGGGGCAGCTAACCCCTGAGAACCAACACTAAGGTAGAGAGTGGTGTACCCAAGTGCTCCCTACAAAGGAATGAAGTGCATTCCAAACCTGAAACACAGATGGGCAAACCCTGGCTTCCCTTCTCATGATCAGGAGGGTTTTCCAGGTGTAGCCAACAGTTTTCACAGCACACAGACCTCAGGTTTCTATAATACTGCTGGCTAATGTCAAGCCTAGCTCACAATGGCTGGGAAGCAACAGGCATTTGCTAAAGGCAGTTGTTCCTGGCTCTTCTGTATTTCTGCTGGCCAAGAAGTAAACTATTTTGAGCACTACAATGGAGGAAACCGGCCAACCAACTGCAGAGCTCAGACTTCACTAAGGGCTTGTTTTCTTCAGCTTTGACTTGAAGGTTAGTGCAGGACAATGGACTCTGATGGAACTGTCTGTCCTACCATCAGCTCTGCCGCCTTGCACTGTGGTCAACTGTCTTCAGATTAAAAGACGCAGGTACAGTAGCGAGCTCACAACATTTGACCTCGACTGGATTTTCTAATTTATTTTATACATTTTTCAGCAGCAAAACTAAACTGGGTCTACAGCTTTATCCCTGTTTCTTGCAAGGGAAGAGCCTTTATACAATGAGACTCATTTTGGTTTTCCCTCATTGAGAATTTTAGCCTCTTTTGTATTATTTCTATAATAATTTGTAAACATATTTATTTCTACCTGTTTTTTTACAAGGAGGGAACCTTATTTAACGTTGAGGGTGGGGAGGGAACCAGAGGGGGAGCTTTACTTAGTGAAGGTGTTCATATTCATAGTCATGCTCTGGCTGCTGCCACTAAGCACAAGGCCTAGGCCTTTTACCTCCAGAAGCAAAGCCTCAGTGCCCAGAGGTATGTGGCAGAGCTCATCTTTTTTAGATAAGCCTCTTCACCACTCTATCCTCATCTTGTCTGACCCCTTCCTATGGAAGCACGTGGAACATCTCCTGGAAAACCTGCTTGAGATTGAGTTTCTAGCCTGGCCCATGTACGTATTCAATCTTACCATCAGCCTTCTAGCCATCCTTCTCTTTGAAGTAATGGCATTCCTCCTGCTGGCTGTACTCGCTGTAAATGGTCATCTTAATCTTAATGCAGCACATGGCTGGGGATGGGGACTTGCTGGGGGCCGCTTCCTGCACTGAACTCTCCAGTGGCAGGGCTGTAAATAAGTTCTTGTACAGGATGTGGAAAAGCCACAAATTCTTCTACTTCTCATACAGGCTGACCATTCTTCAGCCCAAGCTCTCTGATTTAGTCAGAGGCCAATTGTGACGATCCTTGTCTGGCTCAAAAATCCATGGGCTGCTCCTGCTCTTCCCAGTTCCAGACAGGTCATAGGAGGGAACTCGCCATAAGGCGCAGCAGAACTTTGAGGTGGCATTGCACGCCAGGACCCCCTTCTCCCACCCCAGCCTTACCATCTCTATCATCTTTCTCGCTGCTGCCTTACAGCTGCTCCAGCTGCCATAACCAATGCCACCTCTCTAGGAGAGCCTAGAGCGCCACTGTTGTCATCCTCAGTGATGCCTGTCTTCCCTACTCCAGCCTCATCCGTTGAGGATAAGCGCTGAAGACACAGGCTCCTCGTTCTCCGGGGCTACCTCTCCACTCTGGGTCGTTGGTGCTGACCTTTGCCCAGCACCTGGACCCAAAAATCCCCTTCTTGAGACTAATCCTCAAGAGTCATCAAGTCATTGTCCTACACTATCCTCTTCTCCTTGAGGACTTTCTTCACCCTCTGCTTAGTTGTCTTAAAGGTCACCATCTCCTTGGGTGTGAGGTGAGCTGAGGCCCTGCTGCAGCTGCAGCCTGACCTAGTTCTGTCAAGTCTCATTCCTGAAGGCCACTGGCCATGCCACCCTAGTCCCTATTGTACTTGGCCATGAAAGAGCAAGGATTTTGCTGTGCCAAGTCCACCTACACAAGGCATGTGTTAGGGCCACTTCCAGGGTTCCACATTCTTAGATGACTCCTTGTCCAGCAGGTTCATATTCACCAGCACATCTCCCCTCCCTACTGCTGCACTCCTTTTGTCCTCAAGGGTGAAGCTTGGCTCCCCTTCTCCGAATCAGTGCAGGCTCTTCCGTGAGGTCCTGCAGGGACTCAGACACTGTACAGGTCCTCTGCCCAAACTCCTCCCACAAGAGTGCTCACGCCATCTCCTCTAGCAGCTTGGTTCTCTTCTCCACCAAGTCCTCTTGTGGCTACCAGCTCCTCTCCACCCAGGCTGTGCTCTTAGGCAGGAGGCATCCTCCCCCAGCATCATCTTCCCCAACTTCTGGTCCAGCAATGCTTTTCTTTGGCAACCAGCTTCTCTTGTAGCTCTTCTTAGAGGGCCGTGGGGTTGAGATGGTTGCTGCTGCAGACTCCTCTTAGCACTGACCTCCAGGAATTTCAACCTCTCCTTTACTAGAGATGGCTGTCTTGATGTTGTGTGATTGGATCTCCTGAGGTGGCTCTGGAGCTAGCATGGACCTCAGGGGTCAGCCTGCCCTCCGGCTTTCTCCACTGCTGAGTACTTGGCCTCGCTGACACTGGGAACCTGAATTCCTATCACCCTCCACCCCACCTCTGTTCACTGCAGGTGCCACTCTGGTGCTTGTTTTTGTACTTCTAATGTTGTTTGGTGGCTGCTTGGCAGTGTCTGCTACCACTGTGGTTCAAGCCACCTTTCTCTCCAAGGTGCCTGATGACCCCATGGTGCTAAGCTGGCCTCTGCCAAACCCTGATGATGCAAAATGCAAATAATTCAGAGTCACTAGGCGGCTGCCATCCTGTTGCTGGCAACCAAGAAAGGCTGCTTCCTGTGTTACATCATTTGCATTGTTGCATTGGCCTCGGAGAGAATTTTTTTTTTTTTTTTTAAACTTTCCAGGTCAAGAATTTTATACTGCATTTATCAAAATAAAGGTTCTTACACAATGCTGGTTGTCCACTGCTGTGACAAAATACTAAGGTATATACTTTGAGGACGAAAGGTTTACTCTGGCTCACACTCTGAGGCCTCAGTTGATTCCATTTCTGGGCGTGTGGTGAGGCAGAATATCACTGAAGGGAGTGTGCTTGACAAAGCTGCTTCCCTAGAAGCTGAAGGGAATCAGACAGCCTAAGGATATCAGGGACAAAACATAACCCCCAAGCCTGTCTCCAGTGACCAACTTCCTCCAGCCATACTCTGCCTCCCAAAGTTTCCACCACTTCCCAGTAAGTCTCTCTTTAAAATTTTTTTTTTTCAATTTTAAAACTGAGTGTTCTGCCTACATGTAAGTGCATCTATGTAGTGCAATGCCTGCAAAGGCCAGAAGAGGGCATCAGAGCCCTTGGAACTGAAATTATGGACTTTGTTAGCCTCCACGTGGATGCTGGAAAACTGAACCCTGAGTTATCGGAAGAGCAGCCAGTGTTCTTAACTGCTGAATCATCTCTCCAGTCCCTGCAATAAGCCTCTTAAACTACAAATCTAGCAATGGTGCTGCTTCTCTACTGATGTTAGAGAATCTATTTCCCACCTCTATCAGAGAGCTGCACTAGGGACTAAGCTTTCAACACATGAGCTTTGGGGGGCACATTTCAGATCCAAAATTTAACTGGGGATCTCAGAACTATATATTCTTTGTGCTTAACAAAGTTGGATCTTTTTTTTTTTTTTAACTCTTTAAAATTTTATGTGTATGCGTGTATTGCCTGCATATAGGTAAGTGCACCCGTGTCCAGCAATGCCTGTGGAGGTCAGAAGAGGCTGTCGGATCCCCTGGGACTGGAGTTACAGACAGTTATTAGCTGCCATGTGGGTGCTAGGATTCAAACCCAGGTCTTCTGCAAGAATAACCAGTGTTCTTAATCGCTGAGCCATCTCCAGCCCCACAAAGGTAGATCTTTATCCTAGTTTCAAAAGGATTAGAGGTAGAAATGGTATCAGTGGAATTCAAAGTGGAATGGGCCAGAGAGAAGGTTCAGTGAGTAAATGTACCTGCTGCTAAGCCTGATGACCTGAGTTCAATCTCTGGGACCCACATGGTAGGAGAGAATCAATCTTTGCAAGTTGTCCTCTGACTTATTACAATGCACATGCCACAGAGTCCCACATACAAAAATGTGATTTAAAAGTTTCAAAAGTTGGGGCTAGAGAGATGGCTCAGCAGTTAAAAGTACTGGCTGCTCTTGCAGCAGACCTAGGTTTTGTTCCCAGCAGCCACATGGCAGCTAACAACTGTCCATAACTCCAGTTCCAGGAGATCCAATGCCCTCTTCTGACTTCCTTGGGGATTGTAAAACACACCCGTACACTTATATGCATGCAGTGAATACACTCACACACAATTTTTTTTTTTTAAATTCAAAGGTTGCAGACTGGGAGAGATAGCTTAAAGGCGTGAGCCACCATGCCTGGCAACCTTTTTTTCAAAGCTGCCATAGCTGCCTCAACCTGGGGAATATAGTTAGGCCACCCTGAGACTGTATATGGACAGTGGTTTTAGGTTTTTTTTTGAGAGGTGGAACAGAGTCTTGTGAAATAACTGTCAAAGGAGTGAACTTAGGATAAAGCTTGCTTCCTTGAGTGCAAGCATTTTGGATGGCAAGTGATGCAGGGCTGTGACCACAATGAAAAGCAATGGGCAACCTTCCTCTGGGGAGCAGAGAACAAAATGGAATGACAGTTCTCTCATCCCATTTATTAAAGAAATAGTAAGAAAAGATACAATGCAGGAAAAACACCAACCATCCTTCACATCAGGCTGAACAAAGCACAGAGATTTCTCCCTTTTATCCCTCCGCCCCCACCCCAATTCCCAAATTCCCATCTACATAAGTTTTGAGGTTCTTTGACTGGGAGTACCAGTGGAGAGGGAGCTGGATGAGCAGAGGAGCCACAAGTCTGGCCACCGCAAAGTCCCAGGAGAAAGGTGCTGCAGGCCCAGTCACGCAGAAATTTGGTAGGTCTGTGACGTGGTTGTCCATCTCCCCATTTTATGTCGAAGACCCCAGGGAAAGGTCTGGCAATAGAAAGAAACCAAGTCCAAGCCGCCCAGGTCAGAGTTACTGAAGCATCTGTTCATCAATGTAACATCTCTAGAGAGCAAGTGGACCAACTCTCCAGTGGGGAATGGGGGATTAGGACCTGCAGGACAATGTATCCCTGAGGAAAGTCCACAAGAACAAGTCGAGAAACTAGTAAGAAACAAGGGGCAGAAAGCACAGCAGGCTTCCAGAAGGTCAGAGATCCTTTCTCTGAGGCCAGGAGCATTCCTATCTGCCAGAGTCCATGTCCCACAAATAATATCTTGCCTTCAGTGAAGAAAAAAGAAAAAGACTCATTTGAACTTGAGCCTCAGTTATGCTCCAGACAGTAGCTCCGTATCTACCATTTTATCTAAGAGACAGTGCTTAGAAAACAAAGTGGTCCTAGAGGGAAAGTGGTGTTTAAGGGGGTAACATTCCATTTGGGTACATTGCAGCCATTGGACCCCCTGGTCTGGGAAAAGCAGCTGGGTTTGTGCCAGGGAGGCTCCCCACTCTAGGAAATGGGACCAAAGTCTTGGTTACAGGGCCATTCATCCTTGGAAAGGAAGCTGGGTTTAGACCCAGGGTCCCTGATGGTCTTACAAAAGGAGCAGGGTTGATACCCACAGGACCTGCTGGAGAAGAGCCCAGATGCCCAGTAGCTGACCTTGGGAAAGCAACTTGACCTGGGCCTAATGGACCAGCAGACCTTGGGAAGGCAGCTGGACTTGGACCCTGAAGGCCAGTGGCCCTTGGAAAGTTAGCTGGGTTGGGGCCTAGTGGCCCAGAGGCTCTTGGGAAAATTGCTGGATTTGAGCCCTGGAGGCCAGCAGACCTCTGGAAGGTACCTGGATTTGAGGCCAATGCGCCTGAAGACTGAGAGAAGGCAGCTGGGTTCAGTCCTCCTGATCCTGTCCCCCTTGGAAAGGGACCGGCACTTACTCCCATGGGGCCACCTGGCCTTGAGAAATGAGCTGAATTAGGGCCCATGGGGCCAGGAGCCCTTGACATGGGAGATGGATTTGGCCCTGGAAGGCCAATTCCTCGAGAGCCAGGACCTGTGTTTGCGCCTATGGGGCCAGGTGCTCTTGTCATGGAGGATGGGTTTGTACTCATGTTTCCAGAAGCCTGTGGGAAAGCAGCTGAATTTGTTCCTAAAAGACCTGCTGCTCTTAGAATGGGAGCAAGATCTAGGCCTTGAGGTCCAGCCATTCTTATGCTAAGACCAGATCCTGTGCCCAAGAGGCCACCTGCTCTGGTATCCAGATTTGGGCCTGGGCCCATGCCACCAGCTCTTGGATTGGGCCCAAGGCCTGGACCCATTCCACTTGCTCGTGGGTTGGGCCCTAAGCCTGGGCCTGGAAACACGCCTGACCTAGGGGCAGGGTTTGTACCTAAAAAGCCTGATCTCAGATTAGGATTTGGTCCAGGGCCCAGGCCAACTGCCCTAGGATTGGGAGGGCCATTCCCAGAGGACAAGACACCTGCCCTCAGGTTGGGTCCACATCCAGAGCCCATGGGGCCACCACTTCTGGGGTCAAGATTCGTTCCCAGCAGGCCACCTGCCCTTGAGTTGGTCATAGGACCTGGGCCTGGGAGACCTCCTAATCTGGGGTTAGACATAGGACCCGGGCCTGGAGCCCCTATTCTAGGATTCAGACCTGGTCCTGGGCCCAAAAGGCCACCTGGCCTTGGGAAAGAAACTGCACCTGTACCAGTAGAATTCATCCCTCTTGGGAAAGAAGCCATGCTTGGGTCACGAGCACCAGCAGGAAAAGGTGCTGGATTTGAAGCCATTGAGCCTGAGGAACTTTGAAAAGATGGGTTCCTTGGAAATGGGGCCAGGTTTCCACCAAGGGAACCTGCCATGAAGAAAGGATCTGAGTTCACACCCATTGGGTGGCCTGTGTTCATAACAGGACCTCTTTGTGGTCCCAGGGAACCGTCCAGCCGTCCTCGAGGTGGCAATGGAGCACGAGTCCAAGGAGTTGGCCGCTCTCTATGGAAAATCCGGGGTTCTTTCATACTTTCTTGGGGACGTTGGTGATAATGGGCTTGGGGCGGGTTTTGAAAAGGATCTTGTTTTTGATGAGTGCTGTTACCAGGTATCGAGTGCCAGTCTCTCCACCAAGCTCATCACAGTCCTTCTCCCCAGGAGTGTGTTTGACAAGGACTACAAAAGGTTTCTCGAGGTGGACGATTTTCCCATACAGGATATGATGCCCCACAATCAGCACAGGGGTTCCCTTTGGCAGAAAAAAAGGAGATGCCTGAGATTGAGGGAAAAAACATCCCTCTTTCAGGTGCCAACAAAGCTGCTCTTGGCAAGCAATGCTGGCACCTCCGGTCCCTTGTCTGGCTCTACACTGTTAGAAAGCCACAGCAGACTGCCCACCCTCGAGTCCTTATTCTTTCTAGCCCGATAGAAGAACATTTTAGAAATAGAACCTTTCCAGATTCCCCAAAGCTGTACTTGCTTGCTACTGCAGAAGTGGGGAACGGCAAGCAGATAGCTCTGCAGATTAGCTAGACCTTGAGTAACCAACCTGAGGACAGTTCTCACTGAGTCCTGGGAGCACCACCTTGGTGTAGCTTGCTTTACTGAGGCATCAGGCAGGGAAAGAAAAGCCCCCTCACCTCAGTGGTGTAATGTAGGTCTCCCAGGTGGTTTCCAGCTAATCCAGTGCTGTAGCGAGCCTCGATCTCCCCCTGTAGCTCCATCAGCACCCATTCTGCCAGGCCTCCAGCCCCCGGACTGCAAGTAAAGGTCTGGCGGTTACAATATTTTTGAGTGGTGAAGGATGAATAGTGTTCTACACCACCATTAGAGGCCCAAAGGAATTCTTTGTTGAATACGAGTTCTTGGGAAACTGGGTAATGGCCAGGCACTGAAATAGAGATCTTAATGCAAATATTTATATAAGATATACCCGAAGACCCTAATTCTTCCAGAAAACCACGAAACTTGTATAGAGCTAGTCATTCAAAGTAAGGAAAAATTTAAAATGTACTCACCTGGAAATAACAATTTGCACCATGAGCCTTCCTTCTTTAAAAAGCAACTGAAAATAAACTAGAGAAAAAAAGAAAAGAAAACCTTTTAGGGCACCAATAACAGCTAATCACAAAATGACAGCTAATATTTATCAGTTAGTTGTATGATAGTAGTCTATCAACTAAGTCACATACCCAGCCCAATGGTGGGAAGCACTTTTCCAAGTGACTTTAGTTTATTTTGTTTCCCTAACAGTGCTACCAAAGGCTAGGTTTACTTACTGATTCTGAACATACAAAGTAAGGCTGCTAAAGACTTCAACAGTTGGGTTGGTAATGGAGCTCAGTTATATAGAGCACCTACATATATTATACTAAGACAGCAACAGGATACATAGGACACACCTTGCAGAGACTACTCTTGACCACTCTGTTAACTTTTTTTAGTGGCTCTGGGGAGAAGCCAGGGGCCTATGCACATTAAGCAAACACTGCCTATATCCCTAGCCACTTGCTTTTCTTGATATTCTATTTTCTACTCTATATATTTCCTTCTTTTTTCTTTTTTTTTCCTTGGTCTCTTTGAGACAGGGTCTCCATGTAGCCCCAGCTGGCCTTGAACTCACAGAGAGTTCTGCCTCTGTCTCCCAAGTGCTGAGATTAAAGGCATGTACCATCATGCCTGACACTACATCTTTTTTCATTTTTAAAATATTTAGGGGGCTGGAGAGATGGCTCAGTGGTTAAGAGCACTGACTGCTCTTGCAAAGGACCTGGGTTCGATTCCCAGCACCCACATGGTGGCTACGAACCGTCCTTAATTCCAGTTCCAGGGGAATCTGAAGCTCTCTTATGACTTCCGTGGCATTGCACAACACGGGTGCACTCACATACATGCAGGCAATATACTCATACACATAAAAATAATAAATATTAAAATATATATTTTTTACTTATTTTTATTTAACATGTATGGGTGTATTGCTTGCGTGTTGGATGTAGGTAGGTGCACCCATGTCGTGCAATGCCTGTGGAGGTCAGAAGTTGGATCCCGTGGAACTGGAGTCACAGCTGTCATGTGGGTGCTGGGAACTGAACCTAGGTCCTCTACAAGAGTAGTCAGTGCTCTTAACCCCTAAGCCATTTCCCCAGCCCCCGTTTCTTTTTTAAAATGTTTTATTATTTTTATTTATTTACTTTTTGTCATTTTGAGATGGGGTCTCCCTGCAGCCCCAGCTGGCCTGGAACTCACGATGGAGACCAGGCTGGCCTCCACTTGCCTCTGCCTCCCAAGTGCAACCACGCCCAGCCTATTTTTATTTTTTTATGTGTATGAATGTATTGCCTGCATGTGTGTAAGTGCGCCCATGTCCTGCAATGCCCACAGAAGTCAGAAAAGGGCATTGCATTCCCTGGAAATGGAGTTACAGACAGTTGTTAGCTGCCATGTGGGTACTGGGAATCAAACCCTGTCCTTTGCAAGAGAAGTCAGTGCTCTTAACTGCTGAGCCATCTCTCCAGCCCCCTACTCTGTATATATTTCTAAAAAGAACAAAAAATAGAAACAGAAACTGGTTTAGTGATAGGAACTTCATATCTATTATTTGATATTTCTAGGTTTAAAGGCCCTTTTAATAAAAATGAACCAAAAGAGCCCTATCGACAACTCTAGCAAATGGTCAGCTAATTTCTGATGTCTCAGTAAATGACCACCTTTGACTTAGATGTGGAAAGTCAGTATTTTAATTTTATGCAACAGCACCACCTGGTGGCAAGTGCAGAGGATTCTAAAAGCCTGAGACATTTTAAAATCTGATGACATGTACAATTTGCACTTGTGCCTGTCATTCAGGAAAAAATGGATTCAGACCTGGTTGAGGAAATGGAGGACCAAAGCTACAGCGTCTGTCTTTCAATGTATATATGGAACTTGGTGGTGGGATGTCCAGTATTTATCAACCATACCAAGTTACAGATTTTAAAACTGTACTCAAACTCAGCAAACATACTAACCAGATTTTTTTTTTTTTTTTTTATTTTACTTCTTTGAGCCAGGGCCTTACTATGTAGCCCAGACTGGTCTCAAACTGGGGATCCTCCTGCCTCAGTATGCAAAGTGCTAGGATTACAGGTGGCACCAGCATGTTAGGTTAAACAGGTTTTTTTTTTACTGGATTTCTTCACTTTGGACCTCCAGCAGCTAATGTGTTTTGAGTTTTTACCACAGACCACATATCATGTGTAAATGGACTCCCACTCCATCTGACAACTCTGATAGTAAGTAGTTATTCTATTTTGCAGTGAGGCTACTGGGGCATATAGATTAAATCTCTCATATGTGGTACAGACTCGACTACAGAGTGTAGTCAAGCCAAGATAAGAAACTAGGCCAACTAGCTACACTTTTGAATCATCACCCAATTTCACCTTCCCAAAGGACAAAACCAAGCTTGAGTGAGAATGAAAAGGAATCAAGAAACTAGGGAGTCACTGAGAACCTATGTTTAAGTGCAGTTAAGACCAGGCTGTGGTCTTTCTCTGAGAAACGGCAATATGAAACTGGTATTTTTGAAGGTAAAGATCTTTGTACACATAAAGAGCAACCCAGGACTTGAGACAAGATCTCACTGTGTAATCCAGTCTAGCTTTGAACTAGCAATCCTCCTGTTTCAGCCTCCTGAGTACTGTGATCAGAGCTGTGTGGCACTATGCCCTACTTCAGCAGAGCTTTTGAAGCAAACAATAATCCAGATGCAGACGGCCACAGTTCAGGGTCCAGTTTGTAAAGTGGAGCTCTACTGTATGATCACACACAAGTCATTTGATGACACTGGCACTAACACCTACATTATGACTCACTAAATGTAACATACAAATTTGCTTTAAAGACTCGGGTTCTTTAAAAAAATTTTTTTTTATTTTATGTGTATGAGTGTATTGCCTGCATGTATGTAAGTGCACCTGTGTCATGTAATGCCTGTGGAGGTCAGAAGTGGGCACTGGATCTCCTGGAACCGGAGTTACGGACATTGTTAGTCTCCACGTGGGTGCTGGAAATCGAACCTGGGTCCTCTGCAAGAGCAGTCAGTGCTCTTAACTGCTGAGGGGCCGTCTCTCCAGCCCCTAAGGATTCAAGTTCTATTGAGAAGAGCTAACTTTTTAGAGCATGAGGTAAGAAAATCAGCATTTTGCCTATTATTTAGTCTTTTTGAGGTAGGATCTCCTTGTAGTTCCAGTTGACCTGGAACTCACTATGCAGACCAGGCTGGCCTTAACTCTCAGAGATCCACCTGACTCTGTTCTGGGATTAAAGGCATGCACCACCACGTAATTTATAAAGTACATCAGACACAAATCAAAAGTGGCCCAATGCTGCACTGATCAAGTTATTGCAAGTTTTCAGTTTGTCTTTTAGACAGGGTCTCATTATATAGCCCTGACTGGCCTAGAACCTGCTTTGTAGACTAGGTTAGCCTTAAATTCACAGTGATCCACCAGCCTCTGCCTCCTGAGTGCTGGGATTAAATATGTGTATTTTCCCTGATGGGTGCAAGCTGTAGCAAAATAAGGTGATATAAGGAAAGCAAAAAGATGTTCACATAAGTAAGCAACATGTTCTGGAAAGCACAGGGAAGAGAAGATAAAAACCTACTTTCTTGGGCTAGGGAGATGATTCAGTAGGTAAAGCACCTCTCATGCAAGAGGGAGGACCTAAATTCAAATGCCCAGAACCCACACAAAAGCTGGACACACAGCAGAAACAGAAGCAATCCTAGTGGTCCTATGAGATAAGCAGCAGATAAAGGAAAACCCCTGGGAGTTTGTAGATACAGGGGGAAAACCACCAAAAGACTCAAGAGATTGTCTCAAACAAGGTGGAAGGCCAGGACTGACACCAAGACTGTCCTACACACACACCCTCAAACCTACTTCTTGAAAACTAAAAATCAATTTTTTTTGAGATGGTCTCCCTGTAGCCCCAGCTGGCCTCAATCTCACAGAGATTTGCCTGGCTCTGCCTTCCAAGTGCTGGGATTAAATGCATGTACCACCACACCCGCCTTTTTTTTTTTTGTCCACAAGCATGAGAGGGGAGTATGTGTGTCGTTTAGAAGTAGATGCAGAAGGACACTCGGGAGGCAGATCTCTGTGAGTCTGAGGCCAGACTGGTCTACAGAACCAGCTGGGGCTACAGGGAGATCTTGCCTCAAAAAGACCCCCCCCCCCAAAAAAGTGGATGCAGAAATATTTTCAGTGCATTCTCCTTTCTAGTCTCTTACTAGGACAGGAATTCATAACAGTGGACTAAGTAAAACAGACATATAACCTGAGACTGGTGGCAGTTGTATACCAATCCCTGGACTTCAATGAGCATGCACATCTTTACAGAAAATGCAGGTGGCCCTGCTTGAGCTATGGCTATTGATATTGACAGACACCTAGCAACATCCTGTTAAACAGTAATTCTGTGGCCCACAGCCTGGTCATTTTGTTGCTGTATCCCACCATGTCTGTGTAAACCTGTTATGCTAGGTCTACTTGAATGCTTCAGTTATATAAAATGAAATGCAAGCCAAGTAAGTCAGTGTAGCTCAGAGGCACCTGTGCAGTGATCTGGTTCTATTTATGCGATTATGAGGATGTATTTACCAAATTAAAAAAAAAAAAAAAAAAAAACATCAGGGACTGGGGGCTAGAAAGATGGTTCAGTGGTTAAGAGCACTTACTGCTCTACCCAAGGACCTGAGTTTCAGTTCCCAGCACCCACAAAGCAGCTAACACCTGTCCTCAACTCCAGTTCCAGGAGATCTGCCACTCTCCATGAACACTAATGTGGTGCACTTAATACATGCAAACAAAATACTCAGATACATAAAAATAAATAAAATCTTTGAAAGTATATTGCGGAGTATTTAAATTCTTAGGTAAATTAAAAAATTCTGCTTTTGTACCTTACAATCTCCTGTAACATCTGAATTCTATTACCCCTTTTCTTGCTCCTTGAGATCACCAAAGTCCACAGGACTAAAGTGGGAAGGTACATCCAGGGACTAAACTGAGGACACAGGTGATGGAGGTGACAGGAGCAGGACCATGTATTCCAGTGAACATAAAGTTGATTTAAAAGGATATGAAAAATCAGGGATGGTGGTGTGCTTCTGTAATCCCAGTATTTACAAGGCTAAGGAAGGAGAACTGGGCCAGCCTGGACTAAAAGTGTGAGACCTGGTCTCAAAATACTAAGATGGATATGAAGACGATCATCTTAATCTGTACTTCTCTAGCTCGTGAGAGTAAACGGGAGAAGCTGAAAAAGAGGTGGGGAAGAAAACACAAGTAGAATGTCTGCAATCTGAAGCGGTGACAGGCTACCAATCTGAAACTCTTTTTGAGACAGTCTCTCTGGTGCCCTGGATAGCCTAAAACTCTCTATGTAGATGAGGTTCACAGAGATCCGCTTGCCTCTTCCTCCCAAATGCTGGGAATTAAAGGCATGCACTGCCATGCCCAGTCAAATCTAAAATTGTTTTAGCACAATGTTAGGGGCAAGTATCAAATTTCAGAGTTTATTAGTTTTATTCCTTTAGGGATGCCCATCTTCTAAGTCTATGCAAATATGCCCAAATCTGAAAAACTCCAAAACTGCAAACACTTCTTATGTGCAAATTTTGGCTACTTAACCTGTAACAAGACAAATCCTGTAATAACATCTAACAAAAATATTGCAATGAAAATTCTTTAATAATAAAGATTTCTGAGTCTTCAGTCTCAACTCACTCTAACACTAAGATAAAACAATTTCTAGGTCAGTCTAAGATTTGGCTTGTTTAGAACAGCAGCACAGGTAGAATGTCCCCAACACAAGACCTCACACAGCCCAACCTGTTTTGAATATGTGCTGGATTCTCTCATCTCATCCTGACATCCACCTGAGGTAGGTATGGGCAGCCCACTAAAGGCTAGGCCACTGGTCACACGACTCTTGGGAAAGGTGGTCCTTCTTGCAGCTCCTGAGCCACCCCCCTCAGATAGTACTTCTCTCAAGTCCAGCTGCTTTACAACTTGGCCTCACTCTAACAGCTTGGGACAAAACACTAATAAGTAACCTTGCAATTTGCTACCAGAGTATCTGATAAACCTAATACATCAAAGTACTTAAATAACAAGCTAGCTCTTTATCTTATCTGTGTTTAGTGGTGTTTTCTTTTGGGGCCATATTCTCCCCCTAAATCCAGCTAGCCTGGAACTCGTTATGTAGACCAAGCTGGCCTTGATCTCACAGAAATGGACCTGCCTCTGCCGCCAAGAGTTTTGGGATTAAAGGCGTATGCCAACAGGTCTTGCTCATGCTTATTTTTCAAACCTCTATAAGGCAATTCAATTCAAATACCACCTTCAGAATTCAAAATACTACTTTAAACCTGCTCCTTAGTGAGGGTAAAGCAGCAAAGAGGATTGAGGACATTTTCTAGAACTGGAAATGTTCATTACAAGTATCTCATCATTTTGGGTTTTTCTGTGGAAGGATGAACCCATATATATGCTAGGCAGGAGCTCTACCGTGGGTTTTTGTTTTGTATTGTTTTAAAGAAAAGGAATCAGGTTTTAATTTTCCAATACTACGTTTAAAAATTACCTTAAAAATTAAGGTGAAATGATTCAACCATTTTGAAGTGTAAGAAATGCTAAATACATTTAAAAAATATGACACATGCCATGCTGATAGAATTTATTGAGTTTGGTCCCAGGGCCTATACTTTGTTTAGGGATTCGAGCGAGTCACTCTTCAAACCAACCTGCAACATGCATTCTACAATGCCACCTAGCCTGTGTGCATACCTATCTTAAAAAGTTAAGAATGACATAGTAACCAAAGAGCTTTCAGCACAGTGCCTAATCTTGAGGCTTAAGCTACTGATGACAGGAGGAATTTGCATTTTCTTATATGTCTAAGAGAATGGTCACTATGTGCCTTTCTACGAAACGAACTTATGAAACTTTATGTATAACAATACAAATCACTTTTATTGTCAGTGTTATTGTGGTTCTGTGACTGAAGGGGATGGATGATCCTAGTTTTGAAGATCTTGTCAGGATTATGTTACTAAGCATTAATTGCGACACTTGCTTCCCTCCAAAACGGGGCTGTGGAGGGGAGGTGGGACTGAATGCTTCCAAACTTTTCATTAGTGAAGAATGTTTTCAAAACGTGTGTGGATACTATGCATACACGTGTTACTTCCCGTCACATTTTAGGATTCCCAGGTTGGAGGGAATCAATTACCGGTATTTGTAGACAATGAGTAGAAAAGGTGGTTTCAGTCGATTTTGAATTACTTCGGTTTTCTCCATCTTCTACTCTGCCACCCTCTCAACCTTTCAACCTCTTACAGGTGTGACCTCCCCCCCTTACAAGCCCCCTTCCAACTCCCGCTGGGGGAGTTTCCCTCTTGGCTAGATTCTCCTCCCATCCCTCCCCCATCTTCTCCACCCTCTGATCCCCTCCTATCCTCCTTTCCACTAGAGCTAAGGACGCCTTCCTATTTGTAACCCCGCCCACTTTCTGAACTACCCCCCCACCCCCCCAACTACCCCTGACTCTTGCTGGAAACCCTTTTACCAAGGCGTCCAGCCCCTCCATCTTCCCCCCCAGAAGGCTATTCCTCCCTCACATGTATCATTCTTTAAGCTGCTTTCCTCCACCACCCCCACCGGAGTGGTTTTCAATTCCTCACCCTCCCGCAAAGATTCCTCTTCCAACTACCTTCTACCACTCACACTACCCAAAACTGCTCCCCGTCCAGCTCCACCAGGACCCCACCATCCTCATCTCTCGGCTTCACCCACAAAGAACCCGAGCTCTCTCTCTAACCACCCTCCAAATAAATAATAATAATAATAATCCCAGCAGCTTCCTCCTCTTCCCCCCGCCCCTCACGATTAAAAATGTCCCCTGAACAAACCTCACATTCCTGTCTCCTCCACCTCGCCCCCACCCATGAGGCCCCCTTCCTGTCATGCCCGCACCTTTCTGGCTTCCAGGTCCACTGGGCTCCCGCAGGCCTCCCGACAAGGGGCCGAGCCCCTTTCCCCGCACATACCTCGAGGATCCGGCCCGCGCCGCCCCCTGCTCCGTCCTCCG
>NW_008329143.1:1047656-1088628 GCF_000622305.1 Nannospalax galili | reverse complement strand
TCCCCGCAGCCTCCCGCAGCCCCCGCCCGCGGCCTGACCTGCAATGGCGGCGGCCGAGCGCGGCGCCGCGCGGCCAACGGGCGACAACCGAACCTCCCGCCGCCGTCGCCGCCGCCGCGAGCATTGCCTGCGCACTTCCGGCCTCGCGCCTCCGAGTACTTCCGGGGCAGAACTGGAGGGGACGCGCGGGCGCGCGCACGTGGGGCCTGGGCAGAGAGAGGCGAGGTCTCGGGGTTGGCGGTGCTGGCCGCAGGTGAGCTGGGAAGGGCCGCGGAGGGGCAGGGGGAGCGGAGGCGGGACGGGGGCGGCTGGCCACGGTTCGGGACCCGCGGAGCTCATCCGGGATCCGATCTATGCCGCATGGAGGCTGCTCTGTAGACCCTGGGAGAGGGCAGGGGGGCCGACACCTCACGCCCCGCAGACCCTGTTGCAACGTGCATGCGCTGCTGCGGGCTCCCACCCAGGAAGGTAGACGAGTGAGGGTGACCCACTTCCGGTCTTCACCCAGGAGGTGTGTGACCCGGTCGATGTGATCCAGGCAGGGGAGAGAGAAATAGCACCAAGTCCTGTCGGTGCCCGCTTGAGCACTCGGTTTCCTCTCCCCCATCAGCCCCACGTCACTCTCTTGGAGTGGGTCTGGGATTTGCAAACTTTGCATTCTGTAAGAGTTGGGGAGAGAAGTTCTTTGCTAAATTGCAGATTTTCAAGCAACTCTTCCTCCCCCAGGAGGCTAGAATGATGGAGCTAAGGAGCAGGGCTTATTAAGTTTCTTTTGCTTATTAAGAAGCATCCGTGTTGATACCATCCGGAGCTTCTGAAGATTGATAGATTCTTGCCAGGGCAGGACAGCATTATTAGAAATGAACTTGGGAGAGAGCCTTCCATCCAAGACAGTAATAATAATAAATGGATTGCATAGGAGATTCTCTAGTTAATATTCATCAACAATTACTCTTTTTGTCCCCCCAGGAATGGGTGAATTTAAGGTCCATCGAGTACGTTTCTTTAATTATGTTCCACCAGGGATCCGATGTGTGGCTTACAATAACCAGTCAAACAGATTGGCTGTTTCACGAACAGATGGCACTGTGGAAATTTATAACTTGTCCGCAAACTACTTTCAAGAGAAAGTAAGTCTTTAGGGAGCCTGATGTGGTGTTCTGATGTGATCCTCCGCCCCAGGTCACTTCTACAGCTTACATGTCCTGTATTCAAATAGATTAAGTGATGCTACATAACTTCTGTAAGATAGATGAGATCCCTTGTCAGATTGGTGATAGAAGCTCGGTATTTTGATCTATATAACATTTAGAAAGATCCTACCTAAGCACTGTTTCAGTGCTTGCCATTTGGAAGCTGATTTGCTGGATCTTTTGGACACTACAATAAAGGGTATTTAGCCTAATACAGTAGTGCATACCTTCAATCCCAGCACTTGGGAGGCAGAGGCAAGCAGGTCTTTATGAGTTCTAAGCCAGCCAGGGTTGCATAGTGAGACCCTGTCTCCAAAAAAAAAAAAGATACTGAGATCATTGCAACTTTGGTAAAGTGACATTTCCTGCTGGGGATCCCACTACCATTATGTTCCACCAGGGATCCGATGTGTGGCTTACAATAACCAGTCAAACAGATTGGCTGTTTCACGAACAGATGGCACTGTGGAAATTTATAACTTGTCCGCAAACTACTTTCAAGAGAAAGTAAGTCTTTAGGGAGCCTGGCCTGGAACTTACTATGTAGATCAAGCTGACCTCAAATTAGGAGATCTCCCTGCTTCTGCCTCCCAAGTGCTGGAAATAAAGGAAATAATGTGCTTTCCTTCATTATATGAGTCAGAAAATTGCCTGTATGTTGATCTTTCTTCCACTGGTCTTTGAGCTCCATGAAGGTAAGGCTTCTGATACTTGTCTTAAAAACATCAGTAGTTGACACTCATTCACTTTAGAAACATTTATAGAATGCCTTCACTATTATGAAGAAACATAATATCAGAAAACTCTTTGGTAACATGATGGTGGTAGGGTAGACTCCTGAGTTCACCTGTCTGCAAGAATGTAGGCTTAAATCTATATTTGGGAGTGAAGGAGATTTTTAATTAGGTGAAACATTTTGGGGGTGCACATAGAGGGCTGTTAAGCAGCACTTTTTCTCAAGGGCACTGATTTTTTTCGGGAACAATAGGTAACTCAGTTCATAGGAGATGGTAAATGAGTGTTCATTGTCCAACAGCCTGGCACTTGGAATTTAGGCATTCTATAAATGTTTCTAAAGTGAATGAGTGTCAACTACTGATGTTTTTAAGACAAGTATCAGAAGCCTTACCTTCATGGAGCTCAAAGACCAGTGGAAGAAAGATCAACATACAGGCAATTTTCTGACTCATATAATGAAGGAAAGCACATTATTTCCTTTATTTCCAGCACTTGGGAGGCAGAAGCAGGGAGATCTCCTAATTTGAGGTCAGCTTGATCTACATAGTAAGTTCCAGGCCAGGCAGGGCTACAAAATGAGACCCTGTGAAAGTAGTTTGCGGACAAGTTATAAATTTCCATTCAAAAATAAATAAATAAAAATAGATCTTTAGAAAAGTAACAATACAAAAATATTAGGTAGGAGAACGTGTGCTTGTGTGTATGAGAGGGAAACCACCAACCAGTTAAGGTGTTCGCAGGAATTTTTATATAGCTACATCATAGCCAACTGGATACAATAAACCAATTTTTAATTTTTTTTTTTTTTTTTATATTTATGTGAATAATGCCTGGAGAGGCCACAAGAGGATGTTGGATCCCCTGAACTGGAGTTAAGGATGGTTACTAGCCACAGTGTGGTGCTGGGAACTGAACTGGGGTCTTCTGTAAAGAGCAGCCAGTGTTCTTACCTGCTAAACCATCTCTCCAACCCCATAAACCAGGTTTTTCTGTTGTTGTTTTGTTTTGTTTTGTTTTAGCACAGGTCTCACACTGTAGCCCAGCCTGACTTCAGATTCACAATGATCCTCCTGAGTGCTAGGATCATAGTTATGAGCCACCATACCTAGCTAAACCAATTTTGAATATACTTATTCTGCTGAAAAACTTTTGCTGTTAGTCCTATTTTTTAAAAAGGGAAAGAAAAAGAAAGAACTAAATATGTAACTAAAATACAGTGTTTTGTTTTTTTTTTCAAAGACAAGTTCTTACTGCCTAGCACTGGCTGACCTAGAACTCAATATGTAGACCAGGCTGGCCTCAAACTCATAGAGATCCTCCTACCTCTGCCTCCAAAGTGCTAGGATTGAATGCTAGTGAAGGTGTGCTCCATCATGCCCAGCCTAAGTACAGCTGAGGGCCTAGAGAGATGGCTCAGCGGTTAAGAACACTGGTTGTTCTTGCAGAAAACCTGGGTTCGAATCCCAGCACCCACATAGCAACTATCAATTGTCCATAACTCCAGTCCCAGGGGATCTGACAGCCTCTTCTGACCTCTGAGGGCATTGCACAACACGGGTGCATTTATCTACATGCAGGCAATACACGCATACACATAAAATAAAAATAATAAAATAATATTTTTTAAAGTTTAAATTTGAAGCTGAAAGAAGTGTCTAATAGGCATGAATGCTTTGATAGCACCACGCCTCAGGCTAGTTATTTGTGGGGAAGTAATTTTCACCATGGTGCCTGTGACTCAGTGCTGGTGACTGATGAATTCAATGAAGCTTGTGGTATTTCTCTAGTTTTTCCCAGGTCATGAGTCTCGATCGACTGAAGCCTTGTGTTGGGCAGAAGGACAGCGGCTCTTTAGTGCTGGACTCAACGGAGAAATTCTTGAGTATGACCTACAGACATTAAACATCAAGTATGCCCTGGATGCCTCTGGAGGACCTATTTGGAGTCTGGCTGCCAGCCCCAGTGGCTCTCAACTCTTGGTCAGTAAGCAGTTAGTAATTCAAAGCAGATTACTCTTATGCCCACTCAGACTTCCTTCCCTGTGTTTATAAGGAGAGTATTATCTCATGTAGCAACTTCAAGCTTTGCCCAGTACCAGGCATCCTAATCACCAAGATTGTAATTGACATTAAAGACTAAAAATCCCTGGTCATTTTGCCTTTATGCTGCTAGCTTGGACCTTGTTTACTCATTTGTAAAATGAAAGGGTCAGTTCATTTTGGCATTTCTCAAACTGCTTTGGAACTGAGAAATGTAGAGACTTTTGTTTTGGAATGCTTTATGGTTTTTTCGGGGGGGGTTGGTCTTTTTGAGACAGGGTCTCCCTGTAGCCCCAGCTGACCTGGAACTCACTATTAAAAAAAAGACCAGGCTGGCCTTGAACTCATAGAGATCCGCCTCCCTCTGTCTACAGAGTGCTGGGATTAAAGGCGTGCGCCACCATGCCCAGCTATGCTTATGCTTTATGTTTTATGATAACTTTTGTTTCAGAAATACGGGATGTTAAATCCTGTAAATTAACTCTGTGTGTGTGTGTGTGTGTGTGTATGTATTCTGGGAGGTCCTGCAGTAAGTTATCCTGTGCACTCCAGCAGTCCACCATGCCCAGCTATGCTTATGCTTTATGTTTTATGATAACTTTTGTTTCAGAAATACTGGATGTTAAATCCTGTAAATTAACTCTGTGTGTGTGTGTGTGTGTGTGTATGTATTCTGGGAGGTCCTGCAGTAAGTTATCCTGTGCACTCCAGCAGTCTTTCTTAACCAAAATTTTTAATACAGATTCCCCCCCTATAATTACTATTAAGTGCTTTTAGAGATTTAATTTTTTATTACATTTATTTATTTACTTGAGGGGGCATGCCTTGCATGCCACAGTGCACATTTGGAGGTCAGAGGACACTTGCCAGAGTTGGTTCTCTCCTCCTACCATGTGGATCCTAAGGATTGAACTCAGGTCATCAGACTTATTAAATGCAAGTGCCTTTACCCACTGAGCCATCTCACCACCCCAAGATTTAATTTTTTTGTGATGAGTCTTATGATTTTTTTTCTACTTGTGCTAATTTGTATAATTTCCTGAAATGTCTCCATTTAGGTTGAAAGGTCAGTTGATCTTTTATTTAGGCTGTGCGTCCCCAGCAGAGGTGTGCTGTGAAGTCCTGTTCTGTGTCATGTGCAGGAATTGGGCCATTGATAGAACTCTCATCAGCTTGCTTTCTGACTAGAACATGAAGTCAGCCAAGAATGCTATCAGTTTCTTGTTTTTTCTCTTACGATGTTTTGTTTTAGGTCAAGTGACAGCTTTAGAGTAGAAACATATATTTGTATAGGATACTGAGTCCTATGAAACTTCGTTTCCTACCTCTTTGTCTCTAAATAGGTTGGCTGTGAAGATGGATCTGTGAAACTGTTTGAAGTCACCCCAGACAAAATCCAGTTTGCAAGAAATTTTGATCGGCAAAAAAGTAAGGGTCGATGTTGGTGAGTTAATGAATAGCTTTAGCAACAAGTTCTGTTTCTTGGCCATTAAGGATATTTTCCTATGGCTATAAATAGTGGATTAGGTATATGCTGATCTTATCTTAGTACAAGAAATGTTTTAGTGCTGGGCATGGTGATGCACACCTTTAATCCCAGCACTCAGGAGGCAGAGGCAGGCGGATCTCTGTGAGTTCAAGGCCAGCTGGGGCTACAGGGAGACCCTGTCTCAAAAGACCAAAAAAAAAAAGGCATTCAATTATATAAATTATATAGCATAGTTGTGAACCAAAGTTCAAAATAGAAAACTAGCATTTCTGTGGAAATAAGGGTATTAGCACCATTTTTGTGCAATTTTAGTCTTAAAACTAGAGTTTTATCATTTGGAGAATTCTTTTGAAACTGTGTCTTATAGACCAGTCTGGCCTCAAACTGTATCTTCTGCCTCTTTCCTGAGTGATGAGAGTACAGGTGGCGCCATAGGAGACTCTTGACACACATCCCTCACTCCTGTTCTTCTTTGGGTTTTTTATGAGATGCTCTCACTAACTTGAAATGTAATCTGTATGTAGCCCAGGCTGGCCTCAAACTCATGGCATTCCTGCTTCAGTGGTGGGATTGTAGGCATGAGCCACCAAGCCCTACTTGTGGTTCTTAACCCTACTAGAGAATTTAAATCTAATGAGTTTTAGAAGCAATTGCTGGTGCTTGGGCTAGAGTGCATTATATTGACACTGAGGTACAGAGCAGGGGTTGACAAACGGTTTCATAGTACTAAATTTATCAGTACTTCAGGCTTTGAAGACTGAATAGTCTCTGCTAACTCTGTAGATGTAGCACAGAAAGCCAAAGACACATCATAAATGAATGTGTGTGGTACTCTGGTGCAACTTCATTTATAAAAACCAGCAGGACTGTAGTTTGTTAATGCCTCTTCTAGAGGGTAGTAACGATGCTGTGTGTTCTGTGTCCTTCACGCATAGTTACCCACTGCTAATCAGATTTTTGTTCTTTTGTAATTACAAAGCTAATACAATGCTTTTGGGCAGGGTGAGACAGGGTCTCCCTGTAGCCCCAGCTAGCCTGGAACCCCCTATATAGACCAGGCTGGCCTGGATCTCACAGAGATCTGCCTGCCTCTGCCTCTTGAATGCTGGGTTTAAAGGCATACATCACCACACCACCCAATACTATTTTTTAAAAGATACTTTTATGGGTATTAGTGTGTAACTGCACCTTTGTTGTGCAATACCCAGGGAGGTCAGAAGAGGGCATTGAATTCCCTGTAACTGGAGTTATGGATGGCTGTTAGCTGCCATATGGGTGCTTGGAATTGAACCGGGGTCCTCTGCAAGAGCAGTCAGTGCTTTTAACCACTGAGCCATCTCTCCAGCCCCATTGGCCCAATTCTAAGTGTCATTGTTAGCCTAGTATGAAATAGAAAATAAGTATCATTCTACTCAGAAGACAATTTTGAAACCAATCTTCTAGGTTATTTTTTATATATTCATATAAGCCTATGCATAAAGTAGTTTTACAGGCTGGTGAGGTGGCTCTGTAGGTTATACTTGCCACCGAGCCTGAGAACCTGAATTCCATTCCCAGAACCTACATGATGGAAGGAGAGAAATGAGTGCTGCAAGTATCCTCTGACCACAAAAGTATGCCTCCTATACACACACGCAAATAAATGTTAAAAATAAAAAACTTAAAATTGGCCCTAATGTTTTCTGCCTGCTTTTTTCACTTGCTGTATTGCTTATTCCTTTCCATGTGATGGTACCAGTCTGTGTGGTATTCCATTTCCAGGTACTTCATTGAGCTTCCCAGGGCAATTTCTCAAGTGCTTTCAGAGTAAGGTGGACAAGACAACAGACTGTAGAACACTAACCATGTAGATAATTGTGGAAGGACAGCTCAGTTACCTTTGCTGTATACTGATTTGTGTGTCACCTTCTTTTTTTGTTGCATAAATCCTAAGGTCGCATCCTGAGTCTCAGCTGGCATCCTGCTGGTACCCACATTGCAGCTGGTTCCATAGACTACATTAGTGTGTTTGATGTCAAATCAGGTGACTTTGTTTTTAAATTCATTTGGATGTGGTTTTGTTTGTCAAATTTACATTTCTGTTTCTAAAAGTTTGACTCTGCCTTGCTTTTAATTTAACCTCTTAAGATGCCCACTAGAAACATCACTCCTCTCTCTCACTCTCTGTCTGCACGTGTGTGTGCGTAAGTGTGTGTGTAGGCCATTGGATGAGGCCACAGAAAATTAGGTATTCAACTGATCTTCCTTGAAGCCCCACCTTCACATCTGTTTCTGTTGTCTGGAGTACCCAGCTCCTGAGGATTCCATGTGTAAGTTGGGTGGCTCCTTGGTTTTCCTCTAGGACTGACCTGGTTTTGATTTTGGGGCTCTGCTTATTTAGGTACCCATACCCATTGCTGAGTTTTACACATTTTCTGTCTCCTTTGTTATACATGGAGTTTTGGAAAAGAGCAGTATAGTGTGCGTGTACACTGGGCAAGCTTTACAGTGTACAGTGTATATGTGCAGTGGACTGACTTTGCAGTATAGAGTATGTATATGCAGTGGACCAGCTTTGCAGTGTAGCGTGTATGTGCAGTGGACCAGCTTCATAGTGTAGTGTGTATGCGCAGTGGACCAGCTTTGCAGTCTAGAGTGTGTATGCGCAGTGGACCAGCTTTGCAGTCTAGAGTGTGTATGCGCAGTGGACCAGTTTTGCAGTCTAGAGTGTGTATGTGCAGTGGACCAGCTTTGCAGTGTAGTGTGTATGTGCAGTGGACCAGCTTTGCAGTCTAGAGTGTGTATGCGCAGTGGACCAGCTTTGCAGTCTAGAGTGTGTATGCACAGTGGACCAGCTTTGCAGTCTAGAGTGTGTATGCGCAGTGGACCAGCTTTGCAGTCTAGAGTGTGTATGCGCAGTGGACCAGCTTTGCAGTCTAGAGTGTGTATGCGCAGTGGACCAGCTTTAGGTGAATGTCACACTTCTCTCTCCATTCCACCTCCCCAGAGTGATTTCTGCTATTCTGTTCTCTTTCTCCCTCTTTCCTCTTCAGGGACCACTTTGGAGTTTTAGCGCTGACTACCACAGCTGTATTTACTGGCTGGCTGTATTCAGGCAGCCGACTTACCACATCATGCTTCCTGTGTGGTTTTCAAAAACTAAAGGAGAAATTGATTCCATCCTCGTGTGCTTTTCTTATTTTTTAGGGAGCACTCTCCGTAAGATGATTGTAGATAGGCAACACCTGGGAATGACTAAGTCAAAATGTATTGTGTGGGGTGTGGCCTTCTTGTCCGATGGCACTGTCATAAGTGTGGACTCTGTTGGGAAAGTGCAGTTATGGGACTCTGCTACTGGGACACTTGTCAAGAGCCACCTCATCGCAAATGCTGATGTGCAGTCCATTGCTGTTGCTGATGTGAGTATGATTCCTGCTTTTCAGCAGTTGATGTCCAACCTGAGGAGTTAAGTCAGTGACACCACAAATAGGGTTTCCTAACTCAGATGTTATATTGGAGGAGGGCAGGGTTAGGATTAGGAAAGTGCATCTGAAGACCCACTCTTCTATAGTATCTAACAATTAGCAAATTTATTCAAAAAAGATGAGTTAGCACAGATTTCTAATGGTGTTCCTCTTCCCCCAGTCTTTGATGGATGGGCAGTTGATGGGGTCGGAGAGTTGAGTCAAGTTCTACTACGTAGTCCAGGCTAGCCTTAAACTCAGAATCCTTTCTCCTCAGGTTCCTGTGTATTGGGATTATAGGCCTATGACACCATACCCAGCTTCAGAGTAGTTAGTTTTCAAATTAATTATTCGGCTTAGCACCATTTAAGGGTTTACTACTTATGCTATGCAGGTGCTTAAAAAATAAGGAAAATGAGCCGGACGTGGTGGCGCACACCTGTAGTCCCAGCACTTGGGAGGCATAGGCAGGAGGATCTCTGTGAGTTCAAAGCCAGCCTGCTCTACATAGTGAGTTCCAGGACAGCTGGGGCTGCAGGGAGACCCTGTCTCAAAAAAATAAAAATAAGGAAAATGTCAGTTTACTGCTGGAGAAAAATTACCAGGTTATACTGTAATTTGTATTAATTTAGTACATACTAAGTAAAGAAAGACCTGACTCATAGAGTTTTGCTAGTATATACAAAAACTGTCATTAAAAAGAAAAAAAATTGAGCCGGGTATGGTGGTACATGCCTTTAATTGCAGCCAGGTTGGTCTCCATAGTGAGATCCAGGCCAGCTGGGGCTACAGAGGACCTTGCCACACAAAAAAAGACATCACTGGTGCTAGAGAGATGGCTCAGCAGTTAAGAGCACTGACTGCTCTTGCAGAGGACCTGGGTTTGGTTCCCAGCATCCACATGGTAGCTAACAACCGTCTGTATTTCCAGTCCCAGGAAATCCAATGCTCTCTTCTGGCCTCCGCAGGCATTACACAACACAGGTGTGCTTACATACATACATGTAGGCAGAACACCCATAGACATAAATAATAAATGAATTTATTAAATAAGTATCTTTAAAATATAAAGATCACTAAGGATTTTATTTCTTATTTTTATTTTATGTGTATGAGTGTATTGCCTGCATGTAGGTAAGTGTTCCTGTGTCATGCAATGCCTGTGGAGGACAGAAGAGACTGTCGGATCCCCTGGAACTGGAGTTACGGACAGTTGTTAGCTGCCATGTGGGTGTTAAGATTCGAAACCAGGTCTTCTGCAAGAACAGCCAATGCTCTTAACTACTGAGCCATCTCTCCAGCCTTAGAAAATTATTTTTTATATGATCAAATAAAAAAACCAAATGCTGGGACTGGAGAGATGACTTAGCAGTTAAGGGCACTGGCTACTCTTGCAGAGTGCCTGTGTTCAATTCCCAGTGTCCACTTGGCAGCTAACAACTCTGTAACACCAGTTCCAGGATATCCTACACCCTCTTCTGACCTCTGCAGTCATCGTATAACAGGTATGCATCCACCTACATGCAGGCATTACATTCATACACATAAAATAAAAAACCAAATGCCCTACTTGGAACTTAAAAAGATATTTCTTGCTGGGCGTGGTGGCGCACGCCTTTAATCCCAGCACTTGGGAGGCAGAGGCAGGTGGATCTTTATGAGTTCGAGGCCAGCCTGGTCTACATAGTGAGTTCCAGGACAGCTGGGGCTACAGGGAGACCCTGTTTCAAAAAGAAAAAAAAATAATAATAAAAGATGTTTCTTAAATTGCCATAAAAAAAAATAAAAATCCCCAAACCAAACTTAGAACACATTCAGAAGATGTGTTTACATCAATATCTACAAATTGTGAGTGATGTTTTGTGCTCTACACTGACAAGTTTGATGTCTCTAGGGAATAGTGACATTTTAGCACCATTATCTTCTGGAACCAGCATCTTATATTTGGTTTGTCATTAACTAGACCATGCTGTGACTGCATAAGACAAGCGGCACTGCTTATTGTTAGCATTGTCAGTAGGGGGCGCATTATTCCCTTATCTAAGCTTGCTCTGATGGAACCAACCCAGGGAACCTCCCCTTTATTCGGGGCACAAGTTTTCTTTTCCCCTGAGCTGCCCAGATAGAAAACCCGAGGAAATAGTTTTCCTTCTGGACTCTGCTTTGTTGACCTCTACTCCTTCATGATTTAATTTCTCAGCAAGAAGACAGTTTCGTGGTGGGTACAGCCGAGGGCACAGTATTCCATTTTCAGCTGGTCTCTGTGACCTCTAACAGCAGTGAGAAGCAGTGGGTGCGAACCAAACCATTCCAGCACCACACTCACGACGTGCGCACTGTGGCCCACAGCCCGACGGCTCTGATCTCTGGAGGTAGGGTCTCCCCCAGCCAGCCATTGCTTTGCTCTGCCAAGGTCTGGGTATTTTCTTTTCAGGCAGGACTTCTCATTCTGTACTCCCTCTCCTCTGCCCTTGCCTCAGGCACTGACACCCACCTTGTCATTCGTCCTCTCATGGAGAAGGTGGAGGTCAAGAATTATGATGCTGCTCTCCGAAAGATCACCTTCCCCCATGTAAGTAGCCCCTCCTATCCTTTGTGTCTCCCTTCCCTCATCCCATGAGACCATGAACATAGCTCACATGTTATAGTGGTGTTGACTCTTTGAGGCAAGCTTTCTTAAGACATTTAGGGGGAAGGCAAGAGCTTTGTAGTGGCACCCCAAGTTTACTTTCTGGAGAAATCATTCTCTTTTTTTTTTTTGGTCTTTTTGAGACAGGGTCTCCCTTTAGCCCCAGCTGTCCTCTGCCTCCTGAGTGCTGGGATTAAAGGTGTGTGCCACCAGGCCCAGCTGAAATCATTCTCTTTTACAAATAATTGGGCTTTATGGGAATTTTGTTGGTTTGTTTATTCTGTGTAAATGGCACTATCCCCACAAGAGCTAGACCACCCCACACCTCTTTCCACAGTCCATTTGCTGATAATCTAAGCTGGGCCTGTCTTGTTATCACAGTATGCATATACATATATACATATCTGCCTTAAGATGTGTTTGGGGTAGAAAAACCATGTATTTCATGTACACAGTTTGATGAAGTTGGACATAGTCCTCACTCTCATTTGAATTGAGTCATTTCTGTGCTGACATTGTCCAATTAGGTGTTGTCTGTGGATTCCTTTACAGTGGCTTCCTTAATGATCTCCTTTGTTTCCATTTGTGTCATTCTAGTCTGTTCTCCACTGGTCTTTTAAAGCATGTGTTCATTCCTTCATGCTTAAAAGCCTTTGGTTGTCACTGTTGTCAGCATATAGGCCTGAATTCTTGGTGTGGCGGATTGGACCTTGGCTGACCTTGGACTGGCCCATCTCGCCCAGTCTTGTTATTCTGAAAATCTCTTCCTCAGTGCTTATGCGTTTGACCTGTTTCACATGCCCTTGTCCTTTCCTACCACATCCTGCCTTGCCTCCTTTACTTGAGTAGTTTTTACCAGAGAACCTCCTCTGATCTGCCCCCACAAGTCTAGGATAGATGTCCTTTCTGTGTTACTCCATTGTGTGCTGTGTCTACTCATGTTGAATCTTGTAACATAACTCCCTAGTCTATGTCACCTGTTTAGAAGTGTCTTGAGATCAATGACTGTTTTAGTCACCATTGTGTTCTCAGATCCTAGGACAGTGGCTACCCAGTGATAGAATTTAGGATATGTTTATCAAATAAATGGAATTGGCACTGGGGGAAATGTGCTGAGATGCTGCTGCATCTGATATCAAAGCAGGAGATAAGCCTGGACTGTCTGTGACTTTGCAATTCTTGGATGCAGCGGAGGCTCGTTTCCTGCTCTAAAAGAAGGCAGCTGCTCCTCTTCCAGTTTGCTCACCACTTGGAACTTTGGCGACTTGGATCCACAGCTGCCACAGGTAAAGTGGGAAAAGGGGTTTTCCAATAAGAAAACTGGAAAAGTAATTTCAAAGAAAGAAAAAGGAGGGCTGGAGAGATGGTTCAGCGGTTAAGAGCACTGACTGCTCTTACAGAGAACATAGGTTCAATTCCCAACACCACTGGCAACTTAACAACTGTCCATAACTCCAGTTCCAGGGGATTTTTTATTTTATTTTATTTATTTATTTATTTATTTATTTATTTATTGGTCTTTTTGAGACAGGGTCTCCCTGTAGCCCCAGCTGTCCTGGAACTCACTATGTACACCAGGCTGGCCTTGAACTCACAGAGATCCACCTGCCTCTGCCACCCAAGTGCTGGGATTAAAGGCATGCACCACCATGCCTGGCAAAAAAATAAATTTTTTAAAAATTATAAAGAAATTTTTTTAAGTAGCTGGGTGTGCTAACGCACACCTTTTTTAATCCCAGCACTCAGGAGGCAGATACAGGTGGATCTCTGTGAGATGGAGGCTAGCCTGGCCTATATAGTAAGTTCCAGGCCAGCTGGAGCTACAGGGAGACCCTGTGTCAAAAAAAAAGACCCCACCCCCTTAAAAAAAGGAAACAAAAAAGAGGGGAATCAGAAGAAGGCTAGTATTTAGCTAGGGAATAAGTAAAGTACCTGCCTAGGATCCCCAAGTCCCTGGGTTTGAGCCACAATACCTTCTAAAACACACATGCATGTGCACATGCATACATAAACACATACAAAAGAAAATAGAAGTTGCAAAAAATCAGAATTACAGGTGAAATTCTGCTTATAGAAAAAGAACGTCATATGTAGTAACACATACTTGTAATCTCAGCACTTAGGAAGTAGAGGCAGGATTGACAGTTCAGGGCCAGCCTTAGCTACATAGTGAATTTGAGGCCAGCCTTAGGCTAAATGAGCTCTTTTCTAAATAGAAAATGGGAGTGGGGTGGGAAAGTACCTTGGTAAAGTGCTTGCTATATAAGCATGAGGATCTTAGTTCAGATCTCCAGCACCCATGTAAAAGACAGGGAGGCAGACACAGGAGGGCCTCGGGCTTACTGGCCAGCCAAGTTGGTGAGCTCCAAGTTCAGTGAGAGACGCTGTCTTTAAAAAAAAAATAGAGCTGGGCGTGGTGGCACATGCCTTTAGTCATAGCACTAGGGAGGCAGAGGCAGGCAGATCTCTGTGAGTTCAAGGCCAGCCTGGTCTACATAGTGAGTTCAGGCTAGCTAGGGCTACAGGGAGACCCTGTCTCAAAAAGACAAAAAAAAAAGTAGAGAGCAATTGAGGAGGGTGCCTAACCCCAAACTCTGACCTGCATACTCACATACACAAAAAGAAAAGATAGATTTTTCTGTGTCCTTGGGAAGTTGTGGTTTTCCCACCTACAGGAAAAAGGAAACTTAGGAGTGTTAGATGAGCGTCAGAATATTGTTTTTGTTTTGTTTCGTTTTGTTTTTTTTGAGGCAGTTGTAGTCCCAGCTGGCCTGGAATGGAACTCACAATGTAGACCAGGCTGGCCTTGAACTCACAGAGATCTGCCTTTCTCTGCCTCCTGAGTTGCTTTGGTCTTCTGATTAGACATTGTCCCTTACAGTTGAAGATGGCCTTAAACTCACTGTCTAGCCCAGCCAGCTTTGAACTCAGCAGTTTTCCTGCCTCAGCCTCCTAAGTGCTGAGATTACAAGCATGAGCCACTATGCCTGTCTTGAGAGTGTTCAAGTCTTAAGAAGGATGTGGATCATTTTTTAAATTTTATCTATTTTTTTTCTTTGTTCTTTTTGAGACAGGGTCTTCCTACAGCCTCAGCTGGCCTGAAACTCTCTACATAGACCAGCCTAGCCTCAAACTCACAGAGATCCACCTGCCTCAGCCTCCTGAGTGCTAGGATTAAAGGTGTGCATCACCATGCCTGGCTTATTATTTTTATTTTATGTTATGAATGTATTGCCTACATGTGTGTAAGTGCAATGCCCACAGAGGTCAGAAGAAGGCATCAGATCTCCTGGAACTGGAGTTAGGGATGGTTGTTAGCACCATGTGGGTGCTGGGAATTGAACCTCTGTCCTTTGTAAGAGCAGTCAATACTCTTGACTGATGAACCATCTCTCTAGCCCTGGATCATTTCTTAAGTCCCAGAAATTTAAAACTGGGACTAGAGGCATGGCTCAGAAGTTAAAAGAGAACTGAAGTTCGGTTCCCAGCAGCCAGATTTGGCAGCTTACAACTACCCCTAACTCTAGCACCAGGGGATCCCAACCCTCTTCTGTCCTCTAAGGGCACCCACACACAGACATATACACACATAATTAACCCACACACAGACACATATACACATAAAGTTAAAAAAATAAAGTCTGGTGCCGGGCGTGGTGGCGCACGCCTTTAATCCCAGCACTTGGGAGACAGAGGCAGGCGAATCTTTGTAAGTTCTAGGGCAGTCTGGTCTACATAGTGAGTTCCAGGACATCTGGGGCTACAAGGAGACCCTGTCTCAAAAAGACAAAAATAAAATAAAATCTTGCTGGGCATGGTAGCACATGCCTTTAATCCAGCACTAGTAGGAAGAGGCAGGTGGATCTCTGAGTTCAAGGCCAGCCTGGTCTACATAGTTAAAATCAAGGCCACACAAACTGTACTTCACCACTATGTGCATTTCTGTAAGAGGGAGCTTCAGGTGATTGTTGCTGTATCATAGAAATATGCTTGCTTTTCTCTTAGTATACACCTGCAAAAATTGTGTGTCTACCAAGAGAAGAAATTTTTCAGATTTTACATGGGTAGAAATTCCATTTTACTGAGGAGTAACCTTTGTAAATTAAAAAAGTACAGATAATTTTCCTTCAATAGCAAAAAAAACCCCAAAACCTCAGAGAAGCTTTTTTTTTTTTTTTTTAAGGCAAGAATGGGGATACCCTTCCACTCTCTAAAAATGCAGATCATCTACTGCACCTCAAGACAAAGGTAAGAAAGGCTTGCACTATGCCTGGGCTTTGAAAGGATTTTCTCCATTCTGAATTTTCAGTGTTACTTAGTTTGCATCACAAACTTTGCAAATCCGAATGTCAGCAGTGATTATAATTTGGACATTCAGAATTTGTTAGATGAATGCATATAGGAGATTGGCTTTTTCCTTTTGATATTATGAAAATGGCATGCATATGGGCCTGGAGAGATGGCTCAGCAGTTAAGAACACTGGATGTTATTGCAGAAGACCTGGGTTTGAATCCCAGCACCCACATGGCAGCTAACAACTGTCTGTGACTGCAGTTCCAGGGGATCCCACTGCCTCTTCTGTGCTCTGAGGGCATTGCACGACACGGTGCACTTACCTATATGCAGGCAATAAACACATACACATAAAGTACAATAAAATATATTTTTTTAAGGCATGCATATTTTTAATAATACTTCAAATAGTACAAAGGTTGTCTTATCAAACCCAAGCCTCATGTTCACAAGAAACCCTCTATTCCACTCTCCAAAGATAAGCACTTCCGATGGTTTGGTTTTTGTTTGTTTATTTTTGTATTTTGAGACAGGGTCTCACTCTATATCCCTGGCTGGCCTGGAACTCGCTATGCAGACCAGGCTAACCTTGAACTCACAGAGATCTACCCGCTGCTTCCTGAGTGCTGAAATTAAAGGTGTGTACCACCATGCCCAGCCCAACAGCTTCTTGTATGTCCTTCCAGGAAAACAAAACCAAACAAAAAACTTAACACTTGTTTGTATGTGTTTATGTCCTTTTTACATCAGTAGGACTGTGCCATGTAAAGTGTTTTTATTTTTTTATCTTCAAAAAGAATTTTTTAAAATATTATTATGTGTATGTATGTATTGCCTGCATGTAGGTAAGTGCACCTGTGTCATGCCATGCCAGCAGAGGACAGAAGAGGCTGTTGGATCCCCTGGAATTGGAGTTACCGACAGTTGTTAGCTGCCATGTAGGTGCTGGGTCTTCTGCAAGAACATTCAGTGTTCTTAACCGCTGAGCCATCTCTCCAGCCCCTAAATTTTTTTTTTTAAGTCAAGCGTAGTGACACATACCTTTAGTCCCAGCACTCAGGAGGCAGAGGCAAGAGGATCTGTTGAGTTCGAGACCAGCCTTGTTTATATATCAACTTCCAGGCCAGCTGGGACTGCAGGGAGATCCTGTCTTAAAAAGACCAGAAAAATTTTTTTTCTTGAAATTTTAGCTGAATGTGGTAATTCCACCTGTAATCCCAGCACGGGGATTGGGTGGAGGCAAGAAGTTCAGTAGTTCAAATTCATTTGTGGCTAATAGGGGGTTTGAGGCTGCCCTCGGCTGCATTAAATCCTGTCTCAAAAGGACTTTTTAAAAAAGATTTTGGTCATTTATAGAACATGCCTGTAAGTCCTAATACTCAGGAAGCTGGGGCACGAGGGCTGCCATGAGTCAAGGTCAGTCATAGCTAAACTGCATAGTGAGATCCTCTTATCCTCCCCTCCACAAAAAAGGACTCTGTTTGAGATGGGGTTTGCTATGCAGCTCGGATTGGCTTTGAACCTAGGATCTCCACATCAGCCTCTATAGTGCTAGAATTACAGGTATGCCACTTCCACGTCTGGCTTAATTGGTGGGCTTTTGGTTTTTTTTTGTTTTGTTTTGAGACAGGGTCTTCCCATGGCCCCAGCTGGCCTGGAACTCGTTACTTGCTGTGTAGACCAGGCTAGCCTGAAACTCACAACGATCCACCTGCCTCTGCATTTTGGAGTCTGATACAAGGGGATTGTTCTTGCTCACTCATGTTGCTTGCTCCCATTGCCAGGGCCCTGAGAACATTATATGCAGCTGCATCTCACCTTGTGGGAGTTGGATAGCCTATTCTACAGCTTCTCGGTTCTTTCTCTATCGATTAAAGTATGTACGGGACAACATAAGCCTCCAGAGAGTAAGTTTGCCATCCAAAGAGCCCAGGGTATGTGTACAGGAAACGCCTCTGTAGTTTGTTTGAAGTGGAAATGAATAAGAATCCTTACTCAGTGAGGAGTTACTTGAAGATATCCGTTAGAAAGCAGTCTTCTTGGCCAGGTGTGGTGGTGCATGCCTTTAATCCCATCAGGTGGAGCTCTGTGAGTTCAAGGCCAGCCTGGTCCATAGTTCCAGGTCAGCTGGGGCTACAGGGAGACCCTGTGTCAAAAAAAAAAAGAAAAGAAAAGAAAGAAAGCAGTCTTCTAGAAGGGTCTCCAGTACTACATCTGCAAAGATAAATATATGCTTATTAAATAAATAACAAAGAGAAAGAAATACCCCTAGCAAAATGATCTTTTCTCTCCATTCTTGATTATTTTTGAGGGGAGGTGGAGCAAAGCAGGAGGTAGCAGTGAGTGAAGGCTCTTTGGCCTAGTGGTGTCATGTCCTATTTCCTCGGTAGGGAATTAAGCGGTTAGTATGAGGATGAAAAAGAGACTAGCTAGGTTATAGGCGTGCCAGTATTCCTGGCCCCGTGCCAGGGCTTGCCTAGAGATGGGAAGCACTAATGTGACTTAAGTCTGGCTGTGTTGTTTTGCGATGGGCTGTGGGTCTGCTTTTTCTCATGGGCTTTCACTGTTGATTTACTCAAAGGTTTCCAAAATGCCAGCATTCCTTCGTTCTGCCCTTCACATTTTGTTTTCTGAAGATTCAACAAAGCTCTTTGTGGCATCAAATCAAGGATCCCTGCATATCATTCAGCTGTTAGAAGGAAGCTTCAAGCACCTGCATTCTTTCCAGCCTCAGTCAGGTGAGAATTTGGAAACTGACTAGGGAGAATTCTCCATCTCTGGGGTAACTTTCTCTGTGGACCTCAGTGTGGGGTTCTGGCACACTCCTGTCACTGCACTCACTCACTCACTCCCGAGCTTGCAGTTCAGAGTAGGAGGAGACATCTGGCAGGTGAAGACTCATGAGGTCTGAAGTGTTCTTCACACCTACTCTTTTCTCACTGGAGTTTTGATTCCTTATTTGGGCCACAGAAATTTCATCATCCTTAGAGTTTTGTTAGCAAAGTTAGAAGAGGGTAAAAGTTATCTGTAATACTGACACCTAGAAATAACTCCCTTAATATTTTGGTATTTCCTCTTGTGTGTATGTAGAGATTTGGGGGGTTGTTTGTATAAGATAAAAATTTCCTTATGCATTTCATTTTCTTTGGGTTCATTTATGTCCATGAGTGTTTTTCATGTTCCTTGAGGACATGAGATTGCATCAGTAAGTGACTAACTGTACCAATGATTCCTCAGTTGACTGTTGACTTAAACTTCTCATCCAGTTTACCCTCACAGTTGGATACTTCCCATGATACTTTCTGTCAGCCTGGATTGTCAACATTTAACTCACAATATTGAAAAGTTGCTTCAGAAACATAAAAGAAAGTTACTATTTAGTAATGAGATGAATGAAATCAATTTTTTTTTTAATTAATTGATCTTTTTGGCCAAAATCTGACTTCCAGTGTTGGGGAAAAGACATACTTCTTCCTGCAAGGGCCTGGCATTCAATGTCTACATTCTTATAATATTTGCTGCTCAGGGAATTATTTAGGGATTCACTTGAAGGTTAGCAGACATGAGCTCTTTTATGTAACAAAGTAATGATAAATGTGATGTACTGATTTCCATTAGCATTTCTGTTAGTGTAGCTAATGTTCCAATATTTTTAATTACGGATCTTCGACTGCCTTGCACTTTCCATCCCCACCCACCCTTCAGCAGATGGTTCACACCTTTGCTTTTTGTCATATCTTGTTATTGTTTGGGACTAGTATGTGCAACATATCTTTTAGCATACAACATTCACACCTGATTTTTATCCCATATCTTTATGTTGCAAATTGGTTTAAAGCCTTTTGATGATAGATGTGGCTTATGAATGCCTTAGTGCTAAACATAAGGCACTCAATAAATTAAATACATATATCAAGCCTGATAAACTTGCAGTGTACCCATAACTAATTTAAAGGCATTTAGTAGAAAAGGAGTTTGAAAACAATTAACTTAAGGTACAGATTGTAGTGTCTTACTTAGGCCTGAACCAGTGATGCCTTTAGTTTTATCCCTCTGGCCTCTCTTGATATGAGGAGTGGCTAATTAAATTTAAAAAGCGGGCAAGGCCTGGTGACCTAGAGTTTGAGAAAGCGAGGCAGGAGGATCCCAAGTTCAAGGCCACTTTTGGCTACAAAGTATGTTCCTATCTCAGAAAACAAGACAAAGAAAAATTTAAGAATAAGTTGGTATTTAGAACTGATTTGCAAAACTCCCAATAAATTCTTCTGTAGATGATTTAAAAGTGCGTGGATCTCATCTCCAGGGTGGGGCAGCCTGTGGGTACCTAGTTCAGAGACCTGCTTATTCTGCCCTCACAGGGACAGTGGAGGCCATGTGTCTTTTGGCAGTCAGTCCAGATGGGAATTGGCTAGCTGCATCAGGTACCAGTGCTGGAGTCCACGTGTACAATCTGAATCATCTAAAGGTGAGCTTCATAGCAGCAGTTTGTGTCATACAGGAAGCTGTTAGTGTTGTATTTATAAGATTCAGGGCAGATTGGAATGACCTGGAAATGTACTAGGCCCTTTTTTTAGGCAAGAATTTTCCTGTTTTAAATTCCTGCTTTACATCTCTTGAGGATGTCAAAGTTATACTCACATAATACTAAAAGCAGTCAGTGGGACTAGTACAAACCACTCATGCACACAAATTTAAAATTAGATGTTTGTGGGGGATAAAACCACATCTAGCCGGGCGTGGTGGCGCATGCCTTCAATCCCAGCACTCGGGAGGCAGAGGCAGGCAGATCCTTGTGAGTTCAAGGCCAGCCTGGTCTACATGGTGAATCCAGGTCAGCTGGAACTACAGGGAGACCCTGTCTCAAAAAGACAAAAAAAAAAAACCACATCTATGTTAGCGATAGAGCTCAGTGATAGAGTACTTGCCTAGCATGCATGAAACCCTGGGGTCAGTCCCCAGTAACACACACACACACACTGATAAAATGATAAAATGTCAGTATTTCTGTTTTGTGGACAAGAGGGAAAATTCTCATATACAGATACATAATTGGAGATCATCAAAGTTTTTCTTTCATGGCTTACCTTATAAACTCAGTGTATTTTTTAATTTTACAGAACTAGAAATTTGAAAGGGGGGGGAAGCAATATTGGGGAAACCCTTGTCTCTGATGAGTAATAATACTGCCATTCATTCATAGTGTGAGTCAGAGATGATCCTTTGAAAGTCCCCGTCTTCAGCTGGAGAGATGGCTCAGTGGTTAAGAGCCATCTTAACCACTTAAGTGGTTAAGCACGGGTTGCTCTTGCAGGACTCAGGTTCAGTTCCCAGCACTCCCTGGCGGCTAATAGTTCTAGGGGAATTTGACACCTTCTGACCTCCGTGGGCATTGCACAATATGGGTGCACTCACATATATGCAGGCAATACACTCATATACGTAAAATAAAAAATAATAATAAAATATCTTTTTAAAGAACAAAGTCTCGCCGGGCATGGTGGCGCATGCCTTTAATCCCAGCACTCGGGAGACAGAGGCAGGCAGATCTCTGTGAGTTTAAGGTCAGCCTGGTCTACATAGTGAGTTCCAGGCCAGCTGGGGCTACAGGGAGACCCTGTCTCAAAAAGACAAAAACAACAACAACAAACAACAAAAAAAAAAACACGCTTAACTGCTTAAAAAAAAAAAAAAACATTTGCAAAAGACCTCAAGAGCAGTTTTCTCTTGAGTCAAACTTAACAATGAAAATACCAAAAATAACTAACCTATCCTATCCAGCTTTAAAGGAAGGTATCTATGAAATTATCTCTTGGGCCTGTGTTTTTTCCCTTCAGCTTCACTGCACAGTACCTGCTTACAGTTTTCCAGTGACTGCCCTGGCCATCGCCCCGAATACCAACAACCTTGTCATTGCTCACTCTGACCAGCAGGTGAGGAAGGTTCTGCTGCTTTGTCATTCCCTTCTCCTGGAGAGTCCTGGAGTGACTTTCCTTGATGCTTTTGGAGGGCACACAGGCAGTTCCCATACATGGCCTGGGCATGTACGTCATAGCACAGCAGTACCCATTGGTTTGTGGGGCACAGTTTGCCAAGAAGCACAAGACAGTGGAAGAATTTCCACTGATTTAGATTAGAGATAATGTGGGCACAAGCATTAAACTAGATATGGGGTAGGATAAAATTTGGGAAGTAATTTTAAAAATGTATAATATATGAGAGCCGGGTGTAGTGGTGCAGGCCTGTAGTCCCAGCACTCGGGAGTCAGAGGCAGGCGGAGGATCTCTAGGAGTTCAAGGCCAGCCTGGTCTACATAGGGAGTTCCCAGACAGCTGGGGCTACAGGGAGACCTTGTCTCAAAAAGACAAAAAAATAAAATTAAATTTAAAAAATGTATAGTTTGCCTTCAGAAATCAGGCCTTTCTACAATTTAGGTATCTAATCTTAGCCAGAGTAAGAGCTTAGTAAGAGCCTTTTTTCATACCAGGTTGTTAAGAGGTGATCTTTAAAATACTTGGGCTGTAGAACACGTCGTGAGATCATCAGTTCTTGTAGAGCCTCAACTGTAAGATGGAAATGACATCATCTACACCCCACTGAGCTGTTGGAAGGATTAAATGTGATCTAGGAAGCACATTTGATTATACTGCTAGGCAAACGATGCGTACTATTTTAAACAGTTTTTACACTCTCGTGCACTGTACCTAAAATGGGCATCTCTCACTTCCATAGATTTGAGTCCTTGACCAAAGACTTTTGAAAGGTTAGTGAAGTTGTATATTAGCTTTTGCCATATGTGCTATTGTCCACTTAACACTTTTTTTTTTTTTTTTTTGGTCCTTTTGAGACAGGGTCTCCCTGTAGCCCCAGCTGGCCTGGAACTCACTATGTAGATCAGGCTGGCCTTGAACTCACAGAGATCCGCCTGCCTCTGCCTCCTGAGTGCTGGGATTAAAGGCATGCACCACCATGCCCGGCTCCACTTAACACTTTTTACCAGTAGTTGGTACCTTAAGTGCTTTTGTCATTAAAACTTGTGGCCCCTCAGTTTGGTAACAAGGGCAGGGCATATGAAGCAATCATCGAGGTTGTTGAAACAGGAGGATTGCCACAAGTTCAGGCCAGCCAGGTCTGTATAGCAAGTTCCAGGCCAGCCAGGACTTAACAGTAAGGCTTTGTCTCAGATGCAAACAAAGAATGCAAGGTGACTTTTTGTTTTGTTTTGTTTTTGGTATTTTTGAGACAGGGTCTCTCTGTAGCCCCAGCTGACCTAGAACTCACTATGTAGACCAGGCTAGCCTCAAACTCACAGAAATATGCCTGGCTCTCCTATATGTAAGACTGGGTCTGCCGGGCTTGGTGGTGCACGCCTTTAATTCCAGCACTCAGGAGGCAGAGGCAGGACAGCTGGGGCTACAGGGAGACCCTGTGTCAAAAAGACCAAAAAAAAAAAGAAGACTGTGTATGATTTGCTTAAATATTTTGTGATTAGGAAAGAAGGCTAAACCCAGAAGGAACCAGATCCTCTGGACTTCGTGAGTACACCCTTGCACTTGCTCTATGTTATGTTCTTCAGGTGTTTGAATTCAGCATCCCAGACAAGCAGTATACAGAGTGGAGCCGGACTGTCCAGAAACAGGGCTTTCACCAGCTGTGGCTCCAAAGGGATACTCCCATCACACACATCAGCTTTCATCCCAAGAGACCAATGCATATCCTCCTGCACGATGCGTACATGTTTTGCATCATTGACAAGTCATTGGTGAGTTCTGAAATTTCTTTACTTAGGAATTTTCTTTTTAAATGATTTATTTTAACAGGGCATGGTGTCACACACCTTTAATCCCAGCAGAGGCAGGCAAATCTCTCAGAGTTCAAGGCCAGCTTGGTCTACATAGTGAGTTCCAGGACAGCTGGGGCTACAGGGAGACCCTGTCTCAAAAAGACCAAAAAAAATAATAATAATAAAAAAAAATAAAATTGTCACAGAGATCCACCTGCCTCTGCCTCCCAAGTGCTGGGACTAAAGGCGTGTATCACCATGCCCGACTAAAATATTTTTTTAAAAGGGGAGTTGATCTTTATGCCTTGAAGAGTCCAGCCAGGAAAATTCCAGTCTTCATGACTGATTTAGGTGGGGACAGGACTGTCTTTTTTGAAATGCCAGCCTCTTTGCCAGCTGTTGTTCTGAATCTTCTGAAACTCACATCTTTCCTGGACATGAGTTCACTTTCCCTGGAGCCCTGTGGGCCACAGCCATACCTATACTGCACTTTGGGCTTCAGTTATAACTACACTGACTGTTCTTGTGTATCTGTGAAGGTGGGGGTGGAAAGTGCGTGGTTTATAAAGTAACAGATGGCTCTAAAGGAGATGTGTACAGGGATGTGTCACTGAAACTCATCTCTTGGGCCCTGTGTCCTCGGGGTGTGGGAAGCAGAGCTGGCTGTGTGCCTTCTGTGAGATGAGTGACACAGGAAGAGTCCCTCCTACTCACTCACTTGCCTCTGTAACTCTGCCCAGATGGCTTTCTCCCAAGCACTAGTGCTAGGTCCATCGTGTCCTTGGACAGGTAGAGCTAGTTCCCAGAGAAGGCAGAGATGAAGTGTGGCATTTATTTGGCCATGTCCTGAGGTGTCAGTGACATCAGTGGCAGTAGTTTGTGTTGATGTTTTGCCCAGGGGAAAACCTCAGTCACTTGTGTAGTATGTGATATGGTTGGGGAAAGTCTCTAGAAAGCTATTGTTTGTGTGAGCTGAGCTCCTTCACATGCCTATGTGTTCCTATCTACAAAGTGTTACTGACAAAACTGGCCAGAAGCCTATGTGTCCTTTGATCTTACTATGGAGTATGAAGCCTCCTCTCCCTTCATCCTGCCCACTCGTGACCCTTTTGCCTGAGAAATGTTTATATGACCTTCAGTATATAAGTACATAAAATAGGTATGCAGATGAAACATTTACTCATAATAAATCAGAAATTTATTTTTTGCTGGTTTTTTTGTTTTTTTTTGTTTTTTGAGGCAGGGTCTCACTGTATAGACCAGGGATGTCTCAATCTCACAGAGATCCTCCTGCTTCTGCCTCCCCAGTGCTTGGATTAAAGTCATGTGCCACCACTCCCAGCTCATAAAATTTATTGTCTTTTAAATTTTTAATATATTTTTATTCATATTTTATGTGTATGAATATATTGTCTTCATGTATATAAGTGCACCCGTATCTTGCAGTGCCCATGGAGGCCAAAAGGCAGCATTGGATCCCCTGGAACTGGAGTTATGGACAGTTGTTAGCCACTGTGTGGGTACTGGGAACTGAACTCGGGTCCTTGGCTGGAGCAGTCAGTGCTCTTAACAGCTGAGCTGTCTCTCCAGCCCCATAAAATTTATTTTAAGACAATTTTCGGGGGCTGGGATTGCTGCTCAGTTGGTAGAGTGCTTGCCTAGCATAAGAATTCTTGGGTTTGACACTCAGCACCATATAAACTAGGCATGGTAGTATATACCTACAGTCCTAAGCCCTCTTTTATTTTAATTATTATTTTTATTTTATGTGTATGAGTGTATTGCCTGCATGTATGTGAGCGCACCTGTGTCATGCAGTGCCGCAGAGATCAGAAGAGGGCTTTGGATTCCCCTGGAACTGTAGTTAAGGACGGTTCGTAGCCACCATGTGGGTGCTTGGAATCGAACCTGGGTCCTTTGCAAGAGCAGTCAGTGCTCTTAACCGCTGAGCCATCTCTCTATCCCCAGTCCTAAACACTCTTGAAGTAGAGAGGCTAGTCAGAAGTTCAAGGTCCTCTCTTGCTCCATAGCCAATTTGAGCCCAGACTGGGCTAGAGACCCTATTTAAATTTTTTTTTTTCAGGGGCTGGAGAGATGGCTCGGCAGTTCAGAACACTAGTTGTTCTTGCAGAAGACCTGGGTTCAAATTCCAACACCCACATAGCAGCTAACAACTGTCCATAACTCCAGTCCTTCCCAGGGGATCTGACAGCCTCTTCTGACCTCCAAGGACATTGCACGACACGGGTGCACTTAGTACATGCAGGCAATACACGAATACACATAAAATTTTAAAAAATAAATGAATAAAATGTTTAAAAATTTTTTTTTCTAAATTTTATCTATTATTTTTATTTTATGTGTATGAGTGTATTACCTCCGGGCATATAAATGCACCTACGTCGCGGGAAATGCCCAAAGAGGTCAGAAGAGGGGGTCAGAGCCCCTGGAACTGGAGCTACAGACAGTGGGTGCTGGAAACTGAACCCAGGTCCTCTGCAAGGGCAGCTAATGCTTTTAACCACTGAGCCCCCTCAAAAAAAATCTCCAGCCCCCTTAAAATTTTTTTTGAATGCATAGAATTTTTCCATTTATTAAACTCAAAAGTGAGATGGCCCAGCAGGTAAAGATACTTGTCACCGAACCTGATAACGTGATTTTTGATCCCAGGCACCCAAATGCAAGAAGGAAGGAACCAAGCCCCTAAAATTGTTTGTTGTTACTGATTATATATGTGCATGATTGGCGGGATGGGGGTGGGGCATGGCACATATGTGGAGGTCAGGGAACAACTTAATGAAAACAGTACTCCATCCACTTTTGAATTCTGGGACTCGAACTCAGATCTCTAGGCTTACCTGGCAAGCACCTACTCAGCCATCTTGCTAGCCCACGTTTGATTTTGGATTAACTTTTGGCTATTAGACATTCAGAAACCTTTTACTGTTGTCAAGTTTTTTGTGATCCCCTATATTCAGTTATGTGACCCCCTCCACACACACAGGGTAGTGATCTACACTTAAAGAACTTGGGGGCCTGAGACAGACATAGTGAGGCACAGCTGTAATTCTAGCGCTCAGGAGGTGGAGATAGGAAGATGAGAGACTCTGTCTCAAAAGAAAAGGAAGCAGCAGAAGCTGGGTCTGTAGCACTAGAAGGCCAGTGCAAGTAACTGAGTAACCAGTGCTGTGTGTTCTAGGACTCCAGCACAGGGTCTTGAGTGTGCCTGGACAGTGTAAGTAATAATTTGAATAGTTTGGTATACCAGTTGGGCCTGGTGGTTTAGTCCTATTATCCCAGCTACTCCAGAGGTTGAGGCAGTAGGATCACGAATTCAAAGCCAGCCTGTGCAACTTAGTGAGACTCTTTCTCAAAAAGTACTGTAGAAAAAAAGGCTGGGGATATAGCTCAGAGGACTCCTGCGTGCACAAGTCCCTAGGTCCAACCCCTAGTACTGCCTGAATGATATATCTTTGCCTTTCTAGCCTCTTCCAAATGACAAAGCTGTGCTGTATAATCCACTTCCTCCCAAAGATGAATCTGATGTCTTCCTGAGGCGCACGACCCATGCCTTTAAAATTTCTAAGATATATAAGGTAAAAATCTTCTGTGTCATATTCTGGGTGGTTTGCTTCCCTGTGATATTATCAAAATGGAATAACTAATAATTGGAAGGTATCTTTTACATACAGAGACGTTGATTTGGGGAAGACAAGTGGCCTTCTTGAAGTTATCTGTACCTTATAACTATTTTACTGTTCTTGACTCAGGTTAGAGGCAGGTGGCTCATACTTACCTACATGAAAGACAGTTGTAGTGAACGATGACATTAGTGCTCACGTGGGGTCCTTATTAGGGTGGATACTTGGTAGAACTTATGGTTGGAGAATGTTTCACAATGTAAAGTAAATGGAAGTCATTGAACTTAGTATGATTTTCTCTTTTCTGGCTAATCTTTTCACTGTATATAAAACAAAGCTTATGGTACTATGCCATTCTGGCCCATGTCAAGTTCCAAGTTGCATTCCCTGTGAACCAGCTTTTAACAAAGCTGGCAGCCTTCCCTCCTATTTTGAGTCCAAAGACAGGAAAGACTGTCATGGATTTCAACCCTGTGCACCTCGGCCAGGGCTAACCTTTTAGCTCTGGTTGTTCTGTTGAGAACTGGCCTGGAGAATGATGCTGGTGATGTCACTGTTACCTCTCTGCAGCCTCTGCTCTTCATGGATCTTTTGGATGAAAGGACACTCGTGGCGGTAGAACGGCCTCTGGATGACATCATTGCCCAACTCCCACCACCCATCAAAAAGAAGAAATTTGGAACTTAGAAGAGGGCATTGTCAGTGTACTTTCTTGAACTGTCTTCCCTGGGTTTTTTTTGATTTTTGTTTTTTGTTTTTTTTGTCCATTTGTTTATTTCCCACATCATGATAATAAAAAAAGTTATTCTTTAGGATTATAAACATTATTTTCCACAATAATGGGCAAGAATTTCCTTCATTAGATGAAACAGAATGGAAATTCACAGGGTAAGGCATGGTGCCACATGCCTTTAATCCCAGCACTCAGGAGGCAGAGGCAAGCCAGTATCTGTGACTTGAAGGCCAGCCTGGTCTACATAGCGAGTGCTGGACCAGCTGGGGCTATAGGGAAACCCTATCTCAAAAAGACCCTCCACACACACAAAAAAGTAAAAATAAAAAACTTTCAGTGAGTAAAAGTGTTTTCCCTGAAAGCCTGATGACTTATCAATCCCCAGAACCCACAGTAGAATGAGAGAACCAACTCAAAAAAGCTGTCCTCCGACCTCCACGTGTGTGCCACACACAGACACACTAGAATAGTAAATAATTAAAGCTTTTAGGGATTTGTAGCCGCAATAATACTCTACAAATTCATCCTGCTTTTTTAGGGTCCTGTCTGTTCTTAGACCAGTTTCAGAAAAAAAAAAAAAAAATGATGCATGTTCTTTGCCCCCTGCTATGTGCTAAGGCATCTGGGATCTAGAACTTCACTGTCCATCAGCCTGCTGCCTCTGCAGAAGCTTGGGAACCCCCTAGCATTGCCCTGGAGAATGCCACAAATAGCCATAATCAGCCATCCGGTTCAGGGAAGAATTTCAACTGCCACATCATGAGGAAGTGCTCCACCTGAAAAATAGTTGCCGTTGGGAATCATTAAAGGGAGAGCTGGAGATTAGCTCAGAGCAGCATGCGAAAGTCTGGTTTTAATCCTTGGCACCACCAAAAAAAAAGGCCATTAGAAGTCTTTTCACCTGTCATGCCAGTTTCAAAAGGTAAGGAAATGGGCTGGAGAGATGGCCCAGTGGTTAAGAACATTGGCTATTCTTGCAGAAGACAAAGATTCAAATCCCAGCACCCACATGGCAGCTAACAACTGTCCATAACCCCAGTTCCGAGGGATCTGACAGCCTCTTCTGTCCTCCAAGGGCATTACACGACACAGGTGCATTTACCTACATGCAGGCAATGCACACATACACATAAAATAAAAATAAAATATTTTAAAAATAGGGGTTGGGGATTTAGTTCAGTGGTAGAGCGCTTGCCTAGCAAGTGCAAGGCCCTGGGTTCGGTCCTCAGCTCCGAAAAATAAAAAAAAAAGCTGGGCGTGGTGGCGCACACCTTTAATCCCAGCACTCGGGAGGCAGAGGCAGGCAGATCTCTGTGAGTTTGAGGCCAGCCTGGTCTACATAGTTCCAGGACAGCTGGGGCTACAGGGAGACCCTGTCTCAAAAAGACCGAAAAAAAAGGTAAGGAAACATTGAACAGGGGTTTTGCTGGAGAGGAGGAGTGGAGGTGGGGGCCTGTCAGGTAGCCTACCATATATGTTGCCCTTTCTGTTCTACCTGCTTTGACATTGTTATTCCCACAGGTGTTCTCACCTGACTAGTTTCAATGTGATCTTTAAATTAGAATGTGAGGAACGGTAGTTAACCTGAACCAAGCAGATAAATTTCTTCCCCATCTCAGTGGATGTATTCTATTGCATGTTATGGAAACTTAAGTATTTGTGGTTTTGTGTGGTTGGGGATGAGGGGCTGAGGTATGGGTAGAGAAATGTGTGGGTGGTGCTGAGGGAAATCATTATGCTAAAATGAACCTCATTCTCCAGTCTGGAAAGGGAAAAATGAGAATTTTTTAAAATATTTTTATTTATTTTCATTTTATGTGTATGAGTGTATTGCCTGCATGTATGTGAGTGCACCTGTGTTGTGCAGTGCCTCGGAGGTCAGAAGAGAACTTCGGATTCCCCTGGAGCTGGAGTTAAGGACGGTTCACAGCGGTCATGTGGGTGCTGGGACTGGAACCCAGGTCCTTTGCGAGAGCAGTCAATGCTCTTAACTGCTGAGCCATCTCTCCAGCCCCTGAAAAGTAAGAATTTAAGGTAGATCTGTGGAAGGACAATTTAACCAAGGTTACTTGCAGAGAGCCCAAGAGTCAAATAATTTATAATGAAGGACAGTGGATTTCAGAGAGAACCCATAGGCTGAGGGTCACAAAGGTCACCGCCTCTGCGCTACCTGTGCAGGTGTTACAGTGGCAGGAATGGTTTAAGCAGAGCTGTAACTTCTTAAGTCTCCTGTGTTTAACTCCCTTTCTTACTTGAATAAATTTCCTTCTGTAAAAAAGGTATTTGCCCAGTCAGTATTAGTCTGGACTATCTTTAAGCAGGGTGAACAATCCTGGTCTTAATAAAAATTGTTTTTGAACCCATATGTGGTGGGACATGCCTGTGAATCCCAGTACATAAGAGGCAGAGGCAGGTGGAATGCAAGTTTGAGGCTACAGTGTAAGACTCAAAAAAACAAAAAAAAATAAGTCTCTGTATGGTTAAAACCAAAGTTCAAATTACTGATCTGCTGTGAATGTGAACAGAGTAAGACTAGGAAGCCATAAATACTCCACTTGATTCTTAGACTGTAGAGCTGTGAAATCGAGGGAATCCTTATTAACTGGAGGCTAGAGTATGACTTATTTCACCTTTCTTTTTGTGGTACTGAGATTGAACCGAGAGCCTTGACTAGCTTGAATATATAAGTAGGTAAGTGCTGTACCAGTGAGCTACACCCCTAGTCTTAAAACCTCTTGGATCATGGAGGATATACTTCCAACAGAGGGCTCACAGATCATCCAAGTGAAGTAAAACTTGTGAAAGTGGAAACATTCCTTTGCAAGGTTTCCAGCCAGTGATCTGGACTTCCATAAATGGAATGGGAAATAAGAGCTTTAGGCCTTGAAATTCTTCCTAAGTAGAAAACTGGATACAAATAAAGCCAAAAGGAATTGGGGGAAGGGAAGGCAGGCCAGTGTTAAATAGCACTTCAGTGCATCTTCCCCACATTTTGGGGATTTGTGTAAACCTGGCCACTGAAGTGGTTTCATTTTTGGCACCATTTCTAACTTGAGCGTTGAAGACTGCTAATGTTCTGTAGAAAAATTTTGATCTGAGATTGGCCTAGATTTGGTCTTTTTTGCCAACTCTACTCAAATTTAAGAATTCATTTTTCTCCTGTGCCACTAACTAATCTGTTCTCATTGCCATGGAAGTGTAGCAAATTAAGCTTAAAAAAAAAAATTAAAACCTTGCAGTACCAAAAGTTAGAAACCATCTAGTTATGGGATTTTTGAAAACTTACTTTTGAGAAACAAAACTTTGTTCAGGGGCTGGGGAGATGGCTCAGCAGTTAAGAGCAGTGACTGCTCTTCCAGGGGACCCAGGTTCAATTCCCAGCACCCACATGGTGGCTGACAACCATCCATAGCTCCAGTTTCAGGGGATCTGACACCCTCTTCTGACCTCTGTGAGCACTCCATGACATGGGTGCACTTACATTCAGGCAATGCACTCATACACATAAAATAAAAATAACCAGGCGCGGTGGCATTCACCTTTAATCCCAGCCCTCAGGAGGCAGAGGCAGGCAGATCTCTGAGTTCAAGGCCAGCCTGGTCCACATAGTTCCAGGACAGCTGGGGCTCCTCATCCTAAAAAAAAAAAAAAAAAAAAAAAAAAAAAAAAAACTTTTCAGCTGGCCATGATAGTGCACCCCTTTAATCCCAGCAGAGGCAAGCAGAGCTCTGTGAGCTGGAAGCCAGCCTGGTCTACATAGTTCTAGGCCAGCTGGGGCTAAGGAAGACCCTGTCTGAGGTGAGGGGTCGGAGGGAATCCTGCCGGGTGTGGTGGCACACACCTTTAGTTCCAGCACTTAGGAGGCAGAGACAGGTAAATTGTGAGTTCAAGGCCAGCTTGGTCTACAAAGTGAGTTCAGGCCAACTGCGGCTACAGGGAAACCCTGTCTCAAAAAAAGACACCCCACCCCCCACCCCATGCCAAAAAACAACAACAACAACAACAACCCTTTGTTCAGCTAGGCATGGTAGCACACACTTGAGGAGAATCAGGAGTTGAAGACCAGCTTCTACTTAGGGGGTTTGAGGCCAACCTAGGCCACATGACACTGTCTCAACAACAACAAAAAACTTTGTTCAAGTACTAAGGTTGTAGCTCAGTGGTAGAGTACTTGTTTAGTATGCATGATGCCCTGGGTTCAATCCTTAGCACCAAACAAAAAACAAAGCCAGTTTCACAATAGCTAAGAGATGGAAGCAACCTAAGTGTCCCTCAACTATGAGTAGATCATGAAAATGTGTGCATTTACACAATGGAGTTCTACTCAGCAGTAAAGACATGAAATAATGAAATTTGCAGGTAAATGGATGGAACTAGTAACTGTTAAACTAAGTGAAGTAACACAGACTCAAAAAACAGATGTATGTTCTCATTTGTGGATCCTAGCACCAAATCCTTATGTGTGAGTATATATCCTGATGTAACAGCAGGAACCAGGAAAATGGAAGAGAACCAGGAGGTAAAGGGAAAGAAGGAACCTGAGAGAGAACAATAGGAGACAGGTGTTACTAAGGGAGAAATGGGTAAAGGGGGGGGGGTAGTTAAATGGGAGGGGAGAAGGAGGGCTACATAAGGAACTATGGGGGGATAAAGGGGAGAAGGAGCTCAAGAGAGGTGGGACCACAGTAGACGGGAATTATCAAGGAAGAAATGGAGAAAATGGGGAGAGCAGGGAGGGAGGATAAGACAGAGAGAGAGGAGAGATAAATAATGCCTAGCTAGTATTTAAAAAACAAAAAACGGAAATCATATTAGTCCAAAAATCTACTGAAAAGTTACACATACAGTATCTCTACACGAGTCCATGAGTATAGCTGAAGACAACATAAGAAGAAACAGTGCCAGGCAGGAGAAACCTCCCTTTCCGTTGTTGGCCAAGGTAGTCCAAGAGACTCCCAAAATTACACAGGCTATTGCCAGAGCCCTTGATTGCCTCCCAGAGCTTGAAGGTAAGACCCTATTGCTGAAGACAGGACATACTTCAGACACAGAATTTGGAGCAATAGAGCTGGGACTGACCTGGAAGCCACCTTCCCTGAAGGCTAGTTCTCATAGCTTTGGAGAGCACTATGTAACCTGCTAAGGGAGAACATCAACCAGTGGTTCAACACCAGCTTCAATGCCTAAAAACCACATCGATGACCAGCACAGTAAAAACATTGGTGCAGTAGTGGCACTTATCTTGGGGGTAAATCAACAGCTACCTAATCAGACTGGCCAAAACGTAGAGAATAAGACCCATACAGAGTGTGGGTCCTTGGACAGGACTCCTATATTAAAATCCACCCACCCAGGGCTCAGGGACCATTTCAGAAGGAGTGGAAAGATTATAAGAGCCAAGGAGGAGGTGCATGACCATACAGGCACCTGGGACCCTTCTCATATGAACCTACAGCAATGGTGTCATCATGCACAAGACCCATGCAAACTCAAGCAGACAAAAACCCAGTACAGAACTGTGGAAATGGACAGCAGGCTCCAATCTTAGTTGAAGAATTATTGGCAGCTAATTACTGCTGGGTGAGGAAAAGGTGATCTTCTTAAAGGGAGGGACTTTAGTAGGTAGGCTGACTAGACCTCAGTGGATGATCTTGCACTGAGGGACATCTAGGGACACTAACTTGACATGATAGGCCTTAAATGACAATATGAATTGTTGTGGGTAGGAGCCAATGGGAAAGGGGCTATAAAGATGATTAAAAAGCCAGGTGTGGTGGCACCTCCTTTAATCCTAGCACTCAGGAGGAAGAAGCAGGCAAATCTCTATGAGATCATGGCCAGCCTGGTCTATATAGTGAGTGCCAGGCCAGCCAGGGATACAGGGAGACCCTGTCTCAAAAAGAAAAAAAAAAAAAAATTGACCAGAGAGATAACTCAAACTTTTACAAAAACTGGCCTCTCTTAACCTCAAAAGCAGAATAAAATTCCATTGAGGTTGGCTTTTGTTTTGCTTTTAAATATTTTATTTTATGTGTATGAGTATATTGCCTGCATTCATGTAAGTGCATGAATGTCATGAGATGCCCACAGAGGTCAGAAGAGGGCGTCGGATCCCTTGGAACTGGACGGTTGGTTGTTAGCTGCCATGTAGATGGGGATCCTGGGTCCTCTGTAAAAGCAGCCAGTGCTCTTAACCACTGAGCCATATCTTGCCTTTTTTCTAATGTGCCCTTTCATGCTTCAAGGTATTTTAAAAAATATTTCATTTATTATTTTTTACTTTATGTGTATGAGTGTATTGCCTGCATGTATGTAAGTGCACCCATGTCATGCAATGCTGCAGAGGTCAGAAGAGGGCCTCGGATTCCTCTGGATCTGGAGTTAAGGACAGTTCATAGCCGCCATGTGGGTGCTGGGAATTGAATCTGGGTCCTCTGCAAGAGCAGTCAGTGCTCTTAACGGCTGAGCCATCTCTCCAGCCCTGCTTCAAGGTATTTTATGATGTAGGTCAGCACTGTCCAATAGAGTTTCTGTGACAATAGAAATGTTCTAAAATTGTGTTACACAGCAAAATAGTAACTACCGAGGGTGACTGTTGAGCACTTGAAATGTGACTAGTATGACAAAGGAATTTAACTTTTAATTTTAGTTAATTTAAATAGCCATGTTTGCTAAGGACTTTGATATTAGGCATTGCAGATCTAGGTATTCAGATTTTGCCTTGTATCTGTTGGATTTTGGAAGTAATAGAACTTAATGCTAACATACATTTATCGAGTGCCTGCTGTGTACTACATGGCAACAATAGATGAAAGGTACAGTCTCATCCCTTAAGAACTTCACAATCCAGAACTAGGAATGTAGTTCCTAGTACATTGGTAGCATGCTTGTCTGGCATGCATGAAGCCTTGGGTTGAGCTCCAATATCCTATAAGCCAGGTATGATGGCACACACCTGTAACCCCAGCAGTCAGGAGATGGAAGCAGGAGGATCAGAAGGTCAAGGTGATCCTAGGCTACATAGTGAGTTAGAGACCTAGGCTAGAGACACTGCCTAAAAAAATTAAAAACTTGAAAACAGCCTAGCTGGGGATAGGAGCAAGTAGGTGAGTGACATTGTAATAGAGATGCACAGCACAGGAAACGGGCACCTCTCCAGTCACTGGCAGATGATCCTTGAGCTCATTAATAACTTTTGGAATTTCCTGGTGATGAGCAGAGTAGAAAAGAACAGATAAATGGAATTCTTGGCTGGGGAGGAGTGAAGGGATGGATGGCTTAGCGGTTAAGAGTTCCAACTGCTCTTGTGGAAGACCTGGGTTCAATTTCCAACACCCACATTCGGTGGCTCACAACCACCTTAACTCCAGTTCCAGGGGATTCACTGCTCACTTTGGCCTCCCTAGGAACCTGCATGAATGTGGTGCACAAACACATAAATAAAAATAACAAGGGGCTGGAGAGAGAGCTCAGCAGTTAAAGAGCACCGACTGCTCTTCCAGAGGACTTGGTTCAGTTCTCAGCACTGACAAGGTGGCTAACAACTGTCTGTAACCACAGTTCCAGGGGATCTGATGCACTCTTCTGGCCCCACAGGCATTGCACACACATGGTGTCTTTATATACATGCAGGCAAAACACTCAAAATGAAAATAAACAAAAAATAAAACAAAAATAAGCAAAAAAAATTGAGACAGGGTCTCTCTGTAGCCCCCAGCTTGCCTGGAACTCACTAGGTAGACCAGTCTGGCCTGGATCTCACAAGAGATTCACCTGCTTCTGCCTCCTGTGTATTGAGATTAAAGGTGTGTTCCACCATGCCCAGCTAAATAATTTTTATGTTTACAAGTGTCTTGCCTGCATGTATATATGTACACCCACGCTTGCAATGCCCACAGAGGCTAGAAGAAGACATTGGGTTGCCTGGAACTGGAGTTATAGATAGTTGTTAGCTACCAGGTGGGTGCTGGGAACCAAACCCAGGTCCTCTGCAAGAACAGCTAGTGCTCTTAACTGCTAAGCCATCTCTCCAGCTTCTTGTTTCTTATTTTGGAGACAGGGTCTCAATATATAGCCCTGGCTGACATGGAACTCACTGTGTAGACCAGGCTGGCCTGGAACTCATAGAGATCTGCCTGCATCTGCCTCCTGAATAGTAGTGGTATTAAAGGCAAGAGCTACCATACTTAGTAACACATATTTATTTTGGTGTGTATATGGTGGAGGGATATTTATCACAGTACTCATGTGGAAATCAGAGAACAGCTTTTTTTTTTTTTTTTTTTTTGGTCCTTCTAAGACAGTGTCTCCCAGCCCTAGCTGACCTGGAACTCATTATGTAGACCAGGCTGGCCTTGAACTCACAGAAATCCACCTGCCTCTGCTTCCCAAGTGCTGGAATTAAGGGCTTGCACCACTACACCCGGCTTAAGGAAGAGCAGCTTTTGCAAGTTGATTTTCCTCTTCCATCATGTGGGCTCCAGAGCTCAAGCTTGGGTCATCAAGCTTGGTGGGAAGTGCTTTTACCTACTGATCTATCTCTCAAATCCCCACTGGATAGGGGTTTGTTTGTTTGTTTGTTTGCTTTTTGGTCTTTTTGAGACAGGGTCTCCCTGTTGCCCCAGCTCACTATGGAAACCAGGCTGGTCTCAAACTCACAAAGATCCACTTGCCTCTACCTCCCGAGTGCTGGGAATAAATGTGTGTGCCACCACGCCTGGCCACTGGATAGGTTCTTAATTGAGGTCTATATTAGTTTTCTAGGGCTGTCATCAAAGTAATACAGACTGGATGTCTTCAACAATATAAATTATTTTCTCAGAATTCTAGACACTGGATCCAAGATCAAGGTGCCAAAAGGATTGGTTTCCTCTGAAACTTCTCTCCTTGGCTTGTAGATTCAACCTATATGAACTATGCGTGTGTGTGTGTGTGTGTGTGTGTGTGTGTGTGTGTGTGTGTGTAGCTGGGCATGCTGGTATACACCTGTAATCCCTGCACTTGGGAGCTGAGTCAGGAAGATTACCTCAAGTTTGAGGGGTTACATACATATTGAGAGCTTTTTTTAAAAAAAAAAAAAAATGTATGTACCACGTAGCTGATCCCCAAAGGACTCCATGACCCTTTGTTTAAATAAGATTTTTCCATTATCCCATTTTATTTGTTTTGACAAATAGCTTGGAAAAACAACTTAAAAGATGAAAGATTTATTTTGGCTCACAGTTTTAGTCCATGGGCAGCTTGCTCCATTGCTGTGAACCTGTGGTGAGGCAGAACATCATGCTGGCAAAAAGCATGTCATGTGCCCAAGCAAAGATGCTCATTTCATAGTGACCAGCAAATAGAGAAGACAGGGACAAGGGCATGGCTTTCAAAGGCATACCCTAGTGACCCTCCTCACAATTCACTGATGAAGTTTTCACTTTCATGATCCTATCACCTGTTTTTTGTTTGTTTGTTTGTTTGTTTGTTTGTTTGTTTTGGTCTTTTTGAGACAGGGTCTCCCTATAGCCCCAGCTGGCCTGGAACTCACTATGTAGACCAGGCTGGCCTTGAACTCACAGAGATATGCCTACCTCTGCCTCCCAAGTGCTGGGATTAAAGGTGTGCACCATGCCCAGCCCCTAACACCTCTTAGCAGCACCCCCAGCTTGGGACCAAGCCTCCAGGGGACACTTAGGACTACAACCTAAAGCATAGAAATACCACAGTCATCACTAAACATGACTCTGGGGGCAGGAGAGATGGTTCAGTGGTTAAGAGCACTGGCTGCTCTTCCAGAGGACCTGGATTCAGTTCCCAGCACCCACATAGTGGCTAACAACTGTCTGTAACTCCAGTTCCAGGGCATCCGACAGCCTGTCTTCCACAGGCATTGTATGACACTTACCTACATGCAGGCAATACACACATACACAAAAAACAAAAATAATTAAAAAAAAATTTGGTCTTTTTTTGAGACAGGGTCTCCCTGTAGCCCCAGCTGTCCTGGAACTCATTATGTAGACCAGGCTGGCATTGAACTCACAGACATCTGCTTGCCTCTGCCTCCCTAGTGCTGGGATTAAAGGCGTGCACCACCACACCCGGCTCAATAAAATATTTTTTTTTAAAGATTCATTATTTTTAACAGCTGAGCCATCTTTCTAGCCCCCAAATAATGAATCTTTAAAACACCCATATGAGGGGGCTGGAGAGATGGCTCAGCGATTCAGAGCACTGACTGCTCTTGCAGAGGACCTGGGTTTGATTCCCAGCACTCACATGGCAGCTATGAACCGTCATTAACTCCAGTTCCAGGGGAATTCGAAGCCCTCTTCTGATCTCTGCGGCATTGTACGACAAGGGTACATTCACATACATGCAGGCAATACACTCATACACATAAAATAAAACTAAAATATTTTTTAAAACCCATATGACTCTGAGAGCTAGTGTATAATTCCACCAGTAATTGGGAGATGGAAACAGAAATTCAAGATCATCTTAAGCTACATAGAAAACTCAAGGTTAGCCTGGGCTACATGAGACTCTGTCTTGAAAAAAGTCTTCAGGGTTGGTGAGATGGCTCAGTAGATAAAAGAGCTTGCTGATGAGCCTAATGACCTGAGTTCAATTCCTAGGACTTACATGGTGGAAAGAGAGAACCAACTCCCATAAACTGTCCTTGCCTCCTGAGTGCTGGGATTAAAGGCTTGCACCACCATGCCCAGCTCCATTTTGGTTTTTGAGATGTGATCTCCCTCTAACCCTAAGTAACCTGAAACTCACCATGTAGAACAGGTTGACCTTGGTCTCTCAGAGAGCTGCCTGCTTCTGCATCTCCAGTGCTGGGACTAAAGGGGTGAACCACCATACTTGGCTAAAAAGTATAAGGAAAAAACAAAACAAGACAGAGTTTTGGACTGGGTGGCGCAAGCCTGTAATCCCAGCACCCAGGCAGAGGCAAGAGTGTCATTCCAAGATTGAAGCCAGCCTGAGCTACACAGTTTGCACTAAGTTCAGGCAGCATTAAATGGCTAGGTCCTGTTTAAACAAACAAAAACAAAAAGCAAGTGGGTGACTCCATGGGTAAAAAGAAAAAAATAAAGCCTCCATGTTGGACGGTACATGGAAAACAAGAGTGGAAACTAAGACTGGAGAACTGTAAAGCTGTGAGGCACTGAAATTCTGTTAGAACTGGTGGTTGGGGAAAGTGGACTTTTATTTTTAGACCTTATTTGAATTGCATGGCAAATTATGTAATTTCCATAATTGTCAATAAAAAGCACTGGTGATTTTCCATAACTAAGTGGATTCAATGAAACTAAACTGCTTAGCGTGTCCTTGCTAATATTTTCCTAAAAAGAAAGTCACAGAGTTACAGAGCTGTCACCAGCTGCTTCCCATTAGGAATGTGTTTAGCAGATGTGGGTTTTCCTAGTCCAAATGCATGAGATAGTTAATCCGTTTTTGTGGGTTTCAGATGGATAGTGATTTATCTTGGTGGGATGAATTAAAAAATGTGCTTGCATCAGCTAAAGCACGCGTGTACCTATATTCTTTTAATATCTGTAGTGAAGAAGAGATCTAGTGTAGAATATTCCTACGCAAAGCAATGCTAGACCTAGAAGGAACAACTGATCTTGCTCACTGTCTTCTGAGGAAGAGTGAGTTATGTGTGGATAATTTTTCAGAACCGGATGTTGGATTAGTAATTTTACAAGCTCATTTCTCTCTTTGGCCTCTCCCTTAGTAGTAATTGAGCTACTCCTTTTGTTCCTCTGGAGCAAGGCCGCCTTTGTGCCTTTGTGAGAGTGACCTTCAGGCTTGCTAAGAGCTGCAATTTTGCCTGGGGCCCTCCTTATGAAATTACACAACACTCAAGCCTTGGAAATGCCCCAGATTCACTAATTATTTTCTTTGAAGGCTCTTGCCAATCTGTACTCCTTTCCAGTCAAAGTGTAGCTTTATACAGGATTTGTTTGTCACCAAAATTAATTTGGCCCTTTGCTCTCTATGCCTAGAATCAAATTGTATTATGGCGGACTCATTCCTAAAGTATAGAATCTCAGCTGGAGAGTTACTACCAAAGTCTTATTGTTGCCACTGCAGAGGGTCAACAGGTAATAATAACTGCTGATACTTTTTAATGGGATTCTTGCCCTGTGGCAGATAACATGTGCTGGATGCTTCATCTACATCTTCCAATTCACCCTCACAGCTCTTTTAGGCAGATGCTATCTGAATTTTTCTGAAGAAGCTGAGGCTCAGGGCTGGAGAAATGGCTCCGTGGTTAAGAGTACCAGTGACTCTTGTCAAGCATGGTGGCACCATGCCTTTAATACCAGCACTCCAAGGCAGAGGCGAGTTCAAGGCCAGCCTGGTCTACATAGTTCCAGGACAGCTAGGGCTACTAGGAGACCCTGTCTTAAAAAAAACTAAATAAATAAAGAGTACTGGCTCCTGCAAGGTGGCTAACAACCATCTGTAACTCCAGTTCAAGGGGATTTGACACCCTCTTCTGGTCTCTGTGGGCATTGGACCCACACAGTTCTCATGAATACATGCAGGCAAAACACTCATACACTTAAAAAATTTAAAATGAAGAAAAAAAAACAAGTTCATAACTTTAGCCTCTTGACTATTGTGTAGTTAGTGGCCAAACTGGGATTTGAACCGTGTGCTCTTTTTCTGGTTTTGTTTTGTTTTTTGAAATAGGGCCTCACTGCCATACCCTTGGCTGACTTGGAACGCTATGTTAATATGCCTGCCTCTGTCTCCTGGGTGCTGGGATTAAACACATTAAAGACGGGTTCTGCTCTATTAATGTGGGGGAAAGAGACAGAAATAACGAGATGAAAGACCAACCACTGGGTTTTGAGAGAGCATAAAATCAGAGCCTGAGTCATAGAATTGTAGGATGAAATTATAGAACCCAAAGAGCTACCGACACCCCCTCATTTAAAAAATATATATTCTATTATTAGTTTTTTTTTTTTTAAACTTTTATTT